>NC_063255.1:66655952-67016577 GCF_020740725.1 Corvus hawaiiensis
CAGCATCAAGTGCCATCACCACTTTTTTTGTGGAAAAGGCAATTGTCTAAGAACAAAAAAAATTGAGACATAGAGGCAATGAAAGCTAAAACAGTCCTCTATAATGTAAAAAAAAAATATTAGAACTTCTGGGGGGTTTTTTTGACCGTTTCTTTTAAACGCCTGCTCCACATCAGAACTCTAGTAATATCTGTTTACATTGTAACAGTTGCTGGCATACACAAAAAAGAGAGTAGGACTCTGTAGTCTCTAGCCTGACAAAGTTGCTACAAACACAATCAACTTTTTGCAGTGCAAACCAACCTGGAAATCTGACCTCAGGCAGCACAGAAAAAACAACTCAGAAGCTACTTGTTTTTGAAGCATATTCAACCTATGCTCCTGTATTGTCAGTACACAATGTATGAACTGTCCAATCCTCATCTTTAGACTAAATGGTTTGTTCATTTCATCCCAAGCAAAAGTGCCCACTAAATGCAAAGACAAGCGAGATTTGTCTCTCAGATGATCATGCTTATATTTTGTTGAAATCAATGAGAAAGTTTCACCTGATGAAGATCTTGTCTCTGCCAAGTCAGTCCTATTTTACTTAATTGATATTGAAAGGTTTAATGGAAAAACATTATTTTCTAATTATCTGGCTCCCGGACTGGGATTCAGCTGGCAAGTTACACGCCAGAGTTTCAGTTGCATACCACTGAAAAGCCACAAAGAAGTTCAGGCTCAGTCTTTTCACTGACTTGTACCTGTTTTCTCCTTCCAGCATTTCTCTTATCCTATGTACGCACATCAAACAAGGACCACCTCCTAACAGATATGTACAGAGTGTGTCACACCAAGAGCCTAATTTCATTTGGGATTCTTCAGGTGTTGTAAAATAATTAACCATGCAACACAGAAAGCTTTATCTGCTGCCAAACTAATTAATACTAGCAGGTGTTTCCAGTTAAATCTCCAAAATACCAAGCTGCTCACAGAATGCATGTCCATTTATGTTCCAACCTACAGGACACAAAGAAGGCACACAGCAATGTGTTAAAAGAGTTTCTATCTTCTGGCATAAAAAATAATTCACTTTACCAGAAATTACAAATGTTAAAGAATGTTTCTCCAGGTCTGCTTGGGTTCTTCTCTTATGATTACTTCACCAAAGGATTAAAATAAATCATATTATAATGAATTTGCATTTACAGTAGCCACATAAGAAGTAAGTTGGTGGGCTTTTTTTTCAGAGATGTGAACTGAAATCTGCGATAGACTTGCCCCAGGCACAGACTTGAACCTTAGCTTTTTTCCAATACATGCCTGATGGACACTCCAGAACGCAAAGGGATTCAGTTATTTGCCTTGCCATGTTCAGCTTTTCCAAACAAAGCTGAAAGGAACTAACTGGCAATCTGTTACATGGAACTACAGACTCTTTGTGGAACAAGGGGCCCCAAAATCATAGAGCATGCACAGTATGGATAAACCTTGGCTATGCTGGTCCATTGGACTCTGAGGTGGACCCATTCCAGGATGAGGAGGTCTCATACTCTTCATGGAGCCACAATGAACATCTTCAACGATTCCTTTTTCATGCAAGCCATCGACAGACTGTGAAAACAAAATAAGTATTTAGAGAGAGATACTATATAAATCCATTTCAAAAATACCAACAAATTTAACCCAAAATCTAAACAAATACATGAAGTGTAAAAACTTCTTTCAGCAGCCATTCAAAATAAAGAAAACCAGAAACCTTTGCCCTGGAATTAGATTATCTGGGGAAGCACAGAACACTATTAGATTGATTGCCCCATCTGTTTCCTTTTTGACTTTTTTCTTCCTTATGAACTGGTTGGCAATGGCAGGGAGGCAAATTGTCCAAATACAAACACATAACCTGTACTGGCCTCATATTACAAAGCAGTGTAACACACACTAACTTATGAAAGTAGAGCCTGTGGCTTAATGTGAGTTATTTTTAGTCCATACTTTGCCCTTTCAGTCACTGCTCTACTGGAAAGTCCCAAACATTGTTTCTCTTCAAAAACAAAGGTGACATTGCAGGAGGTAACATCTTCTTCACCAACAAAAACAAGGATAGCCAGTCAAGGAAGGGAAAACAATACTTGTGGCTCCCTACAGCTCCTGTCACCTCATACACTCCTCAAAAACTACAGTGCCCATGGTATTTCAAACGCAATAGCTCCAAGTGCTCTCTTTAGAGAGTGAAGAGAAGACAGCTTGGAGTCTGAAAAACATGCTGAAGGGCATTCTAGGCACTGAAAAAGGCTCCACAATAGAAACTGAAGGGCTCTGAAAGTGCAAATAAGGGAAAAGTAACATCAGAAGGAAGATGTCCTAAGAAACAATGAAGTTTTTCATGAAAGCAAAACTTATATCCCTAACTATGGAAGGCAGTAAGCCAATTAACTGCTAACTTAGAGCTCTGTAAGGCTTCGTATTAGGAAGGAAGAGACTGGCATCATTGACTTAGCCTCTCTCTACAGAAATATGCGGCTCTGCCCTTCTCTAACACATGCAAACTAAATGCTGCTCTTGCAAACCTTAATGTGGATGGAGAACTCGTGGTCTGCTTTATCTAAATGTACATCTATTTATTGCGAATTCTTTTTAAAAAGAGACTTAAGATAACCTACTTCAGTGGAAAAATGTAGGGAGTTAATTAAACGAGTGCACAAGAAGCTGTATCAGCTCACAGAAAAAAAGTGTCACATTTCTTATTTTTGAGTAATTTGTTGCACATGACTCAGTTTCAACAGAACTAAACTAAGGTCATCCTTTCTACAAAAGAAAAAGTAATTCTAAATTTCGATTCATAAACCCTCCATATAAATTTTCTACTTTCCATTGCAATCATCAGATTTCATTGAAAGCACCTTTAAATGTACAGAATTTGTTGTTGTTCAGCATTTTTGAAGGATCTCACTATCACTTTTCTGTATCAGAAGTTTGGGTTAAAAGGAGGAAAGTTACAGAAAAGGAAAAATAAAATGGACTTTTCATGTTTCACTGCATCATTTAATTGTCATGACAGTATAAAAATATTTGTGAAAATTAATTATATCAGAAAAATATGCACTACTCAAGAAGCTATTTTAGATTACAAGAACTTGGGATATGGAATAGAAATGTAGACACAGATGACTGACACATTAAAAATAGTTACACTTTGCTAACCAAGTAAATCCCAGTGCCCTTTTCTGAGACATGAAAATCTCTCCCTCTCTTTCTGTCCCTTCTTATAAAGATAGCCAACACAGAACAGAACACTTGCTTCACATTCTGCCTGCACGAGATGAGCTCTACAGAAACCAGAACACCTGTAAAGATGGATGCATTCTTATTTTGTCATGGTATGTGTTGGCTGCCATGGTATCTTTATGGCTGCCAAGAGGAGGAGACTTGCTGGTAACTTGATCTGATTTCCAGAACAGAAGATTCTAGCTGTACACATTTGTGGTGTAACTGCAGGGATGGGTTTCACTGCACTAATAGGTGGCAACCATGA
Source organism: Corvus hawaiiensis (assembly GCF_020740725.1). NCBI lineage: Eukaryota > Metazoa > Chordata > Aves > Passeriformes > Corvidae > Corvus > Corvus hawaiiensis. Next base: position 66,659,470 of record NC_063255.1, read on the forward strand.
AACCTCTGGGAATGCAAACAGCTCAGATGGGACACAGCATGTGTACATCAGAAGTACAAGCATAAAGAGGGTGGGGAAAGGAGTTTTCTGTTAAAAAAGGGCAGCAGAGAAAAGCAAGTATGCGGCCTTTGATAAAGGGAATTTAAAAAAAAAAAATCAAACAGGAACAGAGAGGTAGAGACATGACCGTACAAGAAAACTTCAATTCAAGGCATGCTTCTCTGGAAAGAACTGATCAAAAGAACAGGTTTTGTAAAAAAAGTACTACTAAAAAAAACCACAGACACAAAAACAACTGTAGCAAACTGAAATGCTCCAAGCCTAATGGAAGGGAGACAGAATATACAGAAGAATGCAGCTTGCATCTGTGCGTTTGCAGAACTTATGCGGTAAAAAAACTGAAAACCAAATTCATTAGAACTCATAAATCAGCTTTTTACTAGCAAAAATACAAAAGATGAAGATGGCATAAACTTCTGTGAAGCCAAAATTAGTTGTAATGATTACGCAATTGCTAATGTATGCAGAGCCTGGTACTTCCAAGAATGTATTTCATCTAAAAGCACCTCTACTGGCTATGGAAAAAAACATATAAAATAGGGGAGGGCAATTCAGCAGAGGACAGTGGTGGACTGCAAGAACTGAGGAATAGTTATTTCTGATAACTTTTTTGAATGATTGTACAGTTACAGAGAATAACTCTAAATCTATGCAAGAGGTTAAAAAAGTACAAAGGGGATCTTACACACAATATAATTTCTGTAAATTCTTCAGTCCTCTATAAATAATTCAAGCTATCTTCCACAATGACATTGTTGGGATAAGAAAGTAACCTATATTACCAGTAAAGCACTACTATCACACTGGGGTACTTTTTTTATTTTAGTCTTCTAATATGACCGAAGGGAAACAGGAAGTTGAGATATATTCAACTTTGAGTAGAAATTACAATTTTGATTGGTCCCTGTAAGTAAGGACACAAGTACTGAACAGGCCAAATAAACAATGCTTCTAGAAATAGAATGAGGGATGAACTTCAACTGTAGGCTAGTACATGCCTATAGACTTGGCAGACTTAGAGACTTACATAATGTCTAAAGCATAAGGAACATTTTGCCTACAGTGCTTTTACTACGAATTTAGCAACTAAGGTCTTCGCACAGATACATCCCAGTCTGACCTATTTTCAGGTAAACTGTCACATTACAATGTCTGGGGGTTTTTTTGTTTGTTTGTTTTAATCCACTTCTTAAAAAAAACAACCAAGCAAAAAAACACCCCAGCCTTAAAATCAAAGACTGAGTACCAGACTAGTTTTTCTTGTAGACCATGCATCCTCTAAAACAATGGAAACAATGGAACTACACAGATCAAACAGCAGTGTACTGTCATGTAACTGCCACTTACCTACACAGCATAACTGAATGCATCCCTGATGGATAACCAGTCTGACTGCGGTTTTTGCAGCAAGAAATTGGCCACCAATTCCATTAATCTCTAAAAAATCACTACATCACCATTTTACATATGTTCTCTGTTGATTTTTCAAGGTTGGCAATACTTTCTTTCTTTTTTAACTAACATAGACACAAACAACAAAAATAATGCAGGGAACATGCCTGCTGATGTTGCATGCTGTTACATCTAGGACCATGACAGAACTACGTTGATTCTCAGAATGTCTACTGTGCATAGATCTGTTACCCATTAATATTTGAAACGAGAAACCATTTGCCTTCTGTTTTAATGGAACATCGAGTGAACAACTAATATATTTAGTAAAAACTACTGTACTTCTGAAGAATTCTCTCCCTCACTTTTTATCTCACTCACCAAAACCAGTAATATTGCCCATGACATGATTGTAGTTATTCCACAGTCAGCAATCATTTACAGTACACCACATTATAAATTCACAAAAGAAGTGATTATGCATCAGGTTACAATTAAATGGAAGAGAAAATAAACCGAGAGCTCACAGTACTCTATCCATCCCTCAACTGAGCACTGTGCAAATTAACAATCTACAGTGTTGTTATAACCAAAAGTTAAGCAGTTAAAAACCATGTGGTCCAGCTAGTGAATAAGAAGATACAGAAGGCTGTATCATAGAATCATAGAATGGCTTGGGCTGGAAGGAACCTCAAAGACCATAAAAGTTCCAAACTCCTTGCAGTGGCAGTCTCTAGACCAAGCTGCTCCAAGTCCCACCCAAACTTGCCTTGAACACTTCCAGGGATGGGGTATCCCTGAGCAACCTGTTCTAATGCCTCACTAGCCTCACAGGAGAATAATTTCTTCCTAGTATCTAACCTAAACCTCCTGTCTTTCAGTTGGAAACCATTCCCCCTTAGCCTGTCACTACCTGTCCTTCTAAAACATCTCTCTGCATCTTTCTTGCAGGCTCCCTTCAGGTACCGGAAGGCTGCAATGAGGTCACTTCAAAACCTTCTCTTCTCCAGACTGAACAAACCCAATTCTCTCAGCCCTTCCCAACAGGAGAGATGTTCCACCCCTCTATCATCTTGGTGGCTTCCTCTGGACTCACTCCAACAGGTCCATGTCCTTCCTGTGCTGGGACCCCAGAGCTGGATGTAGCCCTTCAGGTGGGGTCTCAGCAGAGCAGAGCAGAGGGGTGGAATCCCCTCCCTGGCCCTGCTGCCCACGCTGCTTTGGATGCAGCCCAGGACACGTTTGGCTCTCTGGGCTGTGAGTGCCCATGGCTGGATCATGTCCAGCCTCTCACCCACCAGTACCCCCAAGTCCTTCTGGGCAGGGCTGCTCTGATCTGTTCATCCCCAGCCTGTAGTGATACCAGGAGCTCCCCCAACCCAGGTGCAGCACCTTGCACATGGCCTTGTTAAGCCTCATGAGATTCCCATGGACCCACTTCTTGAGCTTGTCCAGGTCCCTCTGGATGGCATCCCATGTGCAGATGTGTCAACTGCACCACTCAGCTTGGTGTCATCTGCAAACCTGCTCAGTCCCTTTGCCTATGTCATTAATGAAGACATTAAATAACACTGGTCCTATTAGCGCAATAAATATTACCGTATCCCGCAGCCGTAGGGAGGAGGAGAGACATCCAGCAGGCAGGAATTGTGCAGCAAGATTGATGATTTTAATTGTTTTACAAACTCTTTCATACACCTTTTTCTTCATAGTCTAATTGGACAAAGGATCAGCCACCCCCTGGGTGGACTGGCTGGAAGTCCTAAACATCCATTGTCAAAATATTTTTCTACTGTACCATAAACATAGTTCTACAAGGTCCCAGGTGTTCATAGTTTATAGAACTTCTGCTATTATCTTCCATGAGAGAGGAAAGTATCTCACGGCTTAGAAAGAAGCAGGAAAATTCTTGCTAGCAGCATTTTTGTATCCACATGGTCCCAATACAGACCACTGAGGGACACTACTTGTCACAGGTGTACATCAGAACTCTGAGCCATTGACCACTACCCTCCAGATGTGACTGTCCTACCACTTTTTCATCCATCTAACAGTCCACTCATCGAAACCATCTCTCTCCAGCCTAGAGAGAAGAGTGTTGTGGGGGTCTGTGTCAAAGGCTTTACCAGTTCAGACTAAAACCATGTAACCCCGTTCTGTCTCCAGAGAAGCTTTTATGTGGATGCAGAGGAAAAGTAAGATTAGGGCAAGGAAGGCAGCAATGCTTTCTTTTAGTATCTTCCAGCTTCCAGGTATTTTTTCTCACAAGACTCTCTGAGGCTGTTACGGTTTATCTATTTAGCAGTATCCCTTACAGACTTCTTCAGTATTCCTTAAACATAGCTGTCATGCATCCAAGATACACTTCAGTAAAATTTGGAACTGTATTTGGAAATTCGGTTGATAGTCCTTAAGAAACTAGCAAGAAATGCAGTTAATTTACTGTTTCTGTCAAAACTGTGTTACGTAAACTAATAGTAAATTTTCCTGTGGAAGGGCTTTCTGGTTACTAAGTGAATATGCAATTTTTAGTTTTCATAATAACAGTTCTTAAGTAAACATACTTTAGGAATTACAATTTATTAATATAAATTTGTTTCAATCCGTGTTTTCGCCACAGATTGATCCTTTGGATTTTTTAAAACTTTTTGCATTATATTATTGTTTGTAAGCTAGCCAAACATCTAACACAGAATGAAGTTGTTTCAGTTAAGCATGTGAATTTTAAGAGGAAGAACCACATCCCAACTGCATACATGTGTACCCCACAAGCAATTGTATAACTGGGGCACTTTTGGTGCAATACCCCGTTTTTACTGCATTTCATTTAAAAAAACAGTGTTATGCTATATCATGGCTTGAAAGTCAACATATTTGTTATAGCACTAAGCAAACAGAAAATGTTTATCTGGTCCAGCTGCAGGTGGCTGACCAGCTTTTTAATTACACTGAACAACACTCAAGTAATATTTGCAAAATAATCTAGAGACACCCTTCTACAGCATTTCTTGGACCCTTCCAACAGTTATCACAATACACTATTTCAGGAGTTGCACAGAAAAACAGACCCAAAATCTCATCTAGACTGAAAATTAACTATGATTTTATTTCATTTTTTTCTTTTTTTCACTTGTATCAGCTCCACAGACCCATTTTCTAGCTTAATCATACACATACGAAGACAAGCTGGAACCTCTGAAGTGGAAACCTAGAGGACAGCAAGGCTGTTGCTACCAAAACAAAGACTTGTGAAATTACAGTCTTTATTCCATTATCAGAATCGAGGTATAGAGGAGGGAGAGTAATTAAGTGTAACTATACTGAATGATCATCTTTGAATTGGCTATCCAGACTCTTTGTGGTGCATTTTTCAAAACATTTCAATGCCACCTCAATGGTCGAATTTCTACTCTGGTTCACAGAACCTTGTGAGATGCTCTCTGAAGTCTCTGAAAGAATGTTGTGGGATGACATTTGTTGGTTTGTTTCCAATTATAACACAGGATGAAATGGCTGATATAACAGGATATATCAGTAAAAACATAATGTGTGAAGCATTCAGCAATTCTACAGAAAATTCCTGGTGCCATCTTCTTCTACAAGTAGAAGAAAAATAGAAAGGAATGAAGAACATTAAGAACCCTGGCTGTGAAGTTTGGGGACAGAGTTCTGAAAAGCTGGGCTGTAACTGACCCCACAAACAAAAAAATGCCAACTGCACATGTCTAATCTGGCTAACAGGTAAATCAGATACTTCAAGATTCAAATGCAAAGGTTATAGTTACTGCACATACTGACCTCTCAGAGATTACAACATGTCAGTACAAATGGGAAGCTGGATCATAGCCTCCCTCACTTCAGCTAGTCTTTGTGCTATTAAAAATTTTTTAGTTCTTCATGTAAAAGATGGTAATGTCATGTCCCTGTTGATTGGACAAACTGACCCATATGTGAGAGTGTCAAAACGAAGAAGATGTCATTTCAAGAGGAAAATTAAAATATGTTCCTATTACTTCAAAACAGTTTTTTATTGCAGTTTTTTCTGTATGCGCATATAACAATTCCAAGTGGAATCAACAATAGCTGCCAAAGTGTTTTCGATACCTTGGCTCTGTAAGCTGCTACTACACATTTCTGAGTAGAACATCAGTGCAATCGAAATTATTCTGGGTTCTAAATCTCTGGTATACAACCAAACAAAAACAACAATACATGAAGAGACTGTTCTCACAAAGGAATTTCCACACAGGCAAGTAATTCCTCAAAGCAAGAAAACATTGATGATAGTCTAAGCACACATACAATTTTAACTGTGTAACAATAACCACTGAAGTGCAATTATTGACATGTTTTACATGACACAGTTTTATACTCCTTTGTAAGACGGAGTCCTTATAATATAACTTGAAAGCCACATTTTTCAACCACACTTTCAATATGGAAGAGTAAACAAATTTGTAATACAAATTCTTTAAGGTGGATTAAGTTTGTTTTGGTGGCGTTTTTTTTACGAAAAAGAACAACAAATTTCACACAAAATTAAAAACCACCCCAGAAAAAAACCACAGTATGTCCAAACAGACAAGAAGAAGAAAAAGAGGAAAAGGTGGTTAGAATGGTGTGCCTTTAAGTTTTAACACTATCATTCATTTTCTTCTCCCTTGTAACATCTGTCTTTCTGAAAAGTACAGTTTACAAATGAAGATTTGCAAACTACTAACTCTATAGTTCAAAGTAGTCTACTAAGAACAAGGAAACTGTGTTTAACCTGATACATGAATAATCTTTAGTAATAAAGAAAGAAGTCAGAGCGTAGCTGAAATTTTGCAGGTGATGTGTAATAGCAGTTAAGCAGGTCTAAACATAGTTTAAGTAGATTTTTCATCAGTGGAGAGAACTCTACGGAAAAAAGGTTCACTTGTAATGAACTATTACCTTATGCATTTGATGCATGCCTTCCTGTGGATAATCTGTAGGCCCCATTGTCGGCATTGGATGTGGGACACTGGGCGGACCAGGACTTGGCCCCATCATGCCGTGAACGGAGCCAGGAGATGGCCCTGGTCCTGGGCTAGGTCCCAGAATCGGTCCAGGTGAGGGTCCTGGTCCAGGGGAAGGACCAGGATGAGGCATGGCGCCAGGGTCTGTAGGCGTGGACATCTATTTTCTGTCTCCTTTTCAATTAGCAGAATAGCTCTAATAACAAAAACAAAACAAAACAAAAACAAAACCACAATTTCTATGTGACATTAGGGGCATTGAAAAAAATTTAAGTAAAATCTACTGGCAATTCTTACACACAGACACACACACACACACACATATATATATACATACACATGCAAGCTGTCATCAGCAAAAAATGTTTACATGATCCTTAATGTTGCCCATTAGCTTGATCACCCTTCTAAAAGCCCACTAGAAAGATAAGGATCCTGGTAATTCCATCCATTTCTGGACATTTGTATGGTACTCACAGAACAAAGCAGCTGGTGTGCTATGAGAAACATCTACCAGAAACAACAACAGCTGAACTGACTTGCTATCACCAGATGTGTCATGTGGGCCAAGCACAGTACAGCAGTACTAAAAGCAGAAAAGATAGCTGGGCATCTCTGTAACCTGCGTGTCAAAAATTCTTTCCCTAAACAGCTGTGACTAGCCTTAAATTTGTACTTGTGAGATTCATGGTAATACACTGAAACAAGCATTAAAGGAATATTAAGACTGTTTTCAGAACTTTTTTTGCACTTGCCTGAGAGCACTGAGACATACATGGAGCCAGTAGCCTGCCCTGGAGTGGCTGACTGGGCACAAGCAGAGCCAGTAGTGACAGCGACAGGTTGGAACATGGCCTAACTGCCCCAATCACCCCTTGCCAAGGCTAACAGCTCCAGCACGGAGCCATGGAGCACAGCAAGCAGGGCTGGAGCCAGGGGAACCACAGCAGAGCGCCGACACCCACACAGAAGCAGCAGCTTGCCCTAGAGCAGCTGACTGAGTGTGAGCACAGACAGCAAGGATGGCGGCTGCTCCCACTCTCTCAAAAGTGGTTATAGTGAACGTGACCAGGGCACACTGGCAGAGCTCCCCTAGGACCATTTGGGAGCAGCCAACAGAGGCAGCGAACAGACGCAGCAGCTGGAGAAGACAGCCATAATCTTATTAGTGTATGCTGCCTCAAGTATGTTTTGACATGCCACAGAACTCATTCCCCCTGGAGTCACTGTACCAGCCATCAGAAGCCTCCAGCCAGCCAGACCATCCAGTAATAGACGCACCTCTTCAGGACTCGAGTTGCCAGGAGTTCCCCAGCCTCACTGTAAGGCTGGGGCTGACCATCACACCTGTCACAGAAGATGTGTTGTTGTAAATGAGCTGTCGCCAGGTGAAGGAGCCATGGGACTAAGTGAACAGCCTGTGCAGTACTCCTGAGAATGAGTGAGAGATTGACGGGCTATTCCCAAAGTGTCTCAAAAGTTTCAAACCTCCACTGAAGTCAAGATGCAGGTGGACTCAGAACCCTACCAAGCAGTAAGGCAGAGGTCTCTTGAACATGAACACTGGAAGGTGGTCACTGGCCAGTCTAGGCAGAACACTCCTGAAAACTTGAACACATCAAATAGCACTGGTACCTTTCACAAGAGGTATGATGTCCTGAAACTGGAAGGACAGTCAACTGATGAGGTAGATAAAGGCCTTTCTGGGATGGAGGAATCACCTGGGGCAAGACAACCTGCCACCCTCATCATGACTGCCCCTGTTAATTAAAAGGGAAGGGTAGTTGATACAGGTGACTCCCTTCTAAAGGGAACCGAAGACCTGCTATGCAGACCAGACCCAAGCCACAGGGAAGTCTGCTGCTTCCCAGGGGCACGTGGTTCCAACACTGGGTGTCATTGGCAAAATCTGCTTTTTTTTTTTATCATGGCATGGTCTATCTAACAGTTGGTGTACTGATACATGAAGGGATGCACCTTTTGCAGTATGGAAAAAGGTTTCTAGCACAAGAGCTAGCGGGGCTCATTGACAGAGCTTTAAACTGGATTGGAAGGCAGGAAAGGATAAAACCATGCTTGCCAGTGATAAGCGATGGGACGGCACACCAAAACTTGAGGAACTGAAATCACTCAATCCGCCCCATGAGGTGTAGGCTACAATGAAGAGCACGGAGAAACGAGCAAGAGGAAGCTTTGGCCCAGTGCCAGAAGTATCTGGCATAAATGAAACTCAGTGGGATGAGTCCTGTAACTGGTGTGCCGTGATGGATGGTTACAGGCTCTTCAGAAGGGATAGGCAGGGCAGGCAAAGCAGGGGGCTAGCATTGTTAATAATGGAGGGACAAGAACGTATGGAGCTTACAACTGGCTACAGCAGGGTTGAGACCCTCTGGGTTAAGATTAAGGCACAAACAAATAATGAAGATGTCATCATGGGAGCCTTCTATAGACCATCTAGGCACAACAATGACATCAATTCTTCAAGTTACTGAGGGACACCTTCAAATTTCTCCTTCTGCGGTAATTCAACATGTCAGATGTTAACTGGGGACACCACACAGCTAGCACAATCAAGTCCAGGAGATTCTTAAAATGCCTAGATGCTACTTCATGGTTCAAGTACTGAGAGAGCTGACTAGGAAAGATGCTCTCCTTGACTTCTTGCTTTTTAAGAGAGGGTCTTACGAGTGACATGGTGATTGGTGGTCTTCTTGGCCTCAGTGCCCACAACGTAATCAAGCTTAAAATCTCTGATAGAACGGAAAGTGCCAGCAAAACCCCAATTCTGGACATGAGGAGAGCAGACTTCAGGCTGCTCAGGGAATTACTGAGTAAGGTACCCTGGGAAAATGCTTTTGCAGGTGCTGGGATCCGTCAGTGCTGGTCACATTTTAAGCACCACCTTCTAAGGGAACAGGAGGAGGCAATTCCCAAATGTCAGAATTTGAGCAGGTGAGGCAGAAGATGGCTTGGCTGAGCAGGAATCTTCTTTGGGAGGTAGAGGCAAAAAGGAAGGTGTAGGCTCAGCAGAAGCAAGGTCAGGTGATGTGAGAGGAATACAGAGATGCTGCTCACCACTGCAGCGAGAAAATCTGTCAGGCTGAAGATCAGCTGGAGTTGAAGCCAGCCACAATAGAGGGGGACAACAAAAAGAGCAGATTTGAAATGCATTGATAGCAAAAGACAGTGGAGAAATAATATTGTCCTGTTACAGGATGAGGAGGGTCACCTCACAAACAGGGACATGGACAAGGCAGAGACGTTTAATGCTTTCTTTGCCTCTGTCCTCAAAGCCAGTGATGGATTAAGGGGGTCCCAGTGCCCTGGGCTGGAGGACCATGGCTGTGAGAATGATCAACTCCTGGCTGACCCTGACCTTGTATGGGATCTGCTGCTCCCACTGGATCCCTGTAAATCTATAGGGCCCAATGGAATTCATCTGAGAATATTCAGAGAGCCAGCTGATGTCATCATGAGATCTCTCTCAAAGATTTTCAAATGGACTTGGGAAGCTGGAAAGGTCCCAATTGACTGCAAGCTGGCTGACATCCCAGTTTTCCAGAAGAGCAAGAAGGATGAGCCTGGAAACTACAGGCCTGGCAGTCTCACTTCAGTGACTGGCAAAATTATGGAGAAGATTATTCTGGGAAGTCTTGAAAAACACCTGAAGGACAACGCAGTCATCGGTCACAGCCAACACAGGTTCTTGACAGAAAAGTCCTGCCTGTCAAAATTACTTTTTTGACAGGCTAACCCATCTACTTGGATCAGGGGAAGCCAGTTGATGTAAACATTTGGATTTCAGTAAAGGTTTCAATACTGTCTCTCACAGGATCCTTCTGGACAAAATGTCCAGCACACAGCTGGATAAACACATCATGTGATGGGTGAGCAACTGGCTGATGGGCTGAGCACAAAGGGTTACAGTGAATGGGGTGGCATCAGGCTGGTGACCTGTCACTGGTGGGATTCCACAAGGCTCCTGCTTAGGGCCAGTGCTCTTAAACACAGTATCAGAGAATGGTTTGGGTTGGAAGGGACCTTTTAAGCTCATCTAGTTCCAACTGCTGTGCCATGGGCAGGTATACCTTCCACTAGATCAGGCTGTTCAGAGCCCAGTTCAACCCAGCCTTGAACACTTGCAAGAATAGAGATCTACAACCTCTCTGATCAATCTCTGCCAGTGGTTCACCATCCCCACCATAAAGAATTTCTTCCTAACAGCTAATCTAAGTATACCTTCTTTAAGTTTAAAACCACTGCTCCTTGTCCCACCACAATGTGCCCATATAAAAAGTCACTCTTGCTCACTGTTACAAGGCCCCTTCAGGTACTTGAAGGCCACAATGGGGCCTTCCTGAAATATCCTCTTCCCCATGTTGAAAACCCCTGCTCTCTTTCTTCCACAGGAGAGGTGCTCTGCCTAACCCTCTACAACTTCATGGCCATCTTCTGGACCTACTCCAACAGGTCTAGGTCTTTCTTGTGCTGGGGACCCCAGACCTGGACACAGCACTCCAGGCAGGGTCTCATGAGGGAAGAGTAGAGGGGGAGAACCACCTCCCTCACTCTGCTAGCCACATTTCTTTTGATGCAACACAGGATGCAGTTGGTTTTCAGGGCTGGAACTCACCTTCATAAAAGACTTGGATGAAGGACTTGAAGGGATACTAGTAAGTTTGTAGATGATACAAAAGTGAGAGGAGCTGCTGACTCCCTCAAAGGCAAAGAGGCCCAACAGAGAAACCTAGAAAAACAGGAAGGCTGGGCAATCACCAGCCATATGAAGTTTAACAAAGATAATTGCCAAATTCTGCACCTGGGATGGGGCAACCCTGGATGTATGGACAGACTAAATGAGATGCTGGAAAGTAGTGCCACAGAAAAGGACCTGGGGCTCGTGGCCAAGGGAAGGTTGAAAGTGAGTCAGCAGTGCCCTGGCAGCCAGGAGGGCCACCTGTGTCCTGGGGGCATCAGGCACAGCATCACCAGCCGGGCAAGGGAGGGGATTGTCCCGCTCTGCTCTGCACTGGGGCAGCCTCACCTCCAGTGCTGGGGCAGCTTTGGCTGCCACAGGATAAGAGAGATATAAAGCTATTGGAGAGTGTCCAAAGGATGGCGACAAACATGGTGAAAGGCCCAAAATGGGAAGCACCAAGGAGCAGCTGAGGTAATTTGGCTTGTTCAGCCTGGAGCAGATGAGACTGAGGGGAAACCTCATTGCAGTCTACAACTTTCTCATGAGGGAAAGAGGAGGGACAGACACTGTTACTGTATCTCTTCTCTCTGGTGACGAGGTACAGGACCTAAGGGAATGGCCTGAAGTAGTGTCACTGGAATAGGCTCCCCAGGGAAGTGGTCACAGCACAAAGCCTGAGAGAGCTTAAAAAGCGTTTGGACAACATTCTCTGGCACATGGTGTGATTCTTGGGGTGTCCTGCAGAGGACCAAGAATTGGACTCAATGATCCTGTGGGTGACTTCCAGCTCAGGATATTCTGTGATTCTATGACTTGATACCTTGGGATCCTGTTTCCTTGCAAGTTAAAACAGAGATGCCTAGGAAACTTCTCAGTTCAAAATCTACAGTCCTCTACAGCCCCACAACACGACCACAAAAGGAATAAAGGTATCAAATGTTCACAACTGCAAACACCATAGCTTCCTCTAAGAGGCCTATGTCTGGCTGTATGAAGAACAACACACACTTCCACACAACAAGTAGTTCTTACATGAGTCAATCATGATATTGCAAAATCTAAGACTGACACTCTCACAGCTGAGTTGCTCTGTGCATTATAAGCAAAATTCAATCCATTTAACAAAGCAGATACCTAGCACCACCACCATCCAGAAAAACGCACACAGAACAATCAATTACAAAAGTACTATCAGTACACAGCATCCTGAAATATCTTACTTCACAAAAGACATCTACCTACACCTATGCATTAAAATGGGTATCAAAATCTTCCCCTCTATTCACCTATCCACCCTATTTAAAATTCAACTTGTAGTTTTCATAAAAACTGGCTCCAGTCTCAGGCCCATTAGTTACACTGCCATTTACAAATACATTAAACATACCCCGTATGCAAATTTGAAAAATTTAAAATTCTTTTTGCTAGGATAACAAGTGTCCAAACTATGAAAAACAGTAGCTCCCAGAGGTGAATGTTTGCACTACGTGCACCAGATTAAGTTCCTTCATCATCTTTCTTTGAGAGAAGATAAACTCACCCAATCTCACATAATTGGGAATTGTCTTAAACAGATTTGTATTCAGAGATTTTGTATGTCAAAGAACATGTGAAAAAAAAAAAAGTAATTTATAAAATCTGTAACAAGGGAACATAAAGTACTGGAAAATACTACTTAAATGCAAGTAATAAATCCTGTCTGAAGACAGTCATGGAAATAAAGAGACAAAGCAATCTTCTCTGGCAACAGTAGTTCACAAAATTAAAAAAACAGGCACTGATCTAAACCAGAACGCAGTATGGCCCTCCCAATTAAGTATCTGTTCACAGAACCAACCTGTTAAAAATTTTATGGTTTAGCATGTTTCAAAAATAGTTTAGTTTATATTTATTAAGTCTGAGATTGCATTAAAAAAACCCCATATAAATTAGGCACCCTGCTCTCATTAAAATTCAGTAAAAGCTAGATACCTAATTCATTTAGGCCCTTATCAAAGTCTCATTAAAGTCAAAGCAAAAATCTACAAAAAGACAACAGGCTAAACAGTGCCCAAGCTCCATGCAGATAGCACTGGTATTAGTTTGGCTAAATTCTGGTGCCAGCAATGAAAAAAGCAGTATGAGGTCAACTCCCTGCCAAAGCCAGTGTTGACCTATTTATTTGGACTGCTTTTTATTGACTGCCCATTAGAATTAAAAAGCAAGGGGAAGGAGAGGCAAAAAAAGTAAATGTTTCCAACAAATTACAAGACTATAGTACAATGAAAAAAAATTAAAATTCCATCTTATTGTTCCAAATGACAAGGCTGTTGGCCCTGATTCTCAAACACATTACATGTTGTTTAACTGTTTTTCAAGCGTCCAATCTTACAATTTCAAAACACTCACTGAAGTAATATTACTCACATGACTTCAAATAGGTCGGGTTTTTTTTCCTGAACTGTAATCCCTTACCACCTCTTGGATTTATTTAGATCAACGTGACCAATTCTCTTTTGTGAACAGCCCCAGATGAACTACTGGCAACTGAATTAGTTGTCATGAATCACATGGTTCCTCCTGTGGTCTCAAAGAATTTCTCCACCTCTGCTGACACAACCAGAGCTAAGACAGGGAAATAAAAAAGGCACCTATCCTTTGTCAGAGTAACTTCAGCCAGATCCAAATACAAAGAAGAGCCACAAAACCAAGAGCTGAAAATTAAGAGAGACACTTAGGATCTCTGCTCAACTATTTCTAGCTCAAATGGTTTAGGACAGTGAATACCTACACTGTAAACAATTTGAAATAACAGTCACTAAGCATAAATATTTCTGCACTGTCATTTTATATACACTGAGAAAGTTTTGTAGATGTAAGTAATTCACTGTACAATAAGACCCCCACCAGTTCAATGTTTCTATTACACATATTTTGGTATAAACCTGCTACAAACCCAAAGGTAACAATGGCAGGGATTTTTTCGCATGAGGAAATATTAGCAGATCCCAAACGAAAACACAGCAGGTAAAAAACTATTTGCATTACTTTGGAATTCAAGACCAGCTGTACATCCAAAAAGATCCAGGGATTATAGACTGCTTCGACAGGGCACACACCAAGTCTAAGAACAGATGGAGCAGTAGGTATTTATAATTCTTCTAGCTAGTTCCCGTCACCATCCAATATAACTTCTGCCTTTCCTCTCAACCTAAACTGAACCTCAGCCAGGATGTTTTGGCCACATCTCCTGCCTTGGATATGTAGTGAAAAATAAGGAAACGATACTGCTTAGAGCTGATCAAATATGGACCCAAACAACAGCCACAAAGATACTGAAATACTGACTGTAACTTTGTCTTCACAGAAAAATAGTTACAGTCTGCTTCTCCCCACACATTTCCAACTGAAGTCATGATTCACAGGTGGCTTTGAAAAGATAAACTGTAAACTTCTGATACACTACAGGCTAAAGGAGCTATCTTTATTATACTACCTTAGAAAACATGAAATTATACTGTCAGTGATTTGTACTACTTGCATAATCTGCTAACTATAATCAAAAGAATATGCTCAAAGTAGAAGAGCTGATTAATAATGACAGCAGCTCATCATCATAAAATAACTTATCATACTTAAAAGCAAATCAGTGTTTTGTATTGTACAACTTCTGCATTACCTTTCATCATGATTTAACTATTGTCATTTGATTAAATGACGATTCAATCAATAAACATGTTCACATGAAATAACAAAGAATCAGTGAAAATACTCAAATCTTCAACTAATATATACCATAGTTATTAGTTCACGTAAGAGAAGCCAAACACACTAACAGCTGAGATCCTGCCTTTGCGCAGTCATGCATGCAGTGTCAGTGTAACTTGAAAACCTTCTGCAAGGGAATTTGTAGTTTAAAACACAAACCACAGAACCAGAAATGCTGAACCTTAATTACTTATCCAGACACTTAGGCCAGAAGAAAAAAACCTCTGCACATGACTTTAGCCGCATGTCTAGCTCTCTATCAGAAATTGTTGCAGGCATCCCAGCAGAGTGCACAAAACAGGTGGAATGCTTACACCAGAAACGTCATTGTGGAGTCATGTAGTGTAAGATCCATTTTCACATGCAGAGACAGTTTACTTTAGGATGACAGTCAGTACTCCTCACCTTGAAATATTCTTGTAGAAATTCTTATTCCTACTGCATAGCTGTTTCAGCTTTACAGGAAGTTCAACTTTCTCAACTGCTCTAGCTTACAGCCTACCCTCTTAGGAAAAACTCACATCAGCAGCAAAAAATGACTGGCTAACAGCTGGGAGTTGAATGTACTCCAGACTGTCAAAAGGCATAATCACAAATCAGAGTGCACACAAGTTAGGCTAAGCTATGCTGCCAGACTTTACTGTGAAGACGCCACAGCACAGACGTATGATCCTTTCTGATAGCTTTGCTGCAGAAGACAGTAGCCTTCAGGAAAAGAGGACAGCTAGATAGCTGCAGTCACAAGTATAATTGCCATTAGACAATGCCCAAGATCAAGCCCGTGTTTGCTACATATGTAGGTTCCACTGTAAATTTCAGGCACAGAAAACTGATACAGGCCACTACTGAATGGTCATGGATTAAGTTTTCATACAGTGAGCTTTACTACGGGTATTAATCACAGTTATTGAACATTGTCTTCTCATTCGATTCTTTAAAAAAAGAAGCCACAATGAGATACAGGCAGAAGGAATGCACCACAGTACTGACAGGCCTTGGCTCTACTTAAACAGGGAAGAAGAGGACGAAGAAGGGAGAAGATTGTTTTAAATACAAGTTACTTGTGGGAAAGTATTGATGAAAACATACATGAAAAGTGTATAATTTCTGTAAAAATAAACTTATTTTTAACATTTTCTGAAAGGTCCCACCTCTAAGTGATCCACCTGGGTACTCAAACTCTGAAGTGATAAATAGGAAATATTCTCTGCCAAGTAGAGACAAACAGGAAAATGTTTATGCCTAATAAGTAATGACTTTACACATGTCAGAAATAAAGACAACAATTTTCAGTGTTAGTCTTCTTATTCTACTATATTTACAAACTATCAAAAGATGTATTTAAGAAAGCTTTACTTTCTTCCCTTATTCATCCTGATTTATTTTATCTTGGAAGTAAGATATGAGCTCTTCTCTAATGCCAATTTTATGACAAGTGATCTTTATGCCATAATGTGTTTACTATTCTACTAGAAAATCAGGGAAAAAACCAAACTAGTCTGATAAAGTCCAAAAGTGATGGAGGTCCAGAAAACACCCTTTACACATAGAGAACTTTTCACTGCAGCAGGAAATACAAGAAAGTGTAACAGACATTTTGATGAGTAATTTGCAAAAATGTTCTAAATCATACAAAGAACTAGAAGTTTCCTTCTGAAAAGGATCACTTGTAGTTCACAGCAGTATTACTCACCAGGACCACAAAAAACATTTTTTAAGTTGCTACTGTGAACATTCTGACCTTAACTTCAAAAGTCCAACAAAAACTGAGAAAAATATATCTGGAGATAGTAATTTCAAACACACCTTTGTCAAGAATATATGTAATGTAGTAAGTATGCCAGCTGAAGGACTTTTTGTCTTGTCAATTTTCAAGCCTCAGGTGCTGGTGAAAGCATTTTTCAAACTTGACAAGAAACGCTCACAGACCACTTCAGAAATGAACAAAAGAAAAGATCTAAGACTTCTTTGAACACACTCTTTTGGCACACGTTCTATGCACCACCACAGAAATACCAGTCTTAAAGCAGAGATATAACTCATGAGAGAAATAGTGTTTTTAACGAAGCTTTACTCTCAGCTCTGGCAAGTCCACATATGCTGTATGATGCACTTTAATTTTTAAAAGCTCACTATCCATACAGTCTTTCTGTTTTCTATTACTGAGATAGATAGATAGATGAACAGATAAATAGATCTATATATATAGACACAAAAACCTGCCTTGACGCAAGCCTACCTTCTGGTACACTACTTTTTTTTGCCCTTAGAATAACAAAAGGACAAAAGAAACAAAGTCAGAGACAGTAATAGGGCAATTAGATTCCCAAAGAGAAAGTGTGCCGGTATTTGCACAACAATAGTAACTTGCACAGAAGAAAACTGCCCCACCCCGAACGAGTAACTGGTATACTACCAAAGGAATTAAATTCTGGTATAGTGTTTATCGTTTGGGTCTGAGGGGCTGTGGTTAAAACCACTTAACACTTTAGAAAGCTAAAGCAAAACAGGAGAGAGCGCAAACGGAACAACGCCGTGTCACAACCTCCAGATCAATGCTTCACTGAAAGCATGCAGAATACTTAAAGCGGTAAAAAACCCGACCAAACAAAAAACCGAAAAACCACCAACAACTTAAACTCTTCAACCGGTTATTTACTTGCATATTCACACTCACATAAATATTCATAAAAATACATCCTAAAAAGAACAGCGTTAACGTAAAGTTCGCTAAGTCTGAGTATCGAACATAAGAAGCAGATAGCAAGAAAAAACAAATTCGGTGCGATGTACGTAATCATGCAGACACTTTTACACTCCCTTTACTTGACCATAACGCACGCACAGGGAAAAAACCAAAATAAAAACAACCCAAGCCAATCGTTAAACTGTAACTTCAGATCGAGTTTAGAACAGCTGTAACTTTTCCAGCCGTGCGCAGTTTGCAGTTCCACCATTATAAATTTAAGAGGGGAGGAGACAACGTAAGAAACTCCATTTCTCCACGCACCGCGGACACAAGGAAAAGCCGCTGCAGGGGATCCGCCACCCGAGAACCCCGGGGGGCGGCGGGGCAAGGGCGGCCGCTCCTCCCTCCCTCCGCGGCAGCACCGCTGCTCTGCCCTTGGGTGCTCGGGCCCTGCAGGACGGGCGGCGCGCAGGCCTCGGCGCCGGGCCGCCCGCCACCTCCCCCGCAAAGGCGCCGGGGCGGGCGCGCACAACCAGCCGGGCCCTGTTTTCCCCCTCCAGCCTTTCTGGAAAGTTTTCTCCCCGGCCGACAGGCTGTAAAACGTCCCTGCCTGGAAATGCGGCCCCGCTGCCACCTTCTCCCGCCCCTCCACGAAGCAGCGAGTGCGCTGCTGACGGCGGTGTCCGCGCACGGCCCCGTACCTCGGCCGCAGGCGGGCGGGCAGGCGGGCCGGCGGGAGGGCGAGCAGCCGGGTCATGCCTCAGGGCTGGGCTGGGCCCGTCTCCCCGCCTCTCCTTCCCTCCGCCACCATGTCACGCCGACCAAACATGTCTGTGCGCCTGTGTGTGGCGGCGGTGACTTCCTGATCCGCCGCCGCTCGCACAGGCGGAGGAACGAGAAAGGCCACCCACCCTCCTACCGTGCCCCAGCCGCCGCCGCGTCCCGCCTCTGCCCCGCAGCGGCCCGGGGACGGGCTCCGCTGCCCGCCAGCCCCGCCCGCCAGCTGGCTGCAGCAGCTCTCTGCCGCCCACCTCGCCTCCGGCAGGGCACAGAACTTTTCCAGGTGCCAAACACCGCCGTCCCCTCTCCCGACACAGGGGCAAGCGACCCGCAGCTACCTGAGCATCCGCGCGCGTGTGCATCCTGGCTCCCGCCCGGCCGGGTTAAAAAAAAATAAATTTCCGCGCACACCGGAAATAAAACGCTTTTTTGCTTGGCAGGCGATTCCAAAATTCTAAGCGCATGTTTCGTGCTACTCTGCTTGGGGGTGGGGATGAGGAGGAGGGCGAATTTCTGCAGGGAAAACGGGAGGGGTACGACGACATGCAAGCTATTTTGGGAAGTAAACCGCGACACCTTTACAGCAGGAGTGACTGCACAGTTAAAAACAAGAGACCGAAAAGCAACAGGAGCCGCAGCCCGTCGGCCGAAGTCGCAGCCCCCGCTTCTTTCCCCCTCCCCGGTGTGTGCAATGTTTGTGACAGACAGACAGCGAGATGATCCGGATCATGGCCTCCCTGGCTCTGCCGGGGAATGCCGCTACTCTCCTCTCAGGCGAGACCGCTCCCCCACGCACCATGTTCCTCCCTCCCCATGCCTCCCCACTTCCCGTGGCTCGGCTGGGTCTGCGCCAGCGTGTGCCACGGAGGAGAAACAGCCCCACCGCACCGCGCTCTGCTACCTCCGGACACCCTGAACTTCACCCTGCGACCCCCGGCAGCTGCGGCGGAACCGCCCACGGCCCGTCAGGGTGGGCTGTCGCTCCCCAAGGATCTGTTTCTCCCGTGGCCGCGTCGCCTGCAGCCCGTGACACGCTCGCTGGGCGGCAAGACCGAGAGTGCCGCTGACTCACGAGTCAGCCACCAGCGACTCCGTGGGGGTTCTGTCGCTCCCACTCCGGAGATACGCATCGTGATTATTCCAGAATAATACCAGATCAAAAGTTTCTTCTCTCCACCCATTGGGGGATATAAATATTGGGGAGGGCCGGGCGCCGGGAAAGGTGGGGAGAGGAAGCAGGTGGCACGGCAGCGCCTGGGACCGGCGGGGCCGTGCGCGGGGAAGGGGAGCGATGGAGAGAGGGAAGGTGGGCAGGATACGAGCCGTCGCGGCCGCTGACAATAAAGGACCGTGCCGGGCACGGGGAGCTGGCGGGGTTGGACCAAGTTGCAAGTTGTATTTACCTTCCGCCCGGGCGGAGCACCGTGCTGATTGTCGCTCCTCTCCCCCTTCAGTGAATCACCCGAGGCCAGAACCGGAGCGAGGGACTAGATTACGAACATGACTTCATTGGTGACAGCCATTCCCTCCTCTTCCTAAACTCCTGCCCCTCCTCCGCCCCCCCCCGTCGCGGACGCCACTGCTCAGGCAGCGGTGTTCCCATTGGTTCCCCGGGCAGGGAGTGCCCGCCCCCTTGCGCAGAAGAGGCGGTTCTATTGGTTCTAGGAGCTGTCACTCAGCTGAGAGGCGGGGGGGCGGAGGTGTGCAGGCGCGCGCGGGGCGGGGTGCGCTGCGCTCCGCTCCCTCGCTGGCCGTGCAGCGGCGGGCAGCCTGCGCTCCGATCGGGTGCCGCCGCCGCGCTCTTGTGCCCCTCCCAGCTCGCCTCTGCGGCGGGGAGAGAGGGGCAGGACTTCTTTCCGTACGAAGGCGGCGGCAGGGCGCGGGCGGCAGTCGCGGGAGTAGTTTGGGGAAGAGGTGAAGAAGGTGCTGGAACTGCGCCGTGCCTCTGCCCCGCTGGAGGGGCGGGGAGAAGCCAGCCTGACGGGTCTTCGGTCAGCTGTGTCTGGCTGGTGGGAGTGAGTGTATGTGTGTTTGTGTGTGTGTGCGTGCCCAGGGCGGGTGTCTCACTCCCCTTAAAAAAAAAAAAAAAAAATAGGGGGAAAAAGTTAGACTCCGTCCCCTCTCTCCTGTGGCAGAGGGTGCTGTCGTGGACGAGAGGAGGCTGCTGAGAACATTCCAGCAGAACCGGCCTGTCAGGCAGGCTGCGGCTCCAGCGGCAGCGCCGGGCTGCCCGCAGCTCCCCGCGGTGCTGGGCCGGGGCGGCTGCTGAGGCAGATAGAGGGAACCCGGCTGAAGAGCCGCGGTGGATCTCTTGTTTCTGAGGGATAGGGAGGGAAAACAGTGCAGTTACGTTTCTTCCGTCTTGCTTGCAACACTTGCTTCTCTTGGAGTAGATTTTTTACAGCTGGTTTGGAAGTACGCTTTCCTGTTCCATGTGCTGCTGCCGTTTTTTGGGTTGGTTTTTTGTTTGTGGGGTTTTTTTGTTGGGTTGGCTTTTTTTTTTTTTTTGATGCATTAGGTGGTTTACCTGGTTTGCAGGGGCCGCAGAGTTCTCATGTTTTTTGTACAAGCTATACCTGTTCGTGTAACAGGCGACTAAGTACTTTATTAAAATAATGGGCCCGCCAGTCTGAGGGGATTTTTTTCTTGAACGCGAGTTGTCGAGACAAAAAAAAAAAATACAGCCAGACTACCGTACATGGTGTTACATGTAGTTACATTTTCTAAGATCATGTCACATGGGCGGCATTTGCCATTTTGAAAGTAGTATATCTCCTACTGTAAATTTCACTTTTTACTGTGGGGTAAGAATGTTCATAGGAACCTAAGTAAAATCAGTAGCTACTACAGATGCTCAGGTGACTGAGTTTAACGTGAAGTTCCTCTTCTGTGGTCAGGTGGAGCAGTTAAAGACCTGAAGCAGTGCTGGGAGCACCTTGTAGTCTTTAAGTGACAGGTATTGTTTACGTGGTGTTTAGCTTGGAGTGCTTTTTATTGTTCAATCATCAATTTACAGTGCTGGCAATATGATGCTAATTACTACTGTTCCTGTAGTTTTCCAATGTAGTCGTTAGCTTCATCTTATTTTTTATGTAAATTACCAAAATGCCGAAAGATAAGTGTGTAAGAATCAGTGCTAACTGGACAACACTAAGTATCAATAAAGTAAAAAGTTTAAAAGGCTGTATTTTCAGTTCACCATTGTCAGTGAAAAATATTTACTTGAGAACAAATTCAAAGAAATTGAAACATTCAAATCTTTATATACAAAATAACTTATGTCATCATGTAAATCTTTTGATCCACTTGTAATTTATAGCTTTGGTTTTAGCTTTGTCTTAAGCTGCGAACTGGTGTCTAAGAGATAAAAGAATGTAGTTAACATTCTTGGAAAATTATGCTAATGGAAATGAAAGTGGTAAAGAGATCCTTTTTTATTATCTCTTTTTTTTTTTTTCTTCTTCTTAATACGCTTTTCTTAATACTGAAACTCTCATTAAGCAGTCATTTGCGTTTGTGGTTTTTTTTTCCTCCTCCATTCCCCAGCGTATGTCTGAGGACTGTTTGCCTTTTCTCTCTGCAGAAGAGAAAACAAACATTAAGTAATGGAGGGGAAGTTTTCTTTCAAGATGGCTCAACTGTTTGTTGGATTCAGCTGCACTCACACCATTCTAAACCAGGTCAAGCCATTCTTTTTGTTAGAAAGCATACAGAAAAGAGAAAGAAATATAAAGTTGATCTTTCAGGCAAAAGAAAAAAGGGTTCTCATGACTCTGGGATAGATGCAGCTATATTTAGTTAATGATTATATTTATTTTGGGAAGGTTGCAGCAACCGATTTCATTTTGCGAGAGCGTGAACATGCCTGTTGCTGGTGTCAGTCTGAAGGCTTTTTCTTCTTGTGTTTTGATGAAGTACCATTGAATCTCATTGTAACTTTTACTAAGGGGATGGGAAACATGGGGGTTTTTTGTCAAGGGAGGCATGTTCAACTGATACAAAAAATCTTAATTGGAAGGGTGAGTAAGGCTTCCCTATGTGAGATTCAAGTAGCTGAAGCTTTGTGCATAATGGATATGTAAACATGATGAATAATCACACACTATAGTATAAATTTGTTTTTCCCCTATTTATTTATCTAACATAGCAAAAGGAAGAAAAGATGAGGCCCCTTAACTTGAATTAATGGTGTGGATGCAGCCAGTAATGGTAAAATGGCACGTAAAATTCTCGAACTAGATAAGGTACCACTACAAGAAGAGGTATGTCTTTGACTAGCTACATACGTTGTTGTAGAGCTAAAGCTGATTTATATGAAGAATGATACCAACATAATAAGTCTGTTTAGAAACTGATGTATCAGTGGAACTCTTGCAGGGACACTTCTACCAAAAGGAGATCATTACCATCAGGGAGTTGCAGTTATTTACAGCAACCTCACCATTACCACCTTGAAACCCCTGCTGGAACAGTTAGTGATGCTATTTCTGTGTTTGCTACCAATTGTTTGCCAGAGACAATTGCACTCACTGCAACAGAAATAGCAAAAAAATTATTTTTTAATATCTCAGCCAGTTCGTAGAAGAATCCAGCTGCTTTAGCCTGGGTGGCCAGTGAAAAAAGGCTAAAGCTGGAACATTCCAAGATGGCTTTATGATCAGGCTTCTGCATAAAAACCAAAACAGAAGAAAAGTGTTTTTTCATGTGTCCAGGGAAATCATAAAGAAGTGAACTTGCCATCCACAACTCCATGGGCTCTGATGGGATACGCCCATGAGTGCTGAAGGAAGACATGATTGCTAGGCCCCTCTCAGATCTTTGAAAGGTCATGGCAGTCAGGAAAGTTGCCAGAGTACTGGAGAAAATCAAGTACCACCCTGGTCTTCAAAGCAGGCAAGAAGGAGGACCCAGGGAGCTACAGGCTAGTCAGTCTCAACCCCTGAAAAGGTGATGAAATGTTTCATCCTGGAGGCCGTGTCCACACGCGTGATAGACGAGAAGATGATGAAGGGTAGTCAAGATATTTAACCAACGTGATTGCCCTCTGTGCTGAGACAACTACCTGGGTGGATGAGGGAAGAGCAGTGGATGTTTTGCTGGACTTAGAGCAAGAGTTTTGACGCTGTCTCTAGTGATATCCTTGTAGGCAAGCACAGGAAGCATGAGCTGGATGAGCGGACAGTGAGGTGCAGTGAGAACTGGCACCTCACTCTCTGCTCATCCAGCCCACGCTTCCTGAGCTTGAACCACAGATCCCAGATGGTTGTAATCAGTGGCACAGGGAGGCCTGTCTCTAGTGGTGTTCCCAAGGGTTCAGTACTGGTCTGGTATGGTTTAACTAGTTCATCAGTGACTTGGATGAAGGGGCATATACCTCCTCAGTGATGTTCACTGACGACACAAACCTGGAAGAAGTGGCCGATATCCCAGAGGGCTGTGCAGACCTTCAGAAGGACTTCAGCAGGTTGGAGAGGTGAGCAGAGAGGATCCGTCTGAAATTCAACAATGTGTTCAATTCTGGGCTCCTCAGGACAAGAGAGACTTGGAGCTCCTGGAACATGTCCAGTGGAGGGCAGCAAAGGTGGGGCTGGAGCATCCCAGTTACGAGAAAAGGCTAAAGGACAGGGCCTATTCAGTCTGGAGAAGACTGTGAGAGGATCACATCAATATGTATAAGTATCTGAATATCTGACAGGTGGACGTCATGAGGATGGAGCTAAGCTCTTCTCTAGTAATGCTGAGTAATGGGCAGAAGCTGGAACACAGGAAGATCCACCTGAACATGAAGTTCTCTACTAATTGAGCACTGGAGCAGGTTGCCCATAACAGCTGCGGAGTTTCCTTCCCTGGAGTACTCAAAAGCAGTCTAGACAAAATTCTGAGTACCATGCCCCAGGGGATCCTTCTTGAGCAAGGAGGCTGGTGATGTCCAGTGGTCTTCTCATGACCTGTCTGTTAAATGGGAACAATGCATTCCCTGAAGTAGGTGAATCCAGGGGGGAAGGTTACTCTTTAACCATCTGTTGTTCTCCAGTATGTAATGAAATGAGTGTACCATACTCTATTGTTGTATGTGGAGTGTGTCTCAGCCTGGTATGATTGAGAACAAAGTCAATTGGAGCTGGTTTGAGTTTTTCCTTCTCTTGTGGAAGAGTTAATTACTACTTAATTTAAAAGTAAAACTTATGTTCAAATACGACTTTTATGAATGTGCTTGGTACTCATGCCCCTTTTCCCTTAGCCTCTTTTTTATGGAGACATGCTCATCCATCTGCATTCACAGGTTTAAAAGATAGAGCCTGTTTCAAAGTAGCTTCATTTGCTCTAAACTCTCAAGGTGTTTTTGTGAGTGTGATGTTGAAAAGACAATATTCAGGTGAGATCTTTTCAAGGCTAAACAGAGGGTAATAACAATCTCCTTGGTCAAAAGAGCCTTTCTAAATACATTCCATGATAAAGCTGGTATGTGAGAAAGGTGAGCTGGCTTGCAGAGATAATGTGTTACTGTTCTATTCATTTTGTGGTCTCTAAAGTTCTGGAGTTTGGTTTACTGTCATGTTTTATGGAAGAGGGGAAGCACATGGTGGTGTTACCTCTTTCTCCCTTTGTTCTTTTCAGGCTGCCATTGTACTTCCCAAGCAAATAGTCCCAGTTTTGTGTGTATGTTTTTACAAGAGTAACACTCTACACCTGATTTTGTTGAATTTTATCTTAGTAGTTTCTGAGCCTCTGCAATTTCTCAACATCCATTTCAGTTCCAATCCTCTCTTCTGAAGTGCTCGCCAAATCCCACTAGCTTTATGTCAGCTGCAGATTTTGTAAACATACTCATTACTGAAGAAATTTAAAAGACTATTAAAGAGAGCCATGCACGGAATAGATCTCTCTGGTACTCTGATGTGTCCTCAGTTATTAGGCATTCATTCCTGGGTGTTGACCTGTTGTTGTTCTGGCATCCCGTTATCTTCATGTGTGCATGTAGTAAGATGATTTGTTTTCTAGTTCTGGCTCTTCCTGGCCTGTTGCACAGCCTTCTGGAAGCGGTCAAACGTCTTTTGTTCAGTGGAGCAAACCCAGAATTCTCAACCGAAGCCTGATTTCTTAAAGAATCCATTTTGCTGTTCTTCCTGTGGTTAATAGCGCTCCTATGACAAATGTGAATTTGCCCATCTTTAAACATTCTCTGAGTTTGCCTCTTGAGTACAAGATGCAGGTAAAATCTCTCATGATTAACTTATTCTGGTGTTCCTTTTTAGAATCATGCTAATTACTGGGCAGTGTCAGAATACATAAAGAAAACTACCACTGTAGAACTTTGAATATATGAGATCGGGAAAAATAATTTCTTTGCTGTATGATTACAAAGACTATGCTGATTCAGTTTAGTCCAAGTGAAAAGCAAGTATCAAGGACAATGGGTTTTTTCTTCAACTGAGAGTCAAGTCAAGCCACTATTCAAAGAATGGCATATATTACATGCATGTAATATATGTTCTAGGTTGGAATATGCTGTTAGGTTAGAAACGAAGTCTGTTTAGGCAGTGAATATTGTCGGCCTTTGAAAAGCGTGACTTGCACTGAAAGTTCTGTATAAATCACAGCTGCATACCAGGGAAATCTTACATCTGTTCAATTAGTAGAATTTCCCGTAACTTGTTTTTTTCTCCTCCATGCACTTTTCGTTCCTCCAATCAAGTTTGAGTTGTGTTCCTCTCTTTTTTCTCACAAGTGTTTATCTTTGCACTTTTCACCTTCCTTTTTACAGTTACCTAATTTTTTTCATTTGCTTTATGTTTTCTTCCAGAATGTTTTTTTCCTTCATCAGTGCTGTTTAAGCCAGTGTTACTCACAGTGGAATTACATTATGTAAAAAATACTTCTTTGTGTAAGCTACTGCTCACTGTTTAAACAATGTTTGAGAGCCAATTATGACTACTTTCTCCTCTTCTTGAACAATGGACTTGGTTTTGCCCAGATACAAGCATATTTAAGGCAGTAGAATCTAAGTAAAGCTGAATTTGGCATGACTTTAACAGGATTTTCATCCTCCCTAAATATGTGTTTTTTCTCATACTTAACTTCATCATATGAAAGGGGATATTCTTGTCCTGGCAACCAGGAAAATAAAGAGCACAGACAAAAAAAAAAAGTAGCTCTACTTCTCATTCTCCAAAGAGAAAATGTAGCGATTTTTTTTTGTTGTTTTCACAGTATTTTTCCGGGGTCCTGTTGTCTGTTTCATATGTCCTTAGTTTTCGGATTATAAGGTTGTGAATCCACAAGCGAGGCACGTGTTATATCAATATTTTTTTTTAAATTCTTAAGCAGTAGAATATGTTTGCAACTTCTCAGTCATGGTATCTGTTTTCACATAATACAATAGCAACTGAATACAATTAGAACATACTGGTAAATTTTATAAGTCAGTGCACTGTATTGAAGTATGTATATGAAGTAGCAGAATATGTTAAGATTCTCTCCTACCCAAATGTGTAACATTTGAGACAAGTCCTGGAATGTCTCATTAGCCTTCTTATCTCAAAAATGTATTTTATCAAAAATCAACCTGGTGAGTATGATGATAAGGGAAAACAACAGTAAAATGGGGAGGGAAATGGTCTGTTAAGAGAGGATTGTTTCAGTATTTTGTTAAATATGTTCTCAGTGTGCAAGGGCAATTTTATTGGGTACCCTAACACAGTTTTCCTAGGTGAGTGACTGCTCTCTGCTCAGTTACACAATTTGATCAGAAGTACCAAAGGCAAATAGCAGATCTGGGATGCGTAAGTTTTTCTAGAGGCTATCGAATACCTGGATAAATTGGAGCTATCTCTGCTGCTACTCAACTTGCAGAGTAATCACAAGATAAAGCCTTAAGGGTGTTCTCTCTGTGCTCCCCTATGAGCTCATTGCTAACTGTTATAGGAGGTATTTTTATTTTCAATTTGTACTTCTTCCTTACTAAATCAGATGCATGAACATGGAATACAGCTACTCAAGAAGGAAGATATGCAATTTAAAATGTGGAGTTTTGAATTCAGCTGGCCTTGTCAATATGCAGACTTTTTCTAATTTAGTGTTCACACTCTGGTTAGGACATAAGAATAGTTTGCTTCTGTTTAAAGCTAAACAGATCTTAAAGCTAAAAGATCTTAGAAATAAATCCTTCATTGTGTGATGGTGTACAGGACAGGCCATTCAGCAGTGCCAATGGAAGAAGTAGATGTCAGCTTTCTGCCACTGTTGTGTTAGTCACTGCTTCTAGTGATCTGCTGACACAGCAATTCATATGACCACTCTTTAACACAGATAAATCGGGTTAATTTTGACTGGTAATGTAAATTGGGTGTGGTGAACATGACCCAGCCATGGGCACTCACAGCCCAGAGAGCCAGACGTGCTGGGCTGCATCCAAAGCAGCGCGCAGCCAGCAGGGAGGAGCCCTGCCCCTCTGCTCTGGTGAGACCTCACCTGCAGTGCTGCAGGTGGTCCCAGCACAGGAAGGACATGGACCTGTTGGAGTGAGTCCAGAGGAAGCCACCAAGATGATAGAGGGATGGAACATCTCTCCTGTTGGGAAGGGCTGAGAGAATTGGGTTTGTTCAGTCTGGAGAAGAGAAGGTTTTGAAGTGACCTCATTGCAGCCTTCCGGTACCTGAAGGGAGCCTGCAAGAAAGATGCAGAGAGATGTTTCAGAAGGACAGGTAGTGACAGGCTAAGGGGGAATGGTTTCCAACTGAAAGACAGGAGGTTTAGGTTAGATACTAGGAAGAAATTATTCTCCTGTGAGGCTAGTGAGGCGTCAGAACAGGTTGCCCACAGTAGCTGTCGACGTCCCATCCCTGGAAGTGTTCAAGGTGAGTTTGGATGGAACTCTAAGCAACCTGGTCTAGTGAAAGGTGGTGCTGCCCATAGTAGGGGTTGGAACTAGATCATCTTTAAGGCTCATTGCAATCCAGACCATTCTATGATATGAGCCAACCCATTGCATTTTGGCAAAGTAATGCTGCTGCAGGCTGTGTTTTTGACATGTTACAGAGAATTCCATTCTTCACAAGAAATGTGATGGGTGAAGGCAACTTTTAATCCAACAAAACAGGTGATTCCAGAAAGAGTCATCCAGTCATAAATGGGATATCATAAAATGGATAAATAATTTTGTGAAAAAATTGTGAATTCACATAGTCTGTCTTAGCCAGGAACATTTCTGTGTTAAGAAAATACCTGTGTTCCTTTTAGAAACCCTAATGAGTTGTTCAGCCTTTTTACATGTTTTGTACTGTATTACATGTAAATTCTGCTACTTACGTTGCAAGGGTTTTGTGTTCATTGTAGCAGTGACTTTGCCTGCTGTCTGTGAGCTAGAGGCTGTTTGGCCTTTGCCATCCTGTACATGTTAAACTTAGCAGCAGTTATGGAGCATTGTTTTAATACATGATGTTTTAATCTACCTGAATCATGTACGTGAGTTAACTCACAATCAAGTGCTTGACAGCTTCTGGGTAGGATAAGTGATAATGATACTTACTGTCCAGTTTGTCTTGTGCAATAAATGGTAAGTTAGCTGAGACAGCTAAGAGATAGTTAGCCTCTGGCAAAGAAAGTTCTCAGAACAGCTGTAACTACATACTATATAGCTTGGAAAATGTTCATACTTTCAGAAACTTAGGTATAAATACAGGAAAAAAGTCTGTCGGTAGATGAAATTGTGAGGCTCAGCACAGATTATTCTCACCAGCTTTGCTAGAGACCTCCTATGAAAAATTACTAAACTATTCAAGGTTCTACTAGGCTCAAATAGTGCTCCTCTCATTACAGCTCTGACACAAATTTCAGTAGTTTGAAATAAAATATTTTAATAGGACATTACCCCATGGCTAGGCTTCCTCTCCCATAAATCATAAAACATTTTCCTGGAATTGGCCCATTAGATTCTGAGTTGTTTGCGGAGAGTAAACTACCAGGTCTAAGTTTGATGGTGCTGTTCCAGTTTAACCTGTGATAGCTGAGGTGTGGACATGGCACTGCTTCTTAAGCCAAAACCACAGAGTGGTTTTTGCTGTGGGGCTTTGTGGATGTCTATGGATATGGAGATTCTGTTACTGCCAACTTCACAAAGTCACCTGACACTTTCCATGAAGAGAAAGTACAGCCTGCTGAAAGAGATTTTACATCATGGGACACTCCATTGTCCTGGCTGGCAGAAGGCGGAATGGTCTGTGTGTTAGCAATGTCTTCAACTGCTGCAGCAGTTTGCTGCAATGCTTATGAGTCAGAGCCCTATATCTCTTGCCATGCACTCTTTAATGCACAGGTGGAATATAATATATGTGTGAAACTGTTATCACAATCAAAACGTGTTCTGGTGCACCTGATTGATTGGGGTTTTTTTTTTTGGGTTTTTTTTTTTTTGACTTTTAAAAGGCTTTATCAGTCTGAAAGCCTCTAACTGTCTCAAATGTAGATGTATGTAACCTAATGGTCTTCAATTCTTTTCCTAAAACAGAGAATAATCAGAATTATATTTTAATGAAGAACTGTTAGTGGGGTTATAAACTTGATTTTTTTTAATGCTTTTTGTAACTAAAGGAGCAGAACTTTCGAACAGTGTTAAAATAACCCATTTCTGATGAGAAGATACTCAGAGGAGTTAGAAGCCGGTCACACAGAACTTAACAATGGTTTTCAAATATTTGTGTTATCAACTGTCACAAAACAGAAATTGTTTTCCCTCCTTTCACTTCCTCTAGAGTGTATAAAACACATGCAGTTAACCAACCATTCTAAATTTCTGAAAATTTACAACTTACTAAAAAAACCTGGGACTTTTCTGCAAGATTAATGAGGACTTTTTCCACAATAAGGTTTGTATAGAATGACTTGCTTAGAGCAATAACAAAATAGAGCAAAACAACTGTCAGGTTAATCCCTGCAGCAGGGAGTGGGAATCTGGGAAAAAGTTGTCATCACTTGTTATCTACCTAGTTGCAGAGGTGTCATAAAGTGTCTTAAATGACCTGAGTGTACTTGAAGAGTATTAATACTAGACAACGAGGAGAAAGATGCAACTAAATCTTAACATACTGGTATCTGGAAGAAAGTAGATAAGTTTAATAGCTCAGAGTTCATTTGTCCAGGATAAAAGATGAAAGTATCAAGGAAAATAAGCCATCATGTAACTGTGGATTTGTGCTGGAGAGGTATTTGTCTAATAGAGACTTAACTCTAGTGCACTTGCTAATTTCAGTAAATATAAAGGGGTGCATTTAAATGGGTTATCTCTGATTAGAAGCTTTGAAAGGCAATGTGATTCCACTCCATGGAAGCCAATGAGCTAGGTAAGCTTCCACTCCTTAGTTACAAAGAGCCTGATATTAATAATCTGGGTGATGACACTAGGTTGATATGTTGTTATTATTATATTGTCCATAATGCTTATAATTTTGTCAGTTGTTTCCTGTATTATTTATTGGCCCATTGTATTTGCTTCCTATTTATCAGGGCAAATGGATTTTTCTAAGCATGTCAGGGGTACAATCCTCTGCCTCACTATTGCCTCCATGCATTCTAATGTGTGCTAACAGTAACATTAAGGACTATGGCTGTGCACCTTTTGCCCTTGACTGCCATCTGCCTTTTCACCAGGCCCAGTACTACCTGAAATTATCAAGCAAAGCAAGCTGTCAGTGTGGTATGCCTGGGTATAAGTGTAGGTTGACATTTAGGTTCACGAGTGTTAGTATGTGTGGTGTACAGATTGGTAAGCAGCACACGTGCATAATTGTATTAAACTTGCTCAGGAGGCTTTCAAAAAATGCAGAGAACCTGCATTCTGCTGCTGCACCTCCAAGACTGGATGCATTAAGAATAACTAACAAGGAAGGAAACAAATTGTGAATGGATAGGTGCAAGCAGACTGAGATAGAAGAGTAGTAAGACAACCATCCCCACAGTGACCAAATAAAGTGACATTTAAAAGTTAACTGGAAACACGTACTGGAGTGCTGTGTAAGAAAACCCCAGGGACAAGGAAAGAAATACAATCACTTTCAAAAAAACATGCTAATATAGCCCTACATGTAAGGGTTATAATGACAAAACAATCCCCAAGCTA
Source organism: Corvus hawaiiensis (assembly GCF_020740725.1). NCBI lineage: Eukaryota > Metazoa > Chordata > Aves > Passeriformes > Corvidae > Corvus > Corvus hawaiiensis. Next base: position 66,690,951 of record NC_063255.1, read on the forward strand.
ACAACAGTTTAATTGGAGATGCAGTTGCATAAGCCTGAAACAGGTATGAAACATGTGGAAATCTCTAGCAAAGCATTCGTTATCCTGCACCACTGTAAACAAACCAAGCTACTTTTTTTGTCATTAGAAAATTATTAGGGGCATTATTGATAAATTGGGTTAATTGATAAATTGGAATTTATTATCATAAAGTTTCTTGTTTGTGGAAGAGGTGATAATGGTTCAGGTAACAGGAAAATTGTTTTGAAGTAATGATTAGAGTTCTGTCTCTCTCCTTCTTCTTTCAGCTCTTCTTCCCACATTACTCCCACTATAGTCAGCCATCGCCCTACCTGTCCTCCGTCAGGAGGACTTACAAGAGACTAAGCTTGCTCCTTCTGCCATGGTGTAGGACAACCAGGAGAAGAAAAGAACTCGGTACTTTTATTGATCCTGTTTGCTCCTGCTTCTGCCTTGCATCCCTGCAACTCTTTCCTCAGAAGCCAAGGTTATGCAAATAGGAAGTAAAACTAACTCTTCAGGTTGTATAGATTACTGAAACAACTGATTATTGCTGTCTTATTCCAAATAAAGCAGATAATCTGCTAATTTTCTTCCTACTTTACTTGGGCAAAAAGTTGTTTTTTTCACTTGTGAGAGACTGAACAGGCTGCATTTAGAATCCAGGAATGAGCTACATTCAGAGCAGTCTAAATAGAGATTGCACAGGCATGTCTGTTTCTGAAGCCACTACACAGAGGGAGCACTTTCCGGAAGACCCCCTGAGAGCAAAGGTGTGGCACAAATCCTTGCACAGGGCAGATCCAAACTGGAAGGTTAACCCTAAAAGCACCAGCAACATGTTAGATTCAGAAACCATCCCAAAAGTTAAATAGAAATTGTCCACTTAGAAGCTGATTGGCTAGTGGGACAGACTCTAGCTAGTCTTGTTGCCTGGGAAGTTTATCTACAAAATCTGTGACTCAGCATAGACTTTTTAAATAAAGGAGTTGGACCATGTGCATGGGTAAGGGCAATAGCAGCCGGCCCAGTTAGCAAAAACTCATGGACTGTTGAAGAATAAGTCAAATACACTGGAGACTGTGGGTTTCACTTGTACATAGTCAGCATCCACAGAGAATAACATTGACAAGATGTGAAAATGTATTACTCTGGCAAATCTAGAGATGAGGCTCCATTATCAGCATCAGTGATGTATCCATTGCTATTCCTTGCTTCCTGTACATCACCCATTAAACAGGCAAAATTTTGGCCATTTTGAAGAATGAAGGATCCCCCCCAAAATATTGCTCCTTCTAAATACCCATTCTCTTTCTTATACCTAGTTCCTGTGGGTTCGAGTGGGGATTTTTTTGTTGTTTTGTGGGGCTTTGTCCCTGTTTTTGTTTGTTTGTTTTTTGTAAATCTGCCTTAAAATACACATGAAACCTGATGACTTGCATCTGTGTTCCTAGCTGGTATGCATGGTCTGCCTAGAGGAAAAATGGCTTTTTTCTTACATGAGGGGGAAGCTGAGGAAGCACAAGAGAAGGTAAGAATAAGAGAAAAGTCATAATGGGAATAAGAAACAAATCAAGTTAAAACTAATTTATGGGAAAAAATTCAGGCCAGGGAATGTGAAATGGAGGTTCCTGGCAGTTAGTGGAAAGCCCATTTGACTGAGCCAGTTCTTTTGCCTCCTCATGGCTGCTGCAGGTTTTTCTCATAGCTGGCATGTAATGTCAAAACGAATTCTATGCTTTGTTTCATCTGATAGGTGTACTTGGAACCTCCTGAATAAGCAATCAATACAACCTCGCACAGGAGCAATTATGATTGTAGTTGGTTAGAGGATGATCTTAGGGATAAAAAAGACTCAGTAGAGATTGTAAACAAGTACCATTTTTATCATGCTACCATGGCTCAGGTACACTATTAATTTTTGTTACAGTTAAAGGAGTGTTATACCTATTTAAGAAACAAGTGCCTTAATGCTGCTGCAATTGTGGAGAGGCTGAATTGAGGGTTAAGGCAATCCACCTTCAGAGATCTCAAATTTCAGTCATGATGAAAGTGCTTTTTTCCAGGCATGGCTTATTCAACCAAGGATTACATTGTTGTGTAATTTTACTCAAGAAACAGCCTGGCTATTAGGAGACACTGGTGAGTAGAAAATTTGTTGTTTAAAGGATTGTGATTGTGATAGTTACCACAAGCCCTGCAACACACCATACAATCAGTTTAGGAATGGAGGTCTGCAGTTATATTGAGGTTTGTATTTGACGGCCAGGCTTTGCCAGAGGCCCTCTGGAAAATCAAAGTGCTGGTTTCAAGAACTGGTAAAGATGTTAGTGCAGATGGTACTTGAAATATCATAGATGGAACCTTTCCTACTGTATTGTTTCTGAAAGTACACGTGTGATCTGGGTTTGTACCTCTTTGGAAATTCTTTTATTTTTAATTCAGATAACAGCAAGTAAATTGCTGCCAAAACATTATGGAACTATGCTGCACATAGCTACCATATTGTCTTGTCCTGAGAAATTCTGCCTTTTTTTTTTTTTTTTTTTTTTTTTGTACCTTGGCTTAAAGAAAGCAGCATTAAATTGTATTGGAAGCTAAATTGAGTAAACTGTACCAATACTGCTGTTCAGATCCCTACCACTGGCTTTCTTAATATGTAGTCCTGGCATACGGAGCCATGTTAACATGTGATGGTAGAATTTCTAGCTAAGCATGCCATGGTGGTGCATTTTCTCCCCCAGTGTTTCCTTACGTCTGCAATGACATTGTGGAGAGCAGTATTCTTGTGCTGCAAATGTACTTTGGCCAAGCACCTAAATTCTTGCAAGTTAGATAATCCCCATTTTGAAAGCATGAGGACAGCATGCAATTTCCCTGAAAGAAAGAATAAATTAGTGGCAGATATATGGACACCACATAGAGGTCAACTCTTTATCCAGTGATCTAGCTGGAAGGAATGTTGAATCTGTGTTGATATAGTGTATTTCCTCTTACGGCTCAATGACTTGCATTAATCACTTGATGGGAGGAAGAGGGATATTGCGAAGGCATTCTGTAAAACAACCACTGTCAACAAGAATTTTGACAGTTGAGTTTAAAGACTTGTAGTTTTAAATTTGGATTCTATTTAGTAAAAATTTTTTAGAAAACAAGTTGTCCAAGAATAGAGTGAAAATAAATAGTGACTTATCTTACCCTTGTAATGATTTGCTGAGTATCTTCACGAAGTGGAAGTGTTTGTAGGAGGATGTACTTCGATTTCAAATACAAGCAGGGCTTTGTAAACATATTCAAGTCACTGTGCACATGGCAGCTTTGTTTGCTCCTAGAACCTACTCTAGATGGGTTATATATTAAAAATCTCACACAACAGTTACATTATTGTGCAATTACTATCTTTAAAGGTTTGTTAAAATACTTTGCAGTTTTCTTTCTAATACCGTAGAAGGTCTGCTATCCATCCAATCATAGATTTTTGCATTACAAAGTTACTTTGGCGCCATCTCCAAAAAGCACATAACAAGTGTGCTGCAGTATTGGGCCTTTCTGGTTTGCTGTGTAGCTGGATGCTGGCTGGGTATCTGTGACTGTTCAGTTCCAAAAGAGCCATTTTGTGGTTGTGGGGTTTGGGGTTTTTTTTTGTGATATGATTCATAATTCACTGTCTTCAAGATCCACCACCCACAACTACTTTTTGGCCAAATTTAAGACTGGAAAGAGGGGACCCAGTAGTGACTGAGTCACTTCTGTTTTGTGCCAACAAGTTGCTCTCTTGCTGATTAGCCACCTGCTTTTGATCTGGATTATATCCAGACCTGCTCCAGCTGGCCAGAGAATGGGAAAGTCAGCTGTAGTCAAGGATACCTGCAAAGCACTGAGAGCTACAGCAAAGCATCTTTGAAGAGAAGCACAGGGAAAGGCAAATTAAAGGGAGAGCAAGGGGGAAAAAAAAGGCAAGGAGCCAATTTCTGATCTCAGCATCACTGATGTCACTAATATGAATTTGGTCCACAGAGTGCTGAGGAAATGAGAATAGAAACAGGTCAGAGAGAAAGGTGACAGACTAGCACAGGTGACAGGGAGGGAAAAATTAATCATGTCTCAACTGTAGTCTTAGTGGCTACTCTGCTTTAACACTTGTAATGTCTTTTACTCATCCAAGAACATAAAATCAGTAAAATCATTCCAACAGACTTCTTGTCTTTCATAGCAGCTCCAGCCAGGGATTTGTACTGGTGGTGCAGTTATCTGCAGATCCATTTGAAAAGCAATATGCACAGATCTAATGAAGAGGAAAAGGTTTAAATCTCATGTTTCAAGTGAAATCCTATAGTAGCAAACATCCTTATACTTTAGATCTTCCTTCTTGTAATGTTCTACACATTTCCAAGATTGCTTAATTTTCCAGTGAATACCAACAGGCTTCAACTATGCTTTAGAACATGTTCTTGTAAAAAAGTGCAACAAACACACAAAAAACTACCTTCCTGAAATATTTTCTTTTGAAAATGTTTATGAAACTCCATTGGTGAGTCAAAAAAGATAAAAATAAATGTTAAGTTTGCTGCAAGGATTTATTTAGTTGTTTCACTAGACTATTTGTTCTGAAAGTAGTTTTTCTTCTTCTAAAATAAGAAGCAAAAAGTATGCATGAAGAACCCTTCATCTGCTTTCAAGTATTCTTCAATCTAAAAAAAACGTGTTTAATTAATTATTTTTTTATAGTGAGTCCATTCTAAATTCTTTCTTTTTTTTTGAACATTTGCCCCTCGAAAGTTGTTGGGGTGTTTTTTTTGCTTGTTTTGGTTTGTTTTTTTGGATTTTTTTGGTACATTGACTGGCAGTCATAAAACTGAGGCAAATAGCTAATTTCATGTGTCTAGGTACCTACAAGGGTTAATATGATTCAGTATGGTAATGTACATTGCAGTTACTGCCTTTCACTAAAGAGAAATAAGGCTTTGGAATTCTTTGTCCACTTGAATAGCAGTATGATTTTTGGAAGTGCTGTGTTTGAGAAGTCCTGCTGAACTGAGGAAAGGGAAGCATTGTCTCATATTCCTATTTGCAGAGAGTACAGGGGTTTTTTGCTGGATTTTTTTTTTGTATGTGTGAATTTATTTGAGATTGTCTTTGACTTGAAGCTGACAAACTTTGTCAAGCTTGAAAAATAACCTCTCACAAAAAAGAAAAAAAGCAAAGAAAATTCTACTTCAGTTAGTTACAGTCTTAGACGTAACTAAGACAGATACTGCATATTAAAATACAGACATACCCCTGCCCCTAGAAACAGAACTGTCATCTGAGGTCAACAGTTTACATTAATAAGATATTTGAAATTCTCATTTCCAGATATTTCTGTTGCAGTTTGATTTCTTTTGTTGTATATTACCCCAGCCACCCAAATTTGCAAGTGGAAGCAGTCTTACAGCCTCAGACAACCCCCTGTAGAACTGCTGCTCACACAGGACTGTCCCTGTGTTTCAGCAGCATTGCCTGCAGTATTTAACACTTATCATGTTTACAGATTTCCAACTTGAAGCCTAAACAGAGCAGGTGTGTGATTAGCTAATTAACTCGGCCAGCTGAGCTTTTTAAAAGTTAATTTAAGTGTAGCATATATTACATACAGACCCCAGTTTTTAATACTGCTGGATGAGGTCATTCTCTCCTAATTTGGAAGAGGCTTCAGTAGGGATAGATACGTATTAGGGGGTCAATAGGATTGTACAATTCTCTGCAATGGAAGTCAACTTATGTTATTCAGCAAATATTTATGTTTAAGATTTGAAAATATCTGTAGGTTTTTGCAACTCAGTTCCAAAGTTGAAGAAATTTCAGCATTTGAGATGTCTTGCTGTAGTAAGTTTACAAAATACCTTAATGCTATTATTTTGGAAAAATAAATATAATTGTTCTTTGTTTTTCACTATTGTACTTATATTTCTTGTAGAAATAATTTTTGTTTCCCTTAGCAGCAGCTGGAGCTGAGTTATGCTCCATATCTTCCTGGTAAAATTTGTCTAAATACAACCTTTAGGGACAGAAATTTGCACTAAGCTGCTAGTATAAATTCCAGTATGCTATAAATGCAGCCAGTCCACTTCTTACCATGGCAGCTTCTCTATTGGTCCATTGATAAAGGATCTCCCCACAGTAATCCTCCTTGGAAAAGTGATCTGCTCTTTGTTGTATGCTTACTAGCAAATACGAGTGAAACCCAGGATGTGATTGTAAAGGTTTCTTCCTTTCAAGCTTGATTGGCTTTTCTTTATCATGTCTTAACCAAAAGTCTGCTCACTGCAAAGATAGCCTTTTCCATTTGACTGGGAGAAGGAGTCACGAGATGATCATGTGCAGCACACTTCCATGTTTGCCTCCCGGCAGTTCCTCGTCTCCTATCTGGCAGCTGCTAGCTTGGAGGTGAACCCCATGCTGCACTGGGTTGGTCCAAACCAGATTCCACTTCAGCTGTTTCCAAATAAAAAGAATCATCTTTCAAAGTTGAGACTGCTGTAAATTGCCAACATTTGTTAACACAAAGCATAGTTGTGAAGATGTGATTTGATTACATAGGACCATAATTCTCAAATGGTCTGATTTCAGGCAAGTGCTTGAGAAAGACCCTTCAGCCTCTTATTAACATCCCTTTTATATGCTGCTCATTGAGAAGATCCCCCTGATGCATGAATTGCGGCCAGGAATAATGAGGATATATTAGGAAATCTTAGGAAATGAGATGACACTTTGACATGACTATGGCTAGGGTCTATGACTGACATCATAGTGGTGGGGTTGCTCTAATCTCTGGCAGAATGATTTATCACGCATTACAGAACACATGCAGATAAGTTCCTTGTATCATATATAGTAAAAAGATCCTGAAATCCCTAATAAAAATGTTTCTCTGAATACTGTAGTGCAGAATTATATTAGATAAATGTGAAGTATATGTACTGGAAATGCATCAAAAAACCTGTTTTTCTCTAAGCATAGAAGTGTATTTGACCTCTTAGAAAAAATGGAATTTAGCACCATCTGAACAAATATTTTTCTGCTGGCAATGCCTGCTGTTTCCTAAAAGGATGTTCTAGTTCTTCATAGGATTCTCCTTTCATTTGCTGCTTGTACAGTCTCACAGTTTCTCTAAGAATAAGAGTAAAGAAATTGATACTTCAGACTCATCTTTCTAGCTTATAGAAGTGACAGAGAAGACAACATCCTCTTTCTAAGCAAGAACATTCTGTTTTCTAGCTTACAGACCACAGATAATGCATGGGAAATTGCTTGAGAAAGTTCTCATGATTTTTCTTGGGAAAGTTATGGAAGAGCTGCTTTTTTCTCATTCTTTCTCAAATCAGGGTAATGTAAAAAGCAGTCTCTAGTTTGAATCAAGGCACAGTATTCTTTAAGTTGTCTAGATGCTATACAATCTCATGTAACATGATGTAGGAATTTTTATCGGTCTTGATATCATGTCAATAACAATATTAGCACAAAATAATCAATTTGAAATGTTTTTTATTCTATCCTGCATGTTAAAATTATTTGTTTCTTTGATAGTTTTTCAGCCCAGTCACTTAGTCATTCCTGTAACTTCCTGTAGTTCAGAGATTCCAAGATATGGTGCAAGTACTGAGAATAGTTGGAGGTTAAAAGAAGTGCCAAAATCTGTTTTAATCTTCACCATGGTTTGAAGTAAGAAAAACATCAAGGCATGCTTTAAATGCAAGCTGAAAGTCAAAGATGCATCTGGTATGTAGGAAGTGCTTGTATAGCTTTTTGAACCCTCCAGGAACTGGATTTATATATTAAATATTTATAGCTTAGCTATGAGTGCTTTTGTATTCTGGTTTCTTCACCTTACAACAGGTTGGGTTGCAGGCAAAGTTACTCATTCAGAGCTTTGGTGGTCTGGTCTTCTCTGAGTGTCATTGAAGTGGTGGAAAGTGGTGTATTGCTGCTTTTCCATAGTGACTTGCAAGTAGCTCTTTAATGTAAATACCTTCATTGCTTCACAGCTGGTGCAAGTGGTTTGCCCATAACAGGTTCGTATTTTGTCCAGAAACTGTAATTCCATTTTTTTTTTTCCCAAAAGAGGGATTTTCACTCCTGTAAAAAAACAGCCTGCAAAAAGCTGGCTATGTGTTGCGCTGTATGTTTCTCACAGCTTTTTAGAAAGCTTTTAGAATAAAGATGTTTTTAGAGGAAAATATTTTTCAACTTCCAGGTATAACTACACCTCCAGATATAATCAGAATGTGACTATGCTGGTTTTCCCTAATTTCAGTAATTTCGTATCATTTTTGCTGTAACATTTTCCTAGGCATTGTGACAGAAGGGAAGAACTTAACATTCTTAAATAATAGTTTTTGATCTTCTGTGTCATTTAGCTTTTTCTGATCCATCTGCCATTGCGCAGGAAAAGGAAGTTTTCATAGCTGGGGCACATCTTTTTCTTCCTGCTTTCTGACTGGAAATGTAACCTAGTATGATTACAGCAAAGAATTTGATTTGCACAAGACTTTGGGTATTAATGACATTGAGCACCATCTGAATACAAGTTGCTCAGAAGAAATCCATGAAAAAAAGACAACAAAGTAATTTTATAAGACTGAGACTACCACTCTCACAGTTTCAACTACCAGAAGTATTCCTCTGTGGGTTAGTTTCTTTCCTGACAAATTCATGGGCTTCACTTTAACAAACATAGGTTAAAAAATGAGGATGAAAACTAAGCAAAAATCCCCTAACAGTTCTTAACATCTGACAAGATATTACAAAATGAGCACTTTGTGTCCAAGTAGTACAGTTGTTAGCATCATTACCCTTACAGTAAAGAATTTCTTCCTAATAGCTAACCTAAACATGATCTCTTCCAGTTTAAAATGATTGTCCCTTGTCAATATCTGCCCAGAAAAAAAGTCCCTCTCCCTCGTTATTATAAGCCCCCTTAAGGTACTGGAAGACTACAGTGAAGTCTCCCCAGAGCCTTTTTTTCCAGGATGAACAAGCCCAGGTCTTTCAGCTTGTCTTCACAGGAGAGGTGCTCCATCTCTCTGATAATCTTCATGGCTCTTCTCTGAATCTGCTCCAACAGTCATGTGTCTTTTCTGAGCTCATTCAGCACTCTAGGTGGGATCTCACAAGGGCAGAATGAGGGGCAGAATCCCCTTCCTCGCCCTGCTGGCCACCCGCCTTGTTATGCAGCCCAGGACACGATTGGCTCTCTGGGCCGTGAGCACACACTGCTGGGGCATGTTCAGCTTTTCATCCCCAAGAAACCCCAAGTCTTTCTCCTAAAGGCTGCTCTGCTCCCAATGAGTTCTTCTCCCGGTCTGTACTCGTATCTGGGACTGCCCTGACCCAGGGGCAGCCCTTTGTGCTTGGACTTACTGAACTTCATGAGATTCCCATGGGCCCACTTCTCAAGATTGTCCAGGTCCCTCTGGATAGGTTCCTGTCTTTTCATTGTCTCAGCTTCTTGTCATCTGCAAAACTGCTGAGGGTGCACTTGATGTCACTGTTGATGTCGTTGAGGAAGATCCTGAAGAGCATCAGTCCCCAGACAGAGTCCTGAGAAACACCACCCCTCACTGGCCTCCACCTGGACATAGAGCCATTGACCACAAGTCTCTGGCTGTGTCCATCCAGCAGATTCCTTATTCACTGAATAGTACATCCATCAAATCCATGTCTCTCCAGTTTGGAGGTAATGATGTCATTTGGGACCATAAAGGCCTTACAGAAGGAGATACAAGACATCTGTCAATCTTCCCTTGTCCTTTCCATTGCTGTCACTGCATCATAGAAGACCACCAGATTGGTCAGGCATTTGCTCTCAGTAAAATTTGCTGGCTACCTCAAATCACCTCCTTGTCTTTTCTGTCCCTCAGCATATCTACAAGGAAGATTTACTCCATGATCTTCCCAAACATGTAGGTGGGGCTCACTGGTCTATAACTCCACAGATCTTCCTTTCTCCTATTTTTAAAAGTGGGAGTGAGGTTTCCCTTTTTCCAGTCTCTTCATCTGTCTGCCAGGACTTTTCAAATATGATGGAGAGTGACTTGGCAACAAAAGCCACTTTCCTCAGGACCCTGAGGTGCATTTCATCAGATCTCATAGACTTGTGGCTGTTCAGCTTCATCAAGTAATCCCAGACCTGCTCTTTGCTTATAGAGTGCAGGATTTTGCTCCCTCAACACCCACAGATAGGATCAGGAACTTGAGAGAAGTGGGAAGCCTGGCTGTCAGTGAAGACTTAGAGCAAAGAACTTAGTGAGTACCTCAGCCTTCCAGTTACCACTGGTTCACCCTTCTCACTTACCAGGCTGGATACTCTCTACTTGGCCTTTCTTTTCTGACCTATGTATTTACAGAATCCCTTCTTGTTATTCACATCTCTTGCCAAGTCTTGTTCCAGCTTTGCCTTGACTTCCGTGATGCCATCCCTACACATCCAAATTATATCCCAGTACTCTCCCCAGACTACCTGTCCCTGCTTCTACTGGCAGTACGTTTGTTTCTTACTCCTCAGTTTGTTGAGCAGACACTTGCTTAGCCATGCTGTTTTCCAGCCTGCCTTCCATGATTTCCAACACACTGGGATAAAGATCTCTTGTGCTCTACGAGAGCTCTGATCAGCCCCTCTATTCTTAAGGAAAGTTACCTAGGGGACGACCTCATTCACCATTTTTTCCCAACAGTTGGAATTCTACTCTTGCAAAGTTCAGGGTCTTGATTTTGCTCCTTGCCAGGCCCAAACTCCTTGAGATCACAAACTCAACCAGCCTTGTTACAGCCAAGGCTGCCTCTGATCTTAACTCCTTTGATGTGCTCACCCACCTCATTAGTGATTACTGGGTCCAGTAATGTCTCACCTCTGGTTAGTTTATCTAATACCTGTACCAGGAAGTTGTCCCCTACACTCTCCAGGAGTCTCCTGGATTGCTTGCTGTATTGATTTCCCAGCAGATGACCAGGTGGTTGAAGTCCTCCATCAGGATGAGAGCTTGTGAGTGTGATGCTTCCCATATCTGAAGCAAAATGCTTTGTTGACAGGTTCCCCCGGTCATGCAACCTGTAGCAGACCCCTGCCACCAGGTGTCCTTTGTTGGTCTGCTTCTTGATTTTCACCCACAGGGTCTCAGTCTGTTCGTGGCCGTTTCCCAGAGGAGCTCTTCACAATCTGACCCTTCCTTAACATTGAGCACAGTGCCCCCACCCCTCCTTCCCGGCCTGTCTCCTGAAAAGCTTGTGGCCCTCAACTGCAGTGCTCCAGTCATGTACCTCATCCCACCATGTTTCTGTGATAGCAGTTAGGTCATAGTTTTCTAATTGCACCATGGTTTCCAGCTCCTCTTGCTTGTTACCTGTGCTGCATGAATTGGTGTAGAGGCACTTCAGTGGGGCTATCCACCTCTTCATTTTCTGGGAAGAGCCCTCTTTAGTTCTTTTGGGATGATTTACAGGTATTTCCCTGCTGTTCCCTAAAGTGCTGTTGTTCCTGGTTCCTTGCTGATAAACCAGTAGAGCATCCTCTTTCTCTGCTAAATGTAGTTTAAAGCTTTACTAGTACGTCTTGCCTGCTTGTTCCCCAGAGAAAGTGTCTGAACACTTCAGTACCAAGGTTTGTTTAAGCACAGCACAGAGATGTAGCAGTGTTTATAAAATGTATTCCTAATTCTGCAGAACCCTGAAGGCCAGAGCATGAAAAACCATCTGGAAATAAAAAGAAAGGAATATTGTGCTGAGTCTAATAAGGCCCATTCTTTTTTTGTGAGAAAGCTGTTGAATGCATGACCATGTGCTCAACAACAAATAATGCCTAAATAAGCAAGTAAGGCCAGCTTCTTAATAATTATAATCAAGGTCAACATTTTTAAAAGTGCAAACTACTAATTACAGAAATATGAGGCCTAATCTTACAATCTTTCCCACAGGGAGAGTTTTCTTGGCTACACTAACAGTGCTCACCAGTGTAAATATTGGAGTCAAAGAATGGTTTGTGTAAGAACAGACCTTAAAGATCCTTCAGTTCCAGACTTCTTGTCATGGGCAGGGACACTTTCCACTAGACCAGGTTGCTCAGAGCTCCATCCAACCTGGCCTTGAACACTTCCAGGGTCAGGGTATCTACAGCTTCTCTGGGCAACCTGTTCCTGTGCCTCACCACCCTCCCAGGAAAGAATTTCTTCCAAATATCTTATCTAAATCTGCTCTCTTTCAGTTTGAAGCCATACCCCTTGTCCTGTCACTAGAAGCCGTTTTAAGAAGTCCCTCTCCAGCTTTCTTGTAGACCTCCCATATGGACTGGAAGGCTGCTTTAAAGTCTCTCCAGAGCCTTCTCTTCTCCAGGCTAAGTTCAGCTCTCTCAGCATGTCCTTATAGAAGCGGGGTTCCATCCCTCTGATCATCTTTGTGGACTTCCTCTGGACCTGCTTAAACAGGTCCATGCCTTTCTTATGTTGGAGCTCCAGTTATGATGTTTCCTTAAGTGATCCATTCATAGATGCAGACAAATAAAAAATGTCTCATTTCACCTTCTTCAGTCATGAGGGAGATACTTGGGTTTAAAAGCAGTTTATTTAGAAGCTCTTGGAGGAGATTCAAATCTGACCAAAACTCAGGTGTTCTGAATTTCGTTGATTGTTTAATTTAAATCACTCCTGCAGAGTCATTTAAATTGAGCTGGCAAAGTGAGTAGATAAGAAAGCAGGCAGACTATCATCTTGTTTCCATTGTTTATGACAGATTGGGTGGTGCCTGGAGGAAGGTGCCTGCATGTATAAACAAGCTCTAAGGTAATATATTGGCAAGTCTGCATGTGCTGAAAATTGAGCATGCATCATGCTGAAATGATGCTTCCTCAACAGAGAAAAACAGTCTTTGTAGATGCTTGTCTCAGAGATGTTTCACAAGATGTCTAAGGTTTTTGGAAGAAGTGGTATAGATGCCAGACTTGTTAAACTTTCTCTAAAAATTAACCTGTACCCGCTGAAAATGAAATTAAATGTACTTACTCCTAATTTTCTATGCCTAATAGGGAAAATACGTTCGTTAATTTTGGTTAATTGAAATTTGTTAGATAAATTTAGATGAAACTCAGCCAATTTTCCTTCCCTACAAGTTCTTCACCACTTCTGTGATGATGTTTTCCACAGTCCTCAGATTTGCCAGAGATTATTTTTCTTGTAATGCTGAAAAGTGAGAATTTATTCAGGTACTGTTCAACTTTTTCTGTAAACCTTCCTTTCAGAAAGTATATCCAACTTCCTGCATCTCTCTGACCATGGGACATAGTATAACTCTGTGCTATGCCTGGTTTTGTGTGCTGAACAGGTATTTTCTTAATTTTTGCAAACACTCAAATAATTTTAATTTCATTCCAAATTCAATCTCTTTAATTCCAAATTAAATTTCAATTAATCAAATTGTTGTAAACTTTCACTCACAGATTTGAGTAAATATGATATTAACTAGCATGTTCCCTTTCTCTATAATTTTTGGAAAATGAGCCCTGGTTTTGCAGGCTGGCAGTCAGGACAGAATATTTAAGTCACTTAACATGGAAGAGTTTAGGTCCCTAGAAACTAAGTGGAAGCATGGAATCCATGAGGGCAATGAACCTTAGCCACTGAGGCTGGTGGGCATTTGTAGCAGAGTCAGGTACATCAGGTTCCTCAGTGCTGTGTCTGGTTTGAATATCTCCAGGGACAGAGACTACCACCCTCTCTGGAAAACTTGTTCTTGTATTTGATCACCCTCACAGTATTTTTTTTTTTCCTTGTGGTTAAATGCAATGTCTTAGTTTGATTTGTGCTTACTGCCTGTTCTTCCTTCACTGGATATTACTGGGAAGAGTCTGACTCCATTTTCTTTATTCTCTTCCATTGAGTGTTTACACACATTTATAAGACCCTCCTGGGACCTCTCTTGTTCAGGTGGAACAGTTCTAGCTCTCTCAGCCTCTCTTTCTGTAAAAGGTGCTCTAGTCCCTTCATTGTATTTGTGGTCTGTCATCAGACTCACTCCAGGATGTTCAGTGTGGCCCGGACCTGGACCCAGCATCTGCATGTGCATCACCAGTGCTGAGCAGAGAGAAAGGATCTCATCACTTGACTTACTGGCAGTGCTCTTCCTAAAGCAACCCAGGATACCACTGGCCTTTTTTGCCTCTGGGGCACACTTCTGACTCATGGTCAACTTGTTGTTGACTCAGACCTCCAGCACATTTTCTGACAAGCTGCTCTTCAGCTGTTCAGCCCCTGTGTGTAGCCCCACTGTGTGGTGGACTCATGTATGTCCAGTTTGTACATAAACCTATTTAAGGGTGTAGGAACCTGAGTTTTCATCCTAAGGTACTCTACTACATATCCATGCCTAGGCTGCAGCTGGCTTGACAGGTCTGAGAACTGCTTTCTGGGTCATGCCTGAGCCAGTTCAGAGGTTCTTTGATAGGTTGTGCTCTGCCTACAGCTCCAAAGGGATCCAATGCTGTGACTGTGTTTTTAGCATGCACCTGAATGTGTACTGTCGATGAATCATCCCAAAAGAGAGCAGCTGTGGCCATTTTAATTCTTAAATACAGCTGGCAGTCCAGCTAACTTTTTTTTTTTTTTTTTTTAATGCAGCAGAACTTGCTCAGCAAACAAGGAACCAGGCTTTTTGGTTTTCTCCAATTTCAGTGTCTCTAATGTTTACGGGAACTAGTAAAGCCTTAGTAGCTCTGGGCAATGGGATGGCTCAGGGGCTTAGGTTGCTGTCTGTCTGCTTGCAAAGTGACAGTTGCCATGGTATCTAAGCACCTCTAGAAAGACAGCTTGTTCCTGCAGGCCTACAAACAGCATCCAGCCTAACCGAGCTCTTGAAAGTACTATCATGCCTGGGCTGATCAACAGCGTGTATGCACTGGCCCAAAAAGAAAATGAGTTAATTTGAACTTGGGTTCTCTGGAAGCTGTGATTTTGAACTTCCTGAATGTCTTGGGGCGACTTTATGATGCTGTATCCCCTACCTGTTCAGGGTGGGTGGGGCATGGGGGTCCATGAGGGACCTTAGTGGCCTAAGGAAGGATTACACTCAACAGTCTGATGAATTCATATTAAGTTGGTTAGTCTGTATTTGGGATGCTGCAGGCGGTAATACAGTTCTGGACAGCACTGAACCAAGGCATTTGGAATCCCTGTCACATGGTCCAGCTATTGACCAGGGGATGGTAAGGGGGCCTGAACCTCTCAGTCTCTGGACATAGCTCTTGAGAAGTGTGGGGGAAAGATACCTGTGCTCAGATGATACCTATATGCAACAAACCCTGTGGAAGACCATAGAACAAGGGATTCAACACTTGAGAGAACTGGTGGTGGTAGAGCTTGTCTTCACAGATAACCCAACAATTAGGAGTCCAAACTTGGGAAGATGTACACCAGTGATGTGGCTAAAACTCATACGACTTAGGCCATAAGAATACGCTTCTGCTTGAGCAATGATGAAGCAGGATGAAGGGGATGAGACCATGCCTGCTATGGTGAAGAAGCTCCGAGCATATGCGGATGCTGTGCATGGCCCAACACATGCAGGAGTCGCAGCTGTGGAAACGCATCTGCAGAAAATGGAAGATAGGATGCAGGATAATCACCAGAAACTCAGGGACAAAGTTAAAGAGGGCCTTCTCCAAATCTCATCAGTATGGACCAGAGGTTCTGTTACCAAACGCAGGTGTCCCCCAGCTAGAGAGAGAAGGTACACCCCAAGAGCTGAACTATGGTTCTTCCTGTGTGACTGTGGGGATAATATGAGGAGGTGGAATGGAAATCCCACTTCTGCCCTGGCAGCATGAGTGCGTGAATTGAAGGAGGGCAAGACTCAGAGAGGAAGTTTCACTAGAAAGGAAGTAGCTCCAATTGCCCGTAGCGAACTGCCAGGTATGATGGAAGAGAAGATGACATGTCCAATCCTGTTGAAGAAATCTCTAAAATGTATGCCTAGGGAAGCAAGGATAACCAGGACTAGCGGGGCCCTGCCTCTAGCCAGGTAGAGGCCAGGGAAAACCATGTTTTTTGGACAGTGTGGATTCGTTGGCCTGGTACATCAGAACCACAAAAATATGATGCCTTGGTCGACACTGGTGCGCAGTGCACCTTGCTCCCATAGGGACATGTGAGGGTAGAATCTGTTTCTATTGCTGGCATGATGGGGGCGATTGCAGGATTTGACCCTGTTGGAAGCTGAGGTGAGCCTGACTGGAAATGAGTGGAAGAAACATCCGATTGTGACTGGCCCAGAGGCCCCGTGCATTCTGGGCATAGACTTCCTCCAAAGTAGATATTTCAAAGACCCGAAGGGACTCAGGTGGGCCTTGGGAACAGCTGCTGTGGAGGCAGAGGGCATTAGGCAATTGAACACCTTGTCTGGGCTGACCGAGAATCCTTCTGCAGTTGGGCTCCTGAAGGGAGAAGAGCAGCGAGTGCCAATTGCCACCTCAACAGTGCACCGCCGGCAGTATCGGACAAATCGAGATGCTGTGATCCCCATCCACAAGATGATCCGTGAGCTGGAGAGCCAAGGGGTGGTCAGCAAGGCCCACTCACCCTTCAACAGCCCCATCTGGCCTGTGCGCAAGTCTGACGGGGAATGGAGATTGACTGTGGACTATCGTGCCTTGAATGAAGTGACTCCACCGCTGAGCGCTGCTGTGCCGGACATGTTGGAGCTCCAGTACGAGCTGGAGTCCAAAGCAGCGAAGTGGTACGCCACTATTGACATTGCCAATGCATTCTTCTCCATTCCTCTGGCAGCAGAGTGCAGGCCTCAGTTTGCCTTCACCTGGAGGGGCGTGCAGTACACCTGGAACCGACTGCCCCAGGGGTGGAAGCACAGTCCCACCATCTGTCATGGACTGATCCAGGCTGCACTGGAAAAGGGTGAGGCTCCAGAACATTTGCAGTACATTGATGACATCATTGTGTGGGGGAACACCATGGAAGAAGTGTTTGAGAAAGGAGAGAAAATATCTAGATTCTCCTGGAAGCTGGTTTTGCTATGAAAAAGAGCGAAGTCAAGGGACCTGCTCGAGAGATCCAGTTCCTGGATTAGAGGTTGCGCTAAGCCTGATGTGATCAACTGCAACTCCGGTGACTTCAAGGGCTGTTGTCCCACTGTCACCCTCACTGAAATTACTATTTCAGTGACAGTGAAATAATTCCCATCAAATACAAATTACTTAGAAGCATCTGGATAGAACTTAACCATACAAGTTAAACCTATTTTTCATAGCTATCATCAGTGAACTGAAGACAGGAAACCAATCTAATCTGTTTTATTAAGTTGTAAGAGTTGGACATGGCCACACCACAGGTAAGTTCCTATAGAGAGCTTCCATTACAAACACAAAATCCTGTCCAGGGAAGCAGGACCAAACTATATTAGAAAAATTAATTTCAAACAATTAACATCTGTTCATTGCAAAAGCAATTTGTCTTGCAGCCACTACATCAAGAGAGAGAGGCATTTGTCTTTGTTTTAAAAATGTAACATAACAGTGAAAAGCAAGAAGACTGCCAAAGACCAGACTGAAAGGACTTGTGGGTTTGCCAGATAGGTCAGAGTTGGGATTGTTTGCCAGTTACTGACCTGAAACATCTCTACTAGGTCTGACTGGGATGAAGGTCATTTTCACCATAACAACTCCTGTGGTGCTGGTAACAGACCAACGTTTCAGATACTGCTGAACAGTGTTTGTGCAGTGTGAAAGCCTTCTCTGCTCACTCCTACCGCAGTGAATAGATAGGAGTGTGTGAGAGGTAGGACGGGGGCACAGCTAGACAGATAACCCAAACTGACCAAAGAGATTTTCCGTGCCCTATAGTGTCATGTTCAGCAATAAAAGACAGGGAGGAGTGGAGTTAGGTAGGCTAGCTATCTATTGCTTGGGAACTGGTGGGGCATCACTCTAGCACAGGAGATGGTTAGTGATTGTCCTTGTGTCATGAGCTCTGTTTTTTTTCCCTATTTCTTCTTCCACTTTTCCATTGCCTGTTAAACTGTTCTTACCTTGACCCATGATTTTTCTGGGGTTTGCTCTTTCTTTGTGTCTTTCCCCATAAAACTCTCTTTGGGGGTGGGGAAGTGAGTAAATGTCTGTGTAATGCTTAGGTGCCCACAATAGTTTAGCATAACTAATATAAATATCAGTTTTCAGATAGGTGTGTGTTTAAAACCCATGAACTAAGGAACTGAAGCTTTTTGTAGAACAGAATTGTGTGCTCTAAAGTCCATGGAAGCGGGGAGCATTGAACAGGCAGAGAAATTCCTCACATTTTCTGGAGAGTACCATGTGGAATGAGGCAGGGCCTCTGAATCACTCCAGACCTTGCCTTGTCTTCTTTGTCTTTCATAATCAACAGTGGTGACTGATGCGACAGCCTTTAAACTGCAGCCACCATGAGAAGGCTTTTATCAAGACAGATGAGGACTGCTAATAGCACTTTGCTTGCTTGTTTCAAACCATTGTGTTCTTTCCAACCTGAAAGTTTTACTGCCCTTTGTGGATTTCATGTTTCATGGAAGGCTGGCATTCCTTTCTCCTAAGAGAAAGCTGAAAATGTGAGCAAAACTGCAAAACCATGATTTTGAATATGAAATAGTCAAAATATCTGCCTGGTTTCGCTGAGGAAAAAGTAATTCGCAGAGGAAAGTTCCATGCCCTTAAAAAGTTGGTTAAGGACATAGAAAATATATTTATATGTTCACACCCAAGGAACTGATCCTTCAATAAGAAGCTGCTCTAGTGTGTTATCCTTGAAGCCAGCACATCTCTGCTCTGCATCATCTGAATGCAGGGTCAAGTCCTATACTTGCTAAGGATTGAATATAGGGAGCGCAGACACAAAGATAAACATTATACAGGGCCTGGCTGGGGCCGAGTTAATTTTCTTCCAGATGGTGCTCTGTTTTGGATTTGTGACTAAAGCAGTGGTGATGGCACCATGTTGTGGCAGGGCTTGTATGGCACTGGGGCTTTCTTTTCCCATCTCTGCCTCAGCAGAAGGTTGGGGGAACATGAGATGGGAGAGGATGTAACCAGGACGCTTGACCCAAACTGACCAAAGGGATATCCCATGCCATAGAATATAATGGGTGGAGAGGGTTTGGGGTTTTTTTGAATGGAGGCTTTGCTTGAAGACTAACCTGGTGTCAGTATCAGTGTGCTTGTGAGTGGCTTCTTTGCATCACTCGCTTTTGTTTTACTCTTGTTTATTGTTGTTTTCTTTCTTTTTCCATCTTCCTTGTTCCTTCCCATTTTAAACTATTTTTATCTCAACCCCTGAATTTTCTTGCTTTTGTTCTTCCTATTCTCTCCTTGTCTGACAGTGGGGGAGTGATAAAGTAGCTGTGTGGGGCTGACATGTCTACCAGCCTTAATCCACAACACATCTTGCCTAAAATAATCATCATCTGTGGCACCTGCCAGGCAGAACTCTCACAGGACCTGATTTTCACTCACATGCATGAAGTTACTAATGGCTTAAATGTTTGTTGAATAAGGCCCCGAAACAGAAAAGAGGCATTGAGGCTTCTGGGAGGGAGAATGGCGCAGATGAGTTTTATAATATTTAGACAAAATAATTTTTTGACAACTGACAAATCTTACTTTGTGTATCTATAGAACTGCTTTTAAACAGGTGGTTCCCGATCCAGTTTGCTTGTAGCCATCAATCTGTTCAACCCAGAAGAGAGTCTCATTTGAAAGCTTGTCTATTGAATTGTGACTGGTATCTCCATAATGGCAACATTTTTTAACAAGTTGTGGCAGAATGGCCCCCCCAGGAGGTCTTGTTACCTATCAGCTGATGCGATAGCTCAGGGCATCTTCCCCCTCACATGCATTTGCTAATTGCTGAAATAACTCAGTCAGGACAGCTTGTCTTGTAGCAAGTTATTTAGGCACCATGGAGGTGACATTCCCAGCTGACAATAAATATCTTGCCTTGAAAGCAAGATTGCAGGAAGATAAGCTTGAATTTCTGAGTGACAGACACTGCACTACAAACTATAAAAGCTACACCATACTTTCACAAAGCAGAAATCTTCTGCGCATTCCCTGGAAATGTGTGGGGATCTCTCCTCGAGATTTGGGATGCCTATCTTGAGTCACTCTCTTGAGGGTTGAGTGAAAGGTCTCTGTGTACCCCGTCGACAATTCGGTGGTAAGTCACATTGACTCCTAATCTATACTATTTCTTTGCTAGCTGTAGTATAGGTACCTTACTGTCATGGACTGTTTTATGTAATCTACTAGTAGTTCTTTTGTTTTATCTTGTGTAGTAACTAACTCTAAGGCCTTTTGTCTGTTAATCTCCTGTCTATTTAATAAATAATCCATTTTATAATAGACCTGATCTGCCATTCTTGAGAACTTGTGAGCCATAGCAGTTCAGGTGCAGGTCACCTAAGTAGAGCTGCTGTGAAAAATCTGAGCCTAAGGCAGATCTGTCCAAAGCTCTCACTTGATCCATAACACAAATGTATGAAAAAGGACTTACATCTGAAAAGGCACCAAGACATTCACATTGTTAAAAGCTTTCAATATTTTTTACCTCCTGGACAGAAGAATCATGTATCAATAACAGTGGAAAAAACTAACTTGGCTTTAAATTAAAGATTTTCTTTATAACTTAAAAGAAAACCTGAATGCTGAACCTGCGCAAATGCTCTAATTTATGTTTATTTCCAGTTTGGGGGGAAGCTAGTGATATCTACATTGCAATACTGCCTTAGTATAACACTGTGTAATAAACATTTCTCAGTAATTGCTAGCATTAGTGTTACACAACCACTAATACCTTACCTTGGGTGCATCATCCCAGAAAATACTAAAATGTGAGTATTTCCCACTTGGAAAAGCTGAGATATCACCTTAGCCTTTCTCTACTTGATTTAATGTGCTCTAGCCAATATCCTGTCAAGCTGACATTTGAATGCAGATAACACTGGCATATATATATATATATATCTGTAAGTAAAAGAAACATTTCAATACTACTGAGAAGAGAGAGAATGTGAGTAGTTTACCGAAGACTACAGATAGTGAACATGGGAAATATCTTTTTGGAGCAACAAGCACTGATCTGTTAATATCAGTGATTACTCTCATATGATGAATTAGGGTTACCTGGACACTTATTAGACAGCATTAAACATAACCTTTGGATAGTTAAATGACATGCAAATTAATTATAGCATAAACAAGTGATGCTTGCATGAGTTTTTGATTGGATTCAAGATCAGAATATGCAAAAGCAGTCAGAACCGAGCTGGATGTTGTTCAGCAGATCCTGTTCTGGTTTTTAATCACAGGTTCAGAACTGAACATCATTCCAAACGTGTGGTAAAGTTAGAGTTTTCTGTCTTGATTTATGAAAATAAAAAATGATCCATGGCCTCTAGCCTGAAAGATGCATCTCCTACTATCTCTTCTAGCTGAGCTCAACTGACAAACTTAGGTTCGATCTACTCCAGTTCATAAAATATGGAGATATTGGCAGGGACTTTGCAGCCTTGGTCTCGTTTCCCTGTCACAGTGGCCTGTAAATCTATAAAATCACATCTTTCTGATTACTTGCTTACACTTTTTGTCCACGCCCACTCAGCTGACATATGCTTTTACCAGTCACTCTTGATAAAACAGCTTGAACTAGAAATAAATGCTGATATAAAAACTCATAACACACCTTCAAATCCACTCTGTTGAAAGCAAATCTATTTTCTTCTAATGAAGGTACAGCTGCTTACAGAAGTGATGAATATGGCACTGTGACAAGACATAAGCATGTATTTAACTGTAAATATGTGTTTAAATTCCCCAGCACTCTCAGACTTAAAGTATGTGTTCATTTGAGCTGAGAATTCTGTTGCTGATTCTAATAACTGCAAAGAAAGCTGCTAAACTGATGGTGCAATAGGAGTTGAGATGGTGATAACTATGTCGGTATCATCTTAAAAAATAGATATTTTTCTGCTTGTTGTGCTTGTAAATGCCATGACAGAAGAGAACATGGCTTTCCAAGGCTATTTATTTGTTTGTCAGTTTGTTTATTGTTAGGATTCATGAAAGAGATGTAGGTAATTGCAATGGAAATATTTTCCATGGGTTTTGGGTATTTCAGTAGATATTTATGGACAAGGTTAGCCTGATGACAGATTTTGTAAGAGTATAAGGGAGTCTAGTGAAGTAATTTGAATCACTAGAAAAGGGTACCAATGTCAATCAGGTTTCTTCAGGGCTTCCAAGCAATGTTGTATACTTGTGACTATTGCACCAGCATGAATAAGGTGCTTCCTTCTCCCTGCAGGGTAGCACCACTGAAAGAACAAGACTGAAATACACTTGTTCTCATCATTGCTTCAGGTATAATTGAAGAATAACTGGTTTCAGGCAGTGAAGGCTGTGACTGAAAAGCATGTAGCATCATGCAGTTTGAGCTAAATTACATCCATGTGATGAATTAAGCATAGACTTTGTGCTTTTTGCCCAGGCATGTTCAGCAAATGAACTTCTTTAGTAAGGCAGTACAAAGATGCTGTACTAGACTGACCTCCACAATACTGGAAGGAAAAAGTGTGAGCCTGGATCATGAATTAACTTAGGTGAGGTGTTTCCTTTATGTGATCTGGAAGGGCTGAACATGTTCATACCATGGGTAAGTCCACATAGAGCTGTACAAAGCTTTAATCTTCCAGAAAATGGTGTGAGTGTTCTGCAGTCTTGAGGTTTTTTCAGGTTGACCAACAGTATTTTTCCTGGAAATATGATGTTTGCTGTGAGCCAGCCTGCTCATGTCTGCTGTCCAGCCTGTGCATCTCCTTCCAGGGTGGGTGAAGCCCATTCTCTCTGTCTGCACATTCTTCTCCCATCCTCTGCATTTGAATGTTTCCTGGCCACTGTCTTGTGATTTTTGTTTTAATCACTGCTTTTTCCTCCTTAGCCATTATTGCATCACGCATTGTGAAATGTTGATAGGCTTGGAAGTCACTATATGAATAATACCATACTTTTTATTTCGTATTGTAATAATATAAATATTTTCTTACAGCATCCTTTCTATTACATATAACACAGGGTGATTCATTGTTACATGCACTCCTTACATTTCAGAATGTCATGTTCTGGATCAGACATTACTCTGACAATGTGACAAGTGCCTTTGTCACGGTTTCTTATGTATTTACACCCCCCACTGGGTGACATATCCTGTTGAATTAACTCTGAAATGGTACATTTTCTATCAGCACACTTATGCTTGAGAATGTATTGTACTTCTGCTTTGATTTTTACAGCAGTTGATTAAGAAAGGACTGGATTCACTTCATCATATTCACAATGAGGAAGGAAAATGCATGCTGAATACTTTAGTTATAGTGGTGCATAATAAGTCGTTTGTTGTTTCATGGGGTATCCCAAAATACAAGTTACAGTACAGATAAAAAATGAAAGCTTAAGTTGCCTAAAGATAATAGTTTAGGTAGCACTGCATTTGTAAACAAAGAACACTTACACTTACGCTAAACGTCAGGATGAATATTTTTTTCCCCATTTGGAGAATCTATTATTAGCTTTCTTATTTCCATTCTGGCTTAATTTTCTGCAGCCTGGATTGGCTCTGGCGTCATTATATTTCAGGTTCTTTCTACTATTGTGTCCATGGCCTTACTTATCCATCATTTTATTTGGCTTGCCGTTTCAGATGTTAGATGTAAGCTGTGATATTTATCTAGGCTCTCACAATAAATGGCTTTGGAAGAGTCACTCAGAATGCTTTGGCAATGCCTCTGTCCACCTCTTGAAGAGCAACCTGATGGAACTACCTTCTGTCTGATTCAGTTGTTCCCTTCATTCTCCCCTCCATCAACAGCTGTTACAGAAATTTAGAAAAATGCATGTATTGCATACACACGCACACACTCCTCAACTGCTGGACAAAGAACACTTTACCACTTTATACCCTTCAGATAAATTGTAATAGACCTCTGGCAACTCCTGTTAGAGAAGGTGAGTTACTACACTGAACTACACAATAGCATACATCAAAAAAGATTTTGTGTTAATCACGGAGGGTATCACAGAACTGCCAGAATTTATCTGGATTCAGCCTATAAAAAACATGCAGATGGCAGTTTTAAGTCCTATAGGCTGTCACTGAGCTGAGTACCATAGAATAAGAGAAGAAGAAATTACTGAAATGCATAGTTATAAATGTCATTATTTTTTGCAGGCCGAACCAAGTATTCAGCCTGTTATATGGGTTGTATCCATGTTATATCAATACAGGTTTTATCAATACAATTTACGCTTGTATGGATTATAGGCTCTGATTCAAAAGGAGAAGGCCTATGTAGAACTAGCCTAACTTCCCATTAAGGGGAGACTAAAATTCCGTGGCTTTTAATTAAAATAGAGAAGTTGTATTATAAAAGTAAATAAAGACCCAGGTGATAGGTGCTCCAGCTTTTTGCAGGGCAAGCTGATCCACGCAATCTAGTCCCATTCACACAGGAGTAGATTGATATCAATTGTACAATGTGATCTTTGTTGCCAAGATTTTCTGTGAAGCCTATTAATGTCTACTCTGGTCAAAGGAAAAATAGTATAGGTCATTGAAGAAAGTAGAATACATAGAAATAGTGTGACTAAAGTACAATAATTTTGCCAGACAAAGAAAAAACGTTATTAACAATACTCGATTCATACTCTAAGCTTACCACAGACACTAACAGATGGACTTGCCTGTGAAGAAGGAAGCTGAAATAACCATTGCAAACACAAGCTGAACCATGAAAGTGGAGCTGGAGGTCCTGGCCAGAATACCTCTTAAGAATAAGGTATCCAAAATGAATAATGCAGCCATAAACAAGCTAACAACATTTGGAAGATTCAGGAAGAGTAGACAGGAAAATAAAACGTGTAGTGATGACATTTTCATGGTCTCACTTTTTATGGACCTCCAACCCTACCTCCTTGATTTATAAGTTGGGAATTTTTTATGCAAAAGTATGGGATCTGGTAGAAAAAAATGAGGATGGTATTAGAATGCAGCTCCTTCTGTGTCACAGAGAAGGAAGTATTAATCAGAGCTGCACAATAACTGCAAGCAGCTGAGAATACCCATAAATATGGCTGAGACACAGAGCTTTCTGTGCAACCTCAGAGGCATATTGAAATGACAAAATGGAGAAATAATTGCCAAACTGGTGATGACCATCACTGTTCATCATGCTTTGCATAGCAATGAGCATGCTGAGTGCCCTTCCCTATGCCAGCTACCTGGGTGAGCTGTTGAGACTTTGTTAATGTTTCAGGCAAATGAGAGTCAGGTGGCAAAAATGTTCGTGGTAAGGGCTTCTTTCTCTTCCATCACTGTAAACAGTATCATTCACACTCACAATGACAGATAAGGACTTAATTCATAAAGAACACATTAGCATTGAACACATTTGTGATTATTTACTTATTGCAGGAACCACGTGCGGATGAAGCCACCTTGCCTAGATGTTAATCAGAGAATTATAGGTTATGATGAGTTGGAAGGGACCCAAAACAGTGAAAGTGTTTTGAAAACTTCTACAAAGGTTGTTTGTGTAGAGTGTCCCTGTGAGTCCATGCCATTTTAGGAGGAGTGTGGCAGAGGGAAAAACCTGCAGCCCAGGAGGTGATTTCTTCTGAATTTGAAATAAGAGGGTGTGGAAGTTCCTATCATGAAAGGAACAAGAAAATTACATCCCTGGCCCTTTTTGGTTTTTTTAATTACTGTCACTTTTCCTTCAAAACCAATTTCAGCATGGCTTCAATCAGACATTTTCCAGATGCTGGCACTAAATTTTTCTTCACAGACAGATGTCTGAAGTGAATTGTTCCTTTTTTGGTTTTCCAGAGTACAGCTCACTTTCAAATGAAGAAGCTGAGAACATTCTCTATTTTCCCATGGTCCATGTTGTTAACTGTGGGCAGCTGCACAGCCCAAAGAGAATTCCTGAAAGGACCATGCTTCAGGGCTGTTAATTTGTTGGCATGGCTTCATGGGTATAAAGAGTGTGTTTTAAGGGATTTGCTAGCAGTGACCCCAACGAGAGCTTGTGATAAGACAGATAGTGACACTGCAAAATATCCTTAATGATTGATTCCCATCTTTTTTAATATTAACTTGGATCTCTATATAAATAGATCAGGGCTCTGTTATTGATTTGCATTTGCATGATTTCCATTCAATATGTTTTTAATGTAGTTTTGGCTTTGTGGGGCTCAAAATAACAGAACACAAAAATCACATATCTGTATTCAGAATATGTTAATATACTCATTTTATCAACCTGTTTTTTAGAATATACTTATGCCATTCAAGTGATTTAGTTCAAAGCTAAGGCCTGGTCTGCCTAGGAATTGGCAAAAAGTGGGCGATCTTAACTCAGCTTAGACCAGATCTTTGTGGTTTTCTTATCTTGATGTAAAACTTTGTGATGAAATTCTGGGTATTAGACACAGGAGCACTACATAGGAAGGGCAGCTGAAAACCTCACAAGCCCATTATTATGGGTAAAAACTCCTTCCATCATAAAATTATATGATACATGGTGCCACCAGAAAACATGGTAAAATAGACTGAGCTGGCATTCTGTTGAAATTGGAAAATTAAGAAATTAATCTAAACCAAGCAGTCCGAAGCACACAGGGGTGTGTGCTTATATGCATATGGTAGCCTATAATGTGCTTGAGAGTAGGAAGGACACATTGTATGATTCATCTTGCTGACAAGCAGAAACATTATTTGATGTCTTAGATGGAGCCCTAATAGTTCACAATTTTGAATAAAGACTCTGGATGCAGTTTTGATAGACAGCAAAATATCTCTATGGTGAACCACCTGCCATCTTCTTATCATTCAAAAGTTGTCTTATTTATTCATTTATTCCTGAGAAAGATAAAATTTCAAATAACAGTTTCCATTCTACTTTCGATGCAATACTCTTCTAGTGAATGAAACACAAAATAACTAGTCATTATTTCCTTTCTCTTAGTCTACTGTTGCCTTATACAAGGTGTACGGTGTACATGAAAAAAAAAAGATAGTGGTACTGCTGTTCTACTGTGGCAAAGAGAGAAAATCGAGAGGAAGAGGCCTTTTTAGACAATTTCCATCATAACTCTAGTAGTATGTCATAGTAGAGGGGATGTGTCTGTTATTAGTGGACAATTAGACTAACCAGCATGAGATTTTTGCCTTTCAGCTAGGCAGTATACTGTGGGAATTTAATATTGGAAGTTTTACTGCTTTTGGAACATAAAAGTTTTTGAGCTACACTCTCCTGGTAACCCCAATACATAAGTTCTAACGCTACATCAGTGAAGTTGATTTATGTATGAATAGAAGGCTAGCATAGATACCTGAAATAAACCATGAGAAATCCAGGCTGCTGCACTTAGGTAGAGGAGACACACATTGAGGTCGGATGAAAAAGCCAGAGGATTAACTTGTGCAGTTTATTTCTCTTCTTCTCCCCACATTTACTCACAACAGGCTGCAAATAAAATCTTAGGGAAAGAGCACAAATGCAATTGTGAAAACCAAGGAGGAGCTTTAGAGGTCACAGATGAAGCTGTCATTAAAAGAAAAGAAGGAGGCAGTTGAGGACATTACAACATTCATGTTGGCTGAATTAAAAACTCTTGAAAGTCTTTCCACACTTTTAAAGAGATGCAGAGGTCAGTGTAACAGGAAATGGAGATACAATAACTAGATTGAGGTCTGGATTCCCTTAAGTGTTAAGCTGACACCACTCCTCAGGACTGCCTGGCCCCTGGCCATGTTTGTGCTTGGAGAGTTCTGTTCATAAGGCTTTGTTAGGCCACAAAAAGGCAGACCTTTACTAAGCTAATTAGCCCAATTAGCTATCAGTCTCTATGCTATGGAAAGACATTTACACAGTATTTGTACTGTAGGAAAATCATACTCCTAACTCAAATAAGGATGTTGAAAATCTAAATGTGTGTAAGCGAAGGGCAACTTGTGTCAGTAGAATTTATTCTTGGGAGGGCTAATAAGATGACCTTCTGTAGCTAACCATCCCATTCCTTACCCATGGACAGCTCAGCTGTGTGAAAGACAACTGAGCTGCACGTAAAACAGCTCCTGAACAGCAGTTGCAGTCCAATTATTTTGAAATAAAATTATAACCTTTTATTTCCAAGACAAATTGAACTGAACTATGGCATTTCAGAAGCAACCTAAGCCTCTGTGTGCCAAAGGTTCAGTACACTCAATACTTTCTCTAAAATGCATTGAACAGCTCTTGGGTCACCCAGAAGCAATCTCCTTTTCTCTTTAAAAACTGTTTCACTTTATCTGTGTGTCTACTGTCCAAGTAGACACCTCAGTGCCAATATCCTGGAATAATCAGCATAGGTGACATTGCCAATTTTTGCAAGTTGATACTGCAATCCCCATGAGAGTTGATAAAGGGGATGATTCACATTCAAATAAACCCTTGGCTCTGACAGTCTGGACAGTGTTTTCCCAACATTACAGCAGGGCCACATGTGACACTTTGTTAAATTTGCTTGCTCTGTAGCTGCTAAAATCATACAAATACATCCATTTTGAAATGGGCTTTATCTCTTTCTTCCCACCACTGTCAAGATGTGACTGGGTATGCTAGAGAAGCTGGTGGAGGTGAAACAAAGCTCTTTCACAAGGTAAGGCTGTCTTCATCTCTGATGAAAGTAGGTTTTGCTATGTGAAAGACTTGACTGCATTTGGGGTTGATTCAAGTTTTCTTGGTGTGCTCTTGTCTTCTTTAGATATTGCTATTTATTTGTAGGCATAGCTGGAAGAAAAGTCTTTCAACTGTTACTGTCATGATGTGAGTCTAAATGCTGGATGAACAAAGCTGTTGGGACCCAGCAGTCAAAGGTCAATGCCTGTGTATAAACTGCTGAAATAAAATCAATCCACTGTAACCTAAGTCCTTCAAAGATACTGGCAAAATGCCAAGAGGGGTCACCCACAGTGCCAAAGCATAGGTTGCAGTGGCCATCAGCCAAGATAAACAGCACATTGAGGGGATCCAGTCTTGCAGACCAACAAGCCTATACTGTGTAAGTGCCACATATCTATTGCAAAGACGCTCAGGTAGTGTCACTAAATTCCCAAAAGATCATGAGTTGTGTGAAATGGGCCAGGTGGGAAGCTAACCAATAATTGTCCCCATGTTACCTAGATAATGCCTACACAGATGCCCATCAGACATACGGCAGTGAATCTAGCTGAATGCACACTTCAGAGCTCAGCATCAATGCCAGCTCCTGGTACTAAGAAAGAGCCTGTCATGAATCCTACTCCATACGACCTTGAAAGAGAACCTTACCAAGCTTACTTTTGCATGATACCATGCTGCCTAGCCTTGCTCTACACCGCCCTTAAGTTTGCTCTCTGCTCTCAGGAACTGATCTGCTCTGATCTTCAGCACACTTGGAGTATAGAGGAACCACACTCCAGATGTCTGCTGCCTGCACTGTCAGTGGCCTAGTGATGTTTTTGTTATCTAACTGGGCTAATGGGCAAGCCAGAGCAAGCAAAGAGCATGACAGAGGAGGATGAGTGGCTCTGCACAGGAAAGGAGTGTCCTGGTCCCAGCCGCAGCCCACACTAGGAGAGGAGTGTCCCGGTCACCGCAACTTCCCAGACCTCACTGCGCACTCCACCAGGCTCTGCCACAGCATCTCTGGGATTAATTCCTCCCCACTCTGATGAGGCAGAGGAAGGCTATTCATGCACTGAGGGTATGTCAAGACATACTGCATGTCAGGACACTAAAGTAATTAAAAAGATGCTTTTAAAAGAAAGACAAAGCACTGGATGTTGTTGATAGACAAACTTGAGCAGGGTCTTTCTTTCAGAGATTGGTGTGCAAGCATGTGTAAGACAGAGGTGTTGAGCAGATGGCCTTCTCTTTTTTAGGTATGGATGCACTTTGGAATTTTATAAACTTCATGAAAGGAAAATCAGGGCAACACAAAGCTATTTTTTCCTGCTTAGAAGCTGGAAGTAAGGTGAATTTATCAGCCTCAGTGGTGTCCCCGTTGAACGACAGCATCCCACAAGGAGAAAAGGCAAACAAGTAATCCAGCACAGCATGGTATGGCTAAAATTATCTCTGTCTTGTTTTGTGCACCTGGAAGAACAAACTTTTTGGTACAAGGTAGATGTAACTCAGTCTTCATGCTGACTCACACTTGGCAATTAACTGAGGAAAAACTGAAAAATATCATGAATTATTTATTAATAATTGGGACTCTGTATGTGTGTGTGCAAATAGACAGCTGCAGCTCAATGGGACTGAGAAACCTGGTGGACTGCAGTGAGTACTTCACTGGCTAGGTCACCAATCCCTCTTTTCTTCTCTTTCTTTTTCCACTCGTCAATATACTCATCATATAGCATCTTTATCCATATTCAAGTGATCAGATATAATTTAATCCTCACAGTCCCTTCCTGCCCATCTACAAAAGAATTTGTTCCATTGCAGTGCAAAGTTACAGTGTTTATTACATCTCTGTCTAAGATGAATCCCAAAGCAAGCATTTTATCCTCACTCATATAATCATCATAAGGTAGAAAATGAAATTTCCAAAATCAAAAAACTGTAGGAGAGCTTCAGGGAAATGCATGTCAGTTTTTACTTTGATGTACGCTATGTTTAAAAAAAACATCTGTGAAGGGGAGGTGGTGAGGAGAAGAGAAAGATACACTGAGTATCTTCCAGGAGATTTCCTCTCTATTACTTAATTCTTTGTATTGGAGAAGGAAGGAAATAATCTCTTCTTGCTGCCTGGAGTGAGAGTGAAAGTATTCTGAAGAGACATTTTAAGAACTTCATTTAGTACCATGGATGGTTTCACATTCCCACTTGCATCTTAATAAAAGTAAACATCACCTCAAGGTTTGCAGTGAGCGTATAATGATTTTTAAAACTTTGGTGGGATTGGCAGATAAATACTTTGTATTCTGAGATGATTTAGAAAAGAGCTTTATCTCAGACTAGTGAACTTTATCACCTGGTCCAGAAGTAAGGAAGGAGCTGGGATTTATTGTGTGTTTATCCAGGTGCTGAGTGTTACTTTCCAAAATGTATACTGCTGTTTATTTCCTAGGAGAGCAGAGTTTCATTCCTAATGGTCAAGGGCAGTTGAATATTTTAATGTCTTTCTCTCTGTCCCTCTCTTCTCTGTTTAGTAAGACATTTAAGCACACACTGTGTTAGTTCAAGAAGCAGAGATCTGTATTTCTCTCCTAGTGGCAATTGAATCCTCTCTACCTGCTTTCATTATTTGGATGCATCTTCAAAGTAATAGCTCTTTTTCTTTCATGGTTTTCCTACACTAAACATGGTCTCTCCTCACTCCTCTCTGCCATCTCCTATTTACACTTACAACTACTGTCAGTGTCATCTGTGCCTGCCATCTGCTTCCGGAATGTTATGAAGCTGTAATCACAGGACATTTTGAAATTTATTCATACAAATCAAAGATATTCAGTAGCTGTCAGGGGTGGATTTAGAGCTTAGAAAGGCATAGGTCTCCTGGCAGAGGCTTTCAGAAACAGCAGCTGGCAGAGGGAGGCTGGAGGAGGTTTCCCTGCCCAGTTTTCCATCCCACCTGGCTCCTGACCTCTAGCATTTTTGCATTTTCAGGGCTGGCTTCAGCTGAGATCAGCTAACTCTGCCAGATTATTTGCAGTTTAGTGGTGAACATGAATCTGGGTGAGAATGACACCAAAGGAATTTTTCACTTGTGACCCCATTTATGCCTGGTCTGTAGAAGTGTATAACCACAGCAGTAATCTCTGTCTTGCTCCTTTTACAAATAGGCTGTACCTCAGTATATATTTTCTCTTCATTATTTGAGGCAGGGGCTACTTTATTAAGTCCAAGCAGTGCCTATTATAGTGGCCTAATCCCTATCAAGGGCCTCTAGATGCTTCTCTAGTAAATGGTAGTAGTAATATCAGATGGGGAGCTATCTGTATTTTTCCACATGGATAGCAGCTGCTAAGGATTGCTCCTGCACTGCTCAGTTTATCCTCTCAACTTCCAGAATAACGGAATAGGTTGCAATAAACCATATTTGCATTATAAGATGGTGTGGACTGCTTCTACTGATCCAAGAGGAGTTCTACAAAATGAAACAGCTAATGTCAAGGACCCACATACACAATATGCACATTTCAGGATGGTGGAGTTTTTGCTTTGGACTTTCTCTCTGATCTCCTGGACTGATTTGGGGCAGAAGTGCCTTAGGTGCAGTCTTGGTGTGCAACTTCTAATTTGACTTCATTCAAGGAAAGACTGATCCATGCTCTGTGCAAGTCAGGGTGGAGGTGATGGAGAACTGCACACTTCTTATAAAACTAGAAGGCTGATTTTTGCAGCATGCTCCACTGACTTCAAAACTATTTAAAATCAGTTTAAAAATGTTTACTCTTTCACATTTCATTTTCATACATTTGGCGGATTGGTGTGCCTTGCAAAATGTCTCTTCTAGGTCTCCTGTTTTCCAAAAGTACTTTCAATATGTCAGTGTTTCTATAGATGTCCCTAAATGGAATCATCATTATGTAGGAAAAGCAACAGAAATTTAAAAAGAGCTGTTACATATTTCTGCAAAAACAAATCAGTTGCTCAGTGGATTCCCTTTTCCCCCAAGACCTATAGAGAGCTGGAGATCCGACCTGAATGTAATGTGCCTATGGCCTCAGTGAACTGAGTGCACACTGCCTGTGCTGCCCATGCCAGCTAAGCTGTTGTGGGCTCAGCTAGTAGCTGGAGGCAAGACAGCTCAGGGTCCTGGAGGCTGTAGACACAAGCCAAAGATCTGTGGTCAAATGCTTGGCAGGTATTAGACCACAGAAACCAAATGGGTAGAAAGATTTCATTTGGCTCTCTTGTTGCTGCTGACTTGATGTGTGGGAATACAGAAGTGTGACCTACTGATTTGCAGTGGCAGTACAGCAGCTGAAGGATTGCAAAAGCAGGATGGTTTAATCCCAGAGGGTTTATTTTCTTTTTAGGTTAGGGGGACATCTTCAAAACGCACAAAAAGGAGCTAAATGTGACACATGGTGAAAACAGGAGTAGTGTTTTCAAGGGATCAGAATTAGGACGAGTTTTTTCCCTGTAATTGTCTACCTACCCCCTGGCTGGTGTCACAGCACTTGATAGCCTTCCCTCACAGGTGGGAAAACTGGTGAAGGTATATTTAATTTGAATTTTAAACCCCTGACAAGGACATCTTGAGAGGAAAGGTTAGTTGTCTGATGCACTGGCTTCACGAGGGATGTGGCTGGTACCGTGTCAGCAAAGGCTGACAGTAGTGCAGATGAAAGGGCAAGCATGGAAAGGATCCATGAAGGCAACGGTAATGAGAGGGAAATACCAAAGACAGGGGAGAGGCCATAGTATAATACCACCCTTGATGAAATGCCTGAGCCCCTTGTCCCATGGTGGCAATTTGTTGTCTTTGCTGTCAGGTCATGTGGATTGGCAGCAGAGATCAAGAGATGGGGAGGAAATGGTGGTTGTAGGCAAGCAGGCAGGAAGGCAGTGAGTCCTTGAGTCATGCTGCTATGGGGAGGCTGTTGTGGGCATACAGTGGTGAAGCAGGCAGTGGTACCTACCAAGCCCCCATTTTAGTGCTAGGGGGTGATTAAGACTCCAGGCAAGCATAAACGTCTTTGTAATCATTCAAATCATCTCACAAAAGGACTGTGTAGTTTAAATGAACAGCAGATTACTTTAGGTGCAGGTGAAAAAGGTACAAGTAGTTTTGCTGCATTCAAAATGCACCAGAACAACTGAAGCTTACTGGGACAAGTTGAAGCAAACTTCATCTCCTTGCTCCATCACACAGATCCTGTGTGAACATACTAATGTGCATGTTTTGGGATGGGATGACAAGCCCGTTTACCTATTAAGCTGCTTTCACCATGAGAAGCAGATAAATCTTAACAACTCAGACAAGGAGCCTTATCATGTTCATCATGGAGTTTGCAAGTCCTTGTTCTGGGTCATAGCAAGCAGGTGTGACAACAGGGGTTGGAGCTAAGGCCCTGGTCCTGCAGCTGTGTCCCTGTGCCTGGCCTACAACCGCTTGGATGGGGATGAGGCACCCATACCTGTCAGTGCATTGTAGTGGTCAGCAAGGATAGGGGGCACAGCCTGGGGATGGAAAAGGGTAGGTTTGATTATAGCACAGGACACTGGAAAGCACCTGGGATTCCTGGGAAGCAGAAATTCAAGGTGGAATAAGACCATTTTCTTCTTTCCTAAGTTAGCCATACATAGACTTGCCTAGATTTGAAATGGGTGGGGTGTTTTTTAGAAAATATTTAGCAAGACTATTTTAAAACAGCTTGGCTCTTGGCTAGTTAGAGCTTCACAGCTTTAAACTGGGTTTGTTGTATATGCTTAGCTACTAACTCTGTCAGGTATAAACCAACAGTATATTAGTGCATATTAGGCCAGTATACTGTAAACTCTGAATCTCAGCCTGTTTCACACAGTTTTGTCCCTCACTAATCTTATATCTGTCCTTGAAATTAAAAAGTTTGCTGAAGTAATTATTGATTTGTAATAGGAAATATTGTAGAAATTATTTTTTATGTGCAGCCTGCAGTAAAACAGGTACAGACCAATGGATCATGCATACTTTACAGAAAAATCTGACTTTGGTAGTAAACTCTGCAGATTTCAAAAATGTTATTTCATCAAATCCAGCCCAGGATTCATAGTAGAACCGAAAGCAGGATTGACTTCTAACTGTTCAGGTTCAGCGCTCCCAGGACTGTCCTTAAGAGGCACATGTTTGGGGGAACTCAACACCTAGTTTCCTAAGTTCCTAGATCTGATCTTAAGTGTGCATCAGGAAAATTAGGATACCCCAGTCTCAGAAGTGCTGGTGTGAAAGCTGAGAATGTGAAGTCATAAAATAGCAAATGGCAAAATTAATTTGGAAGCAAATAAAGCAGAGAAATTTTTATTTGAATTTTCTTTGTTTTAAAGTCACAAAGTGGCAAATAACATGATTATACAAATAATGTGATTTTTCAAGGTGCGTCTTTCTAGGAGATTCTGATCAAGGCTTACTCTTTGTTTTCTGTATCCAAATGACAAATATTTTGCCTTTTACAAAACAATTATTTTAAACCCAAGGGCTGGTACCTGCAGATAAACTTATGCTTCAGCACACTCTTCTGACATGAAAAGCACTCATAAATCACAATCTAAACTGCAGTTTCACATCCTCTTAGAAACCACTCTAACAGAGGCATGGCAAGTCATTTAGGTAGTTGGCAGAGCAAAGCCTGGCAGTACATTTACACTGCAGGCATGTAACCTGTTTTCCCTTCCTCCATCTGCTGCATCAATTTGGGATTGGGTAGGCATTATGCAAAACAATAGCTGCTACCATTTCAGTAATATATAGAATTCCCCTTTAGCTTGCAGCCTTTTCTATCCTTTCCTATAGTGTCAAGATTTTGACATCACACACTTGAGTGCTTTATTGAACCTAAAGGGAAAGGAGCTAAAACATAATGGGAGGTATCATTTTGCCAGGAACATGGTAGACCCTGAGAAGACCATAGGCAGATGGTCCATTAAATGCTTGTCCTTTGCAAGGGTGGGAATATCACTCACAGAGTAAAAAACGTGGCCTTGGCCCACCCCCACAGATAGGAAACCTGCATACAAGAGTGCTGCACACTTTCCAAGGTCAGAGATGGATGGTTTTCCAGACAAAGACTGGGAACACTCAGCCTGGAGGAACCTGCAGGACTGAACTGACCTTCACCTCTGTAGGTAGAGCAGAGCAGTGGAGCAGGGTGTTGAAGCATCACCAGAGCCAGCCTTGGTTCAGTGGAGGCTGCAGGGAACAGCAGAGCTTCAGGGAAGCCGTCCTGCACCAGGTTAGTAAAGCACTGCTGAAGTTACCCAAGATTACTGCCTCCGTGCTCTGGGCATAAGGCATAACCAAAATGTTTCAGTGCAAAAGGTGCATGATGCCCTTGTGCCTTTCTTATGGGAAATATTCCTCTGAGATACTGTGGATTTTGGATGTCACTACTATCCTTGTTTCACCAGTGCCAGACCCCAGTCCCACTGTGCCCAGGTGATGCACTCAGTGCAGCTGCTTGATGATAGAGAAAATATGAATTGTCAAAGTAAAAACACTCCAATAATGGGAATGGGAGATGAGAAAGTAAGTGGTAACAGCAAGGAAATTTTAAGGCTTTTTCTCAGCCAGAGAGTTTTAGAAGTAAAATCAGGACATGTAACAAACAAGGACGAATTGAAAGTATCCCCATGTGTCTTGTTTTTGTTTTCTCTTATGCTCAGATTTGTACTGCATTGTAGCCCAAACTCCTATTAGAGACATCTGGTTCAAGTCTGTAGGTTTATTTGTGTATGATTTTGGCTTTTTTTATGTTCATTTTCCTCCCTTTTATTTTTGATTCTTTCTCCCCTCTAGCTTTACTCTAGTAATATTTTGTCTGCTTTTGTCTTCTCTGTTTCTCTTTTATCTTCTCCTCTCCTGCCTCTCCAGGCATCTTTAGCTGCACTTGTCTGCTCAAAATGCACTATCTTGCAGAGTCAGTAGATCCTTCAGATGACCTGTGCTCAAGCTTTAGAAAGACGTCTTCTTTCCTTTATTCTTTCTTTTTTTTTCCTTTTCCACAACCTTTTAATGTCTGCAAAACCAACTGCAGAGTGGGAGAGAGGCTCTTCTTCCTTCCAAGTACACAGTGCCACCTTTCTTGGAAGTGGTTTTCCCTGATTTCTGCAGCTAATAGAATAATTTCCCTTCCTAGTTGCTTTGATGAGTGTCTTCTGTCTCCCAGTGAGTGGGGCACCTGTGTGAGGGTTGTTGGCATCCAGACATTTTATCATACCCTCTCTCAAGTAATAGGTTTGATTTTCATGTTCATTAAAGTTGCTCAACACATGATAAAGTGCTGCTTTTAGGACTCTCTAGTCTCCCAGGTTGGTGTGAAAGGGGTTTTGGCACAAGTGAGAATAAAGGCCAATACTGTCATTACCTGCTGTTCAAAATGACTTGTTACTTACTTTTCTTTGTGAAATTGGTGCTATCAGTGGTATGAGAGGAGGAGAATGTTCTTGCTACTAGAAACAGTGTGCAGTGACTTGAAGGATTTCAGACTCATTCACATATTTGCCTATTAGGTAGTGCATGATGCTCATTAGGTAATACACCTTGAGGCCAGTTTTGGTCTCCAAAGAATAAAAAAGCCTTTCTTTTTCTAAAGGTGCTGTAGGGTTCATGCACTTTAGGATTTAATTTTATTTTCACAGCACAGATGGCCCAATCACCTCTGTCTTCACGTGGAATAAAACCAAATATCTCAACTGCAAGAATTACTATTTTGCAGGTGCACTCATTTTCTTCTCCTTGGGTAAGTTCATTTGTAGGACGTTCATGAGAAGAGCTTTTTCATGGCCTGAGCTTTGTTTATTTCAAAGGTGCATAAAGCCCAGTTACCACTAAGCACGTCAGAGAAGATATGATTCCATATACTGAGTCTGTCTGGAGCACTATTTTGCTTTAAAATCAATGCCTGATTTGTTTTTCACTGGTTTCCCCTGAACAAAAACTAGAGAGAGAAACTCTGTATTCCTTCTTTCATTTATAAAACATTAAACCTAATCCATGCTCAAAAATAAATAGGTCTTTAGAGTTTCGGAAAGCTGACATTTTATGTTCCTTCATAGTTCCTTTTTCAGTCAAAATTTCCCCTTTTAATAACTTGTAGTAAGTCTGTTACACAACATTGGCACTTCTTCACCTCATACTTTCATAGTAAGTATTGTAATTTGTTTCAATCATTTTCTTTGTCAGTGGGACAACATATACCTCCATTAGATGACCTTTTAAATTCCTTTTTTGTGAAGGAAACAAAACCAGATGTCAAGTCTAAGTAGGTTTTCTCTGTATTTTAAACTCTCCCTGCTAAAGTATCTGGTTCATCACCCTAAAGGACACAAGAAGCATGAGCTTGCACATATCTTCTCAAGGTCACCATTTTCAGTGGGTGTATCTACACTAAGGCACTACGTTGCACAATGACAAAAATTGCCAGCCTTTGTCTGGTGAACAGCCAGGTCTCAAATCTGTTCCAATTGCAACCTGTTCTGTCTTCATAAAGAGTCTTCTGGAGTTTGCAAAGCACTGTGGCAGATAGAGAAATTCTTTAGTAGTTTAATTATGCATTCAGTAAATCTCATAATAATGGGGTATTATATTTAATTTTATATTGCACTTATTTTTAATAAAATGCAGACTATTAACTTCAGATGTCAGAATTCAGCTAGTTTGTACCTTTCTAGTCTTTCTTCAGGCTGTCAACAGACTTTGAAAGACATTATGATTCACATACTGTTCACCTTTCCATTTTCACCTCAGAAACAGAGCATTAGAGACACTGTTAGTAAGGACAAGATAGACTGAAGGAATTCTGCAGAAGTGGGTAAATCTGACAGTAATTTCTGCAGTGGGAGTGAATTTGCATGTATTTGTTACATACACATACATTATATACATATATATACGTATATGAATTTGCTGCAAGAGATCCCTGATTAATTTAAAATTATGGTCTGATGTAATTCTTTCACCCTTTGTCCCTTTATTGAAACATTAATACATATTTTGCACTAGGTGATGAAAAGAATATTTTACTTCTGTCTACCTCTGTTTTCCACAACAGTTTTATTCGTTTATTTTTTTCTAATTCTTTCATCACTGTCATTTTTATTGGCTTCTACTTGCAAGTTCAATCTTTTAATTTGCCCTGTGTAACGAAATTCTTCTCAAATTACCTGCTGTTTTCCGCTGGCCAATGTGGCTACCTCATTATTCTGCTCCTTTGTTTCTCCTGTGATCATCCCTCTTTTTTTTCAACCTGCATGATAGACCAAAGATTCGGCACAAATTAAAACTTGAAAATAGATTCCTTTTGATGCGTACCAAGCTTGGGGCTCTTATGACATGTTTTCATTACAAATGGTACACCTAGAAACATGTGGTTCAGGGAACTGTGAGTACTTACATGAGTCTTGTCATTTTAATGTCTTCTGACTAGAACTTCATACATGTGCTCTTACCAACATGATAGACTGCCTGTATGGAAGGCTTTTGCTTTTTTATGGCTTCTCACATCCTGGTAAGAAGCATACTTTATCCATAGTTCCATAAAAGTGGAATTAATGTGTTAAGTGTTGAAGTGGGGTCCTGTGCTTCCCTCTTCCCCTGGCTCCTCAGAAAAAGTGTAAGTTGTAAAGGACGTAGTGCATTCTGTCTAGAAAGATAATGGTATTTCTTCCTTTCGTTGGTGTTTGGCAGTTCACAAGTTGGGTTTTTTCTCTGCAAGTACCAGTTTGGCTGCGTACAATGCGTTACTCTACTTACCAGGCAACTCCCATTTTCACTTAGAAGTGACATTCGTGTAGTAAAGCTGATTACACTTGAAACAAAACTTTTGTATTGATGCCATAATGACTGATGTAATGTCCATTTTCTATCATTTAATGAATTACTTCAGCAACTGACAGCTTTTCGCCCAGGTGGCCATTAGCTGCCAGGAAATACCTGACCCAAATCTTACTGTTTATTAGCTGTGGATGTCTGACCAGACAGCCATTACATCAAGTATGAAATAATGGATTTCCTTTTCTGCATGTTGAAACGTTAGAAGCTGAGCTGCCCATTGCCATGGATACACGAGCCTGCTTGCAGACAGCACATGAGGCACTGGCCATGAGATAAACAGTCCCACCACCCTCTGCCAGCTCCATCTCGCTTGTTTGGGAGGCAGTGAACACTGGAAATGTGTTTTTCCCTCCTGCTTTCAGTGGTTTTGCTCTTTCAGGTGTGAATAGTCCTTTTCAAGGAGCAGAAGGAAAGTCCTCACACTTTGCCTGACCCAGGGTAAAATGGTCCTGATTTGAACCACATTTGGGGTTAAGTTTACTGTTGGGGAAGATGAAACAGGAAAGCCTTGTAAATATGATTGCCTGACAAAAGATTTTGGGAATATGAAA
Organism: Corvus hawaiiensis; assembly: GCF_020740725.1. NCBI lineage: Eukaryota > Metazoa > Chordata > Aves > Passeriformes > Corvidae > Corvus > Corvus hawaiiensis. The sequence continues at coordinate 66,731,118 of NC_063255.1, forward strand.
ACTACAGGCAACATCGAAATGAAAGCCACTTTTGAAATACCAAGTCTTAGTTACTGAACAACTAGAAAACAATGGTATGGCCACTGAAGTAATCCCCTCTTGATGGAACAATACCCTCTGCTTGCAAACAGGTCCAAGGGTCAGAGCAGACCCTACTAGCTCAGCAGAAGGGGTCCAAAGAGTAGTTTTTAGAAGTTAAGATGTAACACTCTATGGTAATATAAGAACTCTTATAGGCTGTATGTAAATGCTATAGGATTTGTATCTTGTATTAGATTGGTTAGTGACAATTAGAATATTCAGTACAGAAGATGATTTATTGTATTGTAACCAGGACTTCAGTCACTTCCACTTCTACTCTTGCTCTTACTCTTGCTCTTACACTCTCTCTCTCACCTGTTTACTCTCTTGCTCTCTTGGGCCTGCTCAGAGCTGAGTCTACCAGCTCTGAGCAGTGCCCCAATACCCATGCCCTTTACAATAAACCGACTGTGTCCCGAGACCTGCCTATAGAGATCTCTCGTCTCCATCCGTCACCGTCTACGTCCGGCCGTCCCGACTGGACCCCAAGAACCCCTTAACCTACAGTTTACAAAAAGTCCGAAACACCTTCCACAACGAGAAATGTCACTATTGAATTCAATAGAATTTAGATCTCATGGGCAGCAATAGGGAATCCTTGAAATCAGCTGTTGTTATGCCAGTTTCTGGTGTTTATATTTCTAGCTTTTGAAACTTTGCCAAGGTAACTTTCAAGGCTACAGGGTACTTTCCTCTTGTTAGTTAAGTACTCCGCTTGTTACAGTTAAGATGCTCCTTGTCCTGATTCAGCATTATTCCAGGGTAGAACACACTGTTTCAATACTTTTGTGACACTAGATAAGAGGGCTCTTCAAAGGAGAGGCTGAAGAAGAGGGTACGTAAAAAAGATGTTTGTAAAAAAATTTTTTTACAAACGCATGTAGTGGTAGGACAAAGACTTTAAGATGAAAGAGGGTAGATGTAGATTAGATTATTAGAAGAAACTTCTTACTGTGATGTCACAGTGGGGAAACTGCAACACGCGTATCAAACAACGAGGCCCATGGAAAAGATATATGGACTGATTCTTGATAGATGTTTCAGAGATGTTTATTTCTCCAGCCGCATGGCCAGAGGTTTTGCCGAGAAACTGTGGCAATCTCAGGACTCGATGGTCCTTGCCTGTGCAGGGAAACACAAAACAACCAATGGGGAACGAGGCTGACCAGGGGCTAGGAAAACCCCGTCTCTCCCCCCAGGGCCCCTCTCCCAGGATCACATGGCAGGGGAAGGGCCCCAACATTTCACCTGTTTATTTTTAACAAAAAGAGATTTAAAACTTAACATTGAAAACAACTGGATAAACATAACAAGAACAGTTTCAAAACAAAACAAGCCACCCTCCTGAGTCTTTAAATGTCCAAACAGATTTTCTGGAACATCTTAAGGCTGACAGAAGGGAGACAGGACTCTCCGGGCATGCTTTGTGGGGAAACTGAGGAGGGAGAGGGTTTCTTCCATTTGTACCTGTTGGAACTCTAAACAACAATAGTTAATTTCTTTCCTCCCCCTCTACATCCCCCACTCGGCATTGGAAAGGGATTTTTGGGGAAACAAATGGCAAAGGCATGGTTTTGTGAGGGAAACCATGGGTGAAAAAATGGATTGGGAATACACTGGGGGTAATAGGACATAGGGTAAAAAGGGAAAGGTGGGATTAGGAAAGGGAGACTGTAGGGGGGGCTTATAATGGAGATACTGTCTAACATGACTACGATTTTTTGCATATATACTGCCTTTTACAGGAACACCATCAGACCCAGTGACCTCTGCTGCTTGTAAGCCTTTTCTACCTTGCACAATTTTGAACTCCACCATGTTGAGGTCCCTCCCCTGCCATGTAGCCCTGGGAGAGGGGCCCTGAGGGGACAGACACGGGGTTTCCCTGCCCCTGGTCAGCCTCATTCCCCACTGGTTGGTTTGTGTTTCCCTGCGCGGGCAGAAGGACCCTTGGTCCCATGACTGGAACAGTTCCTCGGCAGAGCTCCGGCCATGCGGCTGGGGAAATAAACATCTCTGAAACAGCTATCAAGAATCTGTCTGTCCATATATATTTCCTTTCCACGGGACTCCTGGTTTGATATATGCATGTTGCAGGATCCCCACTGCAACACCACCCCCTCTCTATCTCCCAAGCTTGGGATGCATTTTTCAGGGTTATTCTTTTTAATAGCCGTTCTATGAACGAATATGTCTTCTTGGTTGTCACATCTTGTTATAAAACCATAATTTTGTTTAACATTTTATCATTTTACTATTCCTAAAACCTTAGCTACAGTGATTTTTTCCTTTTTTCAAGTGGTTGCTCTTTTCTGTCTCGCTGCGTTTTTGCTTTCTCTTTCACTTTCACTCACTCCCGTGTTGGAATTGCCAGGGTTGTCAGTGCTGCCGGGGCCGTCGGGGCTGCTCGTGCCTGCGTGCTCTTCCTGGGATCACATTCGGGACCACGCGGGCCGGGCCGGGCTGGGCTGCTCAGCTCCCTGCGCACCACCTCCTCTGCTCTCAGCTCCGCTGCCGCTGCCTGGGGCCACGCCCACGTCTCAGCCAGGCCCCTGAGCAACGACCCCCCTGCGCCCTGCTCCAGCACGCATTTCAGCTAGGCGCGGCTCCGCCTCACCACCGCCGCCAGCCGCCGCCTGTGCACCGCCCCTCTCAGTCGGCCATTCACAGGGCTCACTCCACCATACGCTGTGCGGGGCCGGGCGGGCACGGCCAGGTCACCCCGCTCTCACCGCGTCTCGCTCTGCTGCCAACACTGCAGCTCGTGCCGCTCCGCCTGCGTGCGGGAACTGCCTCGCTGCTGCTCGCAGAGCGCTCAGTGCACGTGGCCTGGGCCGCACGGTCCCTGCGCCAGGCTTCCCTTCGCCAAGACACAGCTGACATTGCTCAACAGTCTCGGTAACTAAATAATATTCACGAGAATATTCTTCCATCAGCATATATTTTGACTCAGAAATTAACTGTGTCCAAACGGTATTCAAAAAGTGTTTGGTAAGAATTAAATCCCAAGAAACGTAGAAAAAGTTCTTAAACAACCATGAAAGGAAATGTTTCAGTTCCTTTTGAGCTTGAATTAAGCTAAAATTTACAAATCATTCTTCAAGAATCTTTTCAAGTTTAAGATAAATGTCCATATGCGGCTCTGAGAGACAAGAGTCTTTCCATGGTTCCTCCATAGTTTAGAGATGTTTTCCTGTTTCAAACAAAACAAGAAGAGAAATCCAGTGTTTACTCACAAATCAGTCGCTGTCCTTAGGGATCAGGGATTGTTCTGCTTGCTTGCAATTCTCTACCATTTGTTACAGTGGGGAAACTGCAACACGCGTATCAAACAACGAGGCCCATGGAAAAGAAATATATATGGACCGATTCTTGATAGATGTTTCAGAGATGTTTATTTCTCCAGCCGCATGGCCAGAGGTTTTGCCGAGGAACTGAGGCAATCACGGGACCCGAGGGTCCTTGCCCGCGCAGGGGAACACAAAACAACCAATGGGGAACGAGGCTGACCAGGGGCTGGGAAACCCCGTGTCTGTGCCCTCAGGGCCCCTCTCCCAGGACCATATGGCAGGGGGGACTGACCCCGACACTGTGAGGGTGGTGAGGCACTGGAACAGGTTGCCCAGAGAAGTTGCAAGTGCCCCATCCCTGGAAATATTCAAGGCAGTGTTGAATGGGGCCCTGAGAAAGCTGATCTGGTGGAAGGTGTCCCTGCCCATGACAGGGGCATTGAAAATAGATGATCTTTAATCTTTCTTTGGATCTGCCAACCCAAATCTTTCTATGATTTTATGAATTCAGGCTGCCAGTACTGAGATGTGCACAGAGCTTGTCTGGTACACAGTGTCGATGGCTGAGGTGTAGATAGAGGCCCAGAATTCCACACAGGGAAAAGTGAAATGTTTCATACATTTTCTGCACATATAAAGGCTAAGCAGTTCCAGCAGCCTACATCTGAAGCTTGCCATAAATTTAAACACTACTGCATCATCTAAATGTGCGTCCATCACACAGAGTCAGGGTTTTCATTAACAGCCCTATCAACAAAGCCTCAGTGATACACATTTGAAAAATGGATTGTGTTCAAGCGTAGAGAAATTTATGGTTATACAGACTTCTGATTCAATAAATTATATTAAATTTTTCTGAGATTCTTCTTTTTCTAAGAAATAGCACAGACAATAGAGTTTTACTTAAATATAGCTAAGGCAAAAAAACCCAAAGAACGTTTTATTTCTCCTTATAAAGCTTATAAAGTTTCTGACATTTTCTTCAGGTCAGAGATACTCCGTGCAAATACCTGTTCTGCCATTCAGTCAGTCAGGGAAAATCTGAAATCAATCTCTTCCCTGGAATAATTGCTCAGCAAACAGGATGTGTGTAATCCATTTTTATTATTAATACTTCGGTTAAGATTCAGGTACCATATTTTGCTTCTTATAATGAGCACAGTTTTACAATGGATGTTTGGAGTTTACAGTACATAACATCACTGACAGCTGCAGAATGCCTGTCATGTGCACCAGAACTGGATTAAATATAAGTACATTTCTCTGGGCAGTAACAGTGTAGAGAGATAAATTGCAACATATGTCTACTTTATTGTACATGCAAAAACCTCATTTTCCCTGTTAATTCAGTGCATGGACATATTTGTTATCATTTTATTTATCAGCAAAGCTATCTTACTGCTGTTATATTGCATCTCAGGTAGAGAAAGACTATCAGTCAGTGAGGTCTATTGCAGAGAATGCTCGTGTGTGTTTCCAGTCCCAATGATTTTACAGTATAATTCCTAATATCCCCATATGATTTGTGATAAAGACCCAAGATTATGCATTTCCTCCTCTCCTTTTTTTACACTGTAGGAACAGAAATTTTAATTTCTGTAAGAGGAGTGACTTGGCTGATTCCTGCATCCGTGATTTTCTTCTGTGCTAGCTATGTCCTGAGAAGGGCAAACAGGAACAGAGAAGTCATCAAAATAAATCTCTCCACCTATTGACTAGTTTATGTTCAGGTTTTGCATTGGTGGAAAATATTTTCCTGTTTCAAACAAAGATTAATTCCTAATTGCCCCAGTCCTCACAAGGACTTCAGCAGCTAGTTAAGAACTGTCTTAACACTTTTTTAATGAGGCTCTTAAGTTGCAGACCTGCATGGGGAGGCCTGGCAGATTGATTACATCACGCTGCGTCAAACCTGCCAAGGCAAGCGCTGTGTGCTCACAATGGTAGAAGGCACCACTGGATGGCTGGAGACCTACCCTGTGCCTCATGCTACTGCCCGGAACACCATCCTGGGCCTGGAAAAGCAAGTCCTTTGGAGGCATGGTACCCCTGAGAGAATTGAGTCTGACAATGGGACTCATTTCAAGAACAGACTTATAAACACCTGGGCTAGGGAACATGGCATTGAGTGGGTGTACCACATCCCTTACCATGCACCAGATGCTGGGAAAGTGGAACAGTGCAATGGATTGTGGGGTGGGGGAACTTTCAAAAATTGGGAGCAGCATCTAGCAAAGGCCACCTGGTTAGCTAACACCCAAGGTTCCACCAATAGAGCTGGTCCAGCCCAATCTGAATCCCTGCATACAGTAGACGGAGATAAGGTCCCAGTAGTGAATGTCAGAGGTCTGTTAGGAAAGACTGTTTGGATTAATTCTGCCTCGAGCACAGAAAAACCCATCCGTGGGGTTGTTTTTGCTCAGGGGCCTGGTTGCACCTGGTGGGTGATGCAGAAAGATGGAGCAAGGCGTTGTGTATTGCAGGGAGATCTGATTGTTGGGTGAAAATTCCACCTGTAATGTGGAATGCCTGTATACCACTGCTTGCTGAATGTCACTGTCACTGTTTGTACATAGCTCTGTATATATATATGTATGTATTGATGTGTGTGTGTAGAACTAGAATATATTAGTTTGGGCATTGAGCCAACGATATGGGATAAGGGGTGGAATGTCTTGGGGGTGACTTTGTGATGTGTATCTCTTATTGCTGCCCCATGCCCAGAAATTAATTTAGTGCCTTTCTGTGCCTTTAAACTGAGCCTGAGAGGGGGGAGGAAAACCTGAGAAAAACTTCTTCAAAGCAGTTTGCAGCTCATTCAAGGTCACACAGAGAGACTTTTTTTTCAGCTGTGGCAGCAGAGCAAGAGTGGGGAAAGCACTCTGCTTGATTTCAGCCAGTTTTTCAGTTCCTTTTTCTTTCTCCCGAGAGAGATGGAGAGTTGAACTTTTGTTTTCCTGCTGGACTGTTTCAACATCAGAGTATATCGGGAGGAATTTCCACCAAGGCCTTGGCCCTGGAGGTGGGCCCACTACCCTGTCCCAGCTCCAAGGAGGGGGAGAGAGAGATCTATGGAAGGACTCTGAAATTTTCCCATGCACCATCCTTCTCACTGTCTGTGGGGTAGTGCTGGGTCCAGTTTGAGCCCAGCTGTGTGACGCTGGAGCCTGATATCTTGGTTGAAACAGCAGCAGTGTGTTTGTGCATGAGGACAATCCAGGGAGGGGAGCACACAGATAGCTTCTGGGGCTTTTGTGAGACAGGCCTTCTCACACTGTCAGTTGCAGCTCATGTGGTGTTCAACAGCATACTCCAGCAGCAGCTTGTAGGCTGAAGTGGTATGCAGGCTCTGCCACCTCCCTTGTCCCAGGTACAGCCCTCTGAGAGCAGAAGGCACCATATGTGGTCCATTGGTGGATGTGTGCAATGCAGATGCAGTGCTGAGCATGGATCAGTGGAAAGAGCTCTGACTCTGAGGGTTTTCAGATGGCCAATTTTTTTTCACATGCACAAAACTGTAGGTGGAAAAGCAAAATGAGGGGCATGAGCAAAAATTCATTGTCAGCCATCCCAAGGGTAGGAGTCATAAATCTTCTCAAGATGTAGGGATTCGTTTTTAGATCCTTTGTTCCATGCCTTCCTATCATTGGAGGAGGTTTGCTCCCTCTTAGTCTCTAAGGCTCATTCTTGCATCTACCCCAACAAAATCTATAGTGGGCTCTCAGATCCCATGTGTAAATATCTAACAGCTGTTATCTAAGGAAGTCATGAAGATGAAGCATGAGGCCGATGTTTGGGCCTGAGAGATTTCCTCCACTAACTTTGATGCTGCGTTTCATGTCACACTGCCATGTTTCTCCACAATATATGCAGTAAATCTCCGTATTTTCGTCTTCACAAGTGGACCTCTTGCTGTATCAGTAAGTTGCACAAAACCAAATTCTTGTTTTGTACTCTATGGATCTGTGCTTATGAAACTCCAGTATCATGAAACTGTTTAGGACAAAAAAAACCCAAAAAACCAAACAACCACTGAATGATCACAAGATTATTGTTCTCTCACTGTAGGGAAATCTGTTTAATCTCCCATAACAGGCTATTCACTGACTAAACACCCTGGTCTGGTCACTGTGAAGAAGCAGACTATGCACAGTCAGAAACAGCAGCAGGAAAGAATGCGCATTAGGGAGCACATTCTTCCCCTTACCGTAGAGATACTGAAGAAACAGAAGAGGAAATCTGCTTCAAATTGGAACCAAATCACCTGCAGCAAAACTTTTGTCAGAAAATGCCCAGTATTAGACCCCAGCTTCTAATCTGTGTCAGGCTTTTGTTAGGATTCTCTCCCAAATAAGACATTTGGTAGGACAATATCAAGGATATATTAAGGAGATAGTAAATTTAGTGTCTCATATAGAAAGAACTCCATTTTTAAAGTATTAGACTTGACTCCTGACAGTGGGCATACTGCAGACCCCAAAAAGCCACTCAGGCACCATCTGCACCTGTGGAGGGTGCAGCCTGTCCTTGCTATCACTCAGAGAGAAGAGAAGGAGAGACATATTCTTCACTCGAGCTTGTGGTCACAGGCATAACATCCAAAGGCAGTATGGTCTTTAATGTGGGAAGAAGAGTGTATAATTCATTATGAAGTTTAGGCAACAAAATGCTCTTTTCCCTAGCAGCAATCAGTGCTGGTCCTCTGTCTCCTGTTTCTCTCACAAACTTTTTTTTTTTCTTTTCTTTTTTTTTAGAAACCCGTTCAGGACTCAGACAGCAGAAGCAAAACAACAAGATAGGATTTTCCTCCCTTACTGCCCCACCCTGATAGAATGATTTTATCACATAATAGCCAATCTAAACAGTGCAGTGCAAATCATACTTTGCATGAAAATGTGAAGACAGTGTTACCACAGGAATGAACTCTGTTTAGGTATGGGGTGAGCAGAAGCTGGCTGCTCTCTTCTGAATAGACCCATGTGGTACAGCAAGAAATCCACAGATTCAGGGAGAGCAGGAGGAGTACCTCTCTTGGTTTTTGCCACTTAGCTTTGACTTTACTGCCCAGAAGGAGATATTTTCAGATGCAGGAAGCCAACAGGAAATTAGCAGCAGGGAGATTTGTCCTCTACCCAGAGAGTCAAGTGGTTCAGACCAGCCTCATACCTTTTATATGAAAGCAGAATTATCTGCATACACTCCAGCTGGCACTGAATCTCTGTTTACCATCACTCTTCAGCTTCAGAGAAACAGTAAATGACTCCTTGCCTGTACAAAAACCAGATTTTCATGGGAAGACAAATTTAGCCTTCTGCCTGCTGCATTGCCTTGGCCCTTTGGAATGAGACTGCTAAAAACGCTCAACAGCTTGTTTCCACAGATTTTATACTGTGCCCTAAAGTCACATCATAATCATGTAGCTAGCACTGCTGTTGCCTACATGTCCCCGTGCTGCAGGCAAGAGCATCCCGATACACTAATGCACTACATGGCGCCAATCACCACTTCCCAGAAGTGTGTAGCTGACATGAGTGTTGGTGATATTCTGTCCAGACACCTCTCCCATTCCCATAAGAGCATCACAGCAAGCAATCAAAACAGCCCACTTGTCAACTGGCAGTCACCCATGCTAAATAACTGGATGCAGCCCTATAAAAGACTTTTAATATATGCTTCTCTGTCTATATTTGAAATGCCCCATCTCATTGTTATCAGGAATTATTAATAACCTTTCACTGATTCCTGATAGTTGGTGGTATGCATGAAGCACTTGTCCAGCTGTGGTTTTGAAACACAGTGAGAGAAATTTGATATAATATTCTTCCCACCTTGGCTGTCCATGCTTTGTGCACCCTTATCTAAGTGGCGTCAACACTTCATACCTTCTGGTTCTCTCACTGCTGCATGTCAATATTGCCTATTTATTCTCCAGGGAACATACAGGCTTTATTTGCATAACTGTGAGTACAACAGGGCCCCAAGATTTGGTTGAGGCTCTTGATGGTCAGTGTTCCTCCTGCAGGCTTGAATTTTAGCACTCCTCTGGACTCAGGCTGAAGGATGCACACACTCATTCAGGCTGGGATTCAAAAGCAACAAATAGTAAGGTGACGGATAGCTACGCCTGGCTTTTGGCATGTAAGCAAAGGAATTAGCAGGCTGTAACCACACAAGCTTAAAGAGCCTGGAACAGATTGGCAGGCACTGACGTTTGTGTCAGCTGAAAAAGAAAGCCACAACAAAAAACATGGAACACAGAACAGTAGTATTTCAGAAAGGAAATCTCAGCTATTTGCTGAATGCCATCAGTTGAAATTTCTAAAGACCAGAAGGGCCCATTTTAAAGTCCTCAGCATACACAGTCAGGGCCAGGTTTTCAGTTAAGCTCAGTTCCCATGGAGGCAGCTAAACAGGAGCCAGATTTTTAAAAGCACTCAGTATCCAGCTGTTTCCATTGCAAAAATTCTGTCCCAGTTTTTAAACAGAGCTCAGCACCACCCAACAGGCTGTGTTATTTCAAAAGCTTGCCCTAAGTGACTTCACACCTGGTGTCATTGTTTCATTGGCTACCTGTCAGAGGATCAGGCTACCTCCATTTCTGTCTTCTTCTACCTTTTCTGAGCCCTGATGTGGTCTGAATAATCTGGACTATCAAATAACTGTTCTGGGTACTGTACAAAGAGGGAATATCAAGAAATGCACCACACAGACTACAGCATGATGAGCTTTGCAGTTCCACCAATTTGCCATGCGCTTTTGAGCTGCAAGAGCCAGCATTGTGCCTTGACCTGCCAATCATGCTGACTCATGTCAAATAAAATCTTCCAAATGTCTGAGTTTGGAGGTCTCAACCTATTTTCACATGCAGATAAAGTCAAAAGTTTCTTTCTCCTGAAGTCTGCAGAAACGTAGAAAAGACAGCAGACTCCATGATTCAGGGAAGATTGTGTGGCAGGTGATGTAAAACATTATCTGGTTATCAACACTTGCAGAAACTGCAGTCTTCCTTCCATCAGCATTGTCAGTGTGAAGTTTTCTCAGGGCAGGAGAACTTTCCCTTTGCTAGGAGAAGCCAGCCTTAGTGGTCCTAAACCACACATAGCTCTTACACTTTCTCTCAAACTTTCTGGGAGCTTGGAGGAAGTGCTCAACGTACAGCCAACATGGGAAGGGATAGTATCTTCTGGTCTAGTGCCTACTGTCTGCCATGGTTCTTGTATAAGCAGAGGGGTGTAATTCAGAATATGGAATGAATCGTGGAAATTCTCAGAAGGTGGTCTACCAGAAGAACCAGAGTTTCCTTTCATTTCATTTGTTCATGTTGGGACTTTGGTTTGGGTTTTTGTGTTGGGTTTGGAGGTTTTTTTGTTTGGTTATTTCATTTGGGTTGGGTTTGAGGGTTTTGTTTGTTTGCTTGCTCATTTGTTTGGTTTTTTGTTTGTTTTTGGTGGGAGGTTTATGTGAAGATCCAGGAGACAGAGAGGGAAGGGCAGAAAACTGAGTTGGTTAAGAAAGCAGCCCACCACACAGACAGGCTCAGCACTCTTGGGCATGGGTAGCTGAAGACACTTTTCTCCTTTCAGAGCGAGTTTAAAATGCTCAAACCAAACTACTTCAAAGAAGAAAAGGCCTGAAGAGCAGGTGAATTTCAGTCTTTTTCAAAGATGCTGTTCATTTCCCTGTTGGAGAGGCATGTATCTTCCCATTTGAAGATTCCTCCTCTGTCATTTCTTCCTCTCATTTCTTTGATCCCCCTTCCTGTGTGACCATGTGACATGCAGCCATTTGGTGAGAATCAAGAGAGATACTGGCAGTCTGGGAGCTGTTTTTCCTGCTTATGTATGCAAAGAACATGATTGCTAAGTGCATCATCTGTTGTAATTTGCACATCCACACACATCATAGATCAGGACAGTCTTCCCATAAGGATGCAGTGCTTTTTTTTACCTCTCTGCTTTTCTGGGCAGTAAAATATTAGGTCTCCTGGACCTCCTTGTGCCACAGGTTGAACAAACGCCCTAGGAGGTGATCCCTGCCCCAAATAGCTTACACTCTTCATACAGCTGCAGAGAACCAGGATGTGAAGCAGTATTTCTGTAACTCTCTTTCTTCACACACAAGTTTGAAATTACTTGAGAAATAATTTAGATAAGTCTGCAGCAGGTGTGAGAAGTTAGCAATGACAAACCCAGCATTACAAAAGCACTCTGCAGTCACGGACACACCAAGTGGGAGCTGTGTTGCTCCCAAAGATTATCTGAGCAAAGGGCAACCATGGAGCAGTCAGTGAATACTGGTTTGCAAAGCAAAAATAGCAGCTGAAAAGCAAAAGTAGCAGCTGTGTAATAAGAAGAGGACAAAATACTGGGAAAAAAAATAACGAAGAAATCTAGAGAGACTATCACAGGAATTTCCAATTGGCGTCCCCATCAATTGTGTTGATTCTCATGGTCACAGCAATTTGACTTCTCATGATCTTCTGCAGCAGAGGGCAAGCCAATATGCTCCTTAAAACCTTCAGATGCAGGTCAGACAAAGCCCTCCCCTGAAAGTGCAAACAGCATAGGCATAATAGAGACCTCAGAAACCAGCCTTGTGCTCCCTGATGACAGGGAAGGGGCTTGTTGTTGTTCCATCTGACTCCCCTAAGTAAATATGCAGCTCATAGTGTGTCTTGAATTCCTTGAATTCCTTCATTTCTTGCAGAAGATTCCCCAGTTACCATTTAGGACCTTCAGCAATAAAGCCTCACTGTCCACAGACTTTTTTCAGTCTGTGGCAGACCCCACAGGTGTTTGTATTAAGAGTCCTTCACTCACTGGATTCCGACCATGTTGTCTCAGGGAGCCTCATCTCCCTCCCTGGTGCCTGGACTGTTATGTCTCCTTTTAAACAGAGGTTCAGAAGAGAAAATTTCTCCTCAGACAGCGGTCTTTAAAACAGCACTGCACCTTGTGTGAACACATGGAGGGCCCACTGAGCCTCCATCAGTTTTGGAATGCCAGTTGCTTCCCAACCTAGCTCTTCTGCTTAGTGGAGCAGAGAGCTGCATTATTGGATGCTACTTTTGTGCAGCAGCACCAGGAATGGGGGAGCTGGGGGCTACCAGTTAGCACCAGCCATTTTCCACACATGTGCTTTCAGGTTCTGCTTTACATGTGCATGCAAAGTGCTCTTTTCCTCCAGCTGCACCACGGGGACATGGCCCCCGGGCAGAGCCACAGCCACTAGAGGGCATTTGAAGGACATCAGATCACCGGGTGGCAGGTGTCTGGCCAGGGGATGAGCCAGCCGTGCCGGCATGTCCCACTGTGCCAAGCTGTGTCATGCAGCAAGAAGTCTTGTCGCAGTGCCTTTCTCATTCTGTCTTTCTGCAGTTGCCCCTGGGCACTCTGAGTTAGAGGTTTGCAGAAAGCATTGCATAGGTTCTTCCCTTGGATGAACTGCTGCAAATGGGCAGTAGCTGAGGTGGAACAATGCTGCTAAATAGATCACTGAACAACTACAACTCTCTTGATTGCACCCTTCAAAATAGCTATGCATGTAGATATCGGACATAGCTTTGGTTTTAATCAGCTACCTGCAACCTCTTCATTTAGTTTTTCTTGACATTAACTCGGAAGTCCATGATTTTCTTACCTTTTGCCATCTACTCTCTCTTAATGGAGAGCGTTGTCCTCAAAGGCCAAACTTTAACAAAAGCATACACCTACACTTCGTACCAACCTCTATCAAGTCCATTTCAGTAGATGGAGGAATTGAGTATGGCCTTCTGTATTCCAGGTGAAGGCCAGGGCCATCAAAACAAAATATTTGCATTACCATATATTCATCACCACATAACTGTCTGCCATTCAAAGGGAATGCCTGACACAGACCATATGAATCCTTTCAGTAAAGCTTAAAAACCTTCCCCAAAGATCCTCTTTACTTCTTTCTTTTTAATTTATATTTTTTCAAGAGATCAGCAGTACAGAAACAGCATGGGAATACATGCACTTGCCCAGTGGCTTTCTGCACGGATGAGTTCCCATGGGAAAAGTTTGCATTGAAGAGCTCCAGGTTGGTACTTCTGGCAGCCACTCCATGTGTGTTGGAGAAAAGGGATAGGCAGGACAAGAGTGAGCTTCCACTTGCAGTGGGCCAAGAAATATCAGAACAAGACTGCCTTGGTCAGTCCTTGTCTATTGTCAGGTTTTTTTTATCGTCTAAGAATGACCAAGTGCTGCCTCAGTTATCTGCACATCAAATTGCTTGGCAAAACTTCAGATGCTCAGGAGTGGCCTCCTGGAAACGAGCAGGAGTCTTGCAGAGTTGAGACAGAAATCTAATGCTTTCCATAGACTTGAGAGAAAAGATGCCAAGCCAGTATTGACTAAGACTGGTCAAAGGCTACAAAAGCAAAAAGGGAAACAGTCTGTCTATTCCTCAGACATTCTCAGGTTGAGTCAGATGGACTTGTGGAGGGGATTGGGAGCCCTTTGGGCACAGGCCCAGAGACTCAACCCTTATGACTGTCACAGCAGCACAATGCCATGACTCATCACTATGTGCCAGAATGCAGCTACTGTGGGGTGGGAGTGATAGGCGGTATTTAGCTCAGGACACACACATTTGAGGTGGTATGAGCACCTGTCTGCTCTTGGAAGCAATCCTGATGGACATGATATAGCGTTTGTGCTCTTGTGGTTCTCACTGGGGTTGCTACATCACCCTTCTGCTTCTAGGAGCTTGGATTGAGCACATCAAACTTTACAGTCAAGAGAGGCACTTTTATACAAAGTCATGCCTTAAATCTTACCAGTAGATCAGGAGGCAGCACTGGGATTACTTTTATGCCAGGGGCAGGGACAAGAGATATTTCTTGGCACAGTAGGAGACCTGTGGGTAGAGCTCAAGAACCTTGATAATGTTATTCTGAGTCCAGTATCCAGCTTTTTTACATAACAAGTCAGGTTTTACAGACCTTGAGATATCTGTTTCCACGCATGAATTAAGACCCAGCAAACCACAAACTGAGCTAATTAGTATATTTTTCCCTTAAGAAGAGAATTAGAAAACACATTTGTACTGGGAATTGCGAATGATACATTCTGCCTGAAGGAAAACAGATTATCTCTCCAGCAGGAAAACTCACATCCCCAGGGTTCTGAAAGCAACTCATGTTGACTCTCTTGTTTTAGTGTGTTGAGGATTTGAGAGGAGTGATTTGAGGCAAGACCAATGGGGAAAATTCTCTCCTTGCGTTCTCTTTCTCTTTTACATGACTATCACACAACAGGTGATGAACAGGCTTCCTCAAAATCATTATGGTAAATGCAGATTACATTTCATACACAACAGACACTGCAAATCTTGATTGGTACATTCTTTAATGATATACTGGTTTCAGGGAGGCCATGGGCGCCATTGCTGATCAGTAAGTAATAGGTTATATTTTTTTCCTCCCGCAGCATGAGGTGCTGCATGAAAGGAGGACTGAATTAAATAAAATAAATAAACAAACTAAATAAAGTTCCCAGAGTGAACAGAAAGCACTATAGTTACACAGTTAAAACTCCCTCATCCTGCTGGTTTCAGGATGGATTTGTCATCTTAGGCTACTTTGGTGACACACAGGTGGGAGAAGAGTAGTGTCATATCATAATCCGGCCTACCACAAGAATGTGGTGTTTTCCTTGGACTGCTATGCAAATTCTGGAGTCTACCTTTGAAAGTCATCTGATCGAGATCTTGCACAAAGTGGGGCTATTGCAAAGATAATCCAGAGGTTGTCTGAGGAGACAGTTCACACATATTTGACATGAGAGGACATGAGCTTCACAGATCACATTTCAACAGTGACTTTACCACTTGTCAAGGCTGCACAAATACTGGATTTTAAAGTTGAAATTAGCTGTAGAACCCTAAAATACCACTCTTGGAATCTTGGTTTCTGGTTTGTGAGTCTCACCCTGATGATGTGATGTGGACAACACTGCCATGTGCTAGTGAAGTCAGCATGAAGAGGTTATTTTTGCAACATCAGAGAGGAAAGAACAAAGCAGAAATATACTTTCAGTGTTAGGTGCAAAGAAATCCTGTATTTAAAAGCTGTATTTTTTCTCTTATATTAATACAGGTATGGGAAAATCTACTGGATATATAGAAATTATAATTCTTAGGATTACGTCAGGATTACATCAGGACAAATAAAGGCTGAAGGTGAACTTTGGTCAGGCACTAAATATAAAATAAGCATACTGTACACAGACTTCTGAATAAAGACATAGAAGCTTGAGCAATTTCTTAAAACATCTTGCTGACCTGTATTTGCAGGGAGGGCCATTCCCCTTATGGTATAAAACAAGGTTCAGTGGTGGGCACATATCAAAATATTTATCAGTATTTGTGTATTTGTTCTAAATCACTTACTAGTACTAGTTGACATGCCTGTATGGGGGAACTTCACAATTTTAAAAATTAAGCAAAAATGAACATTCTTTCCCCCCCCCCCCCCCCCCATTGGTGGTAATATATGCTGTCATAAGATAATAATGAGTTCTGCTATGTAGGCTTTGAGAATAAAAATGTAACATGTAGTCCTGAACTTTGTCATCTTCCCGGTAGAAACACAGGGCAAATTTTGGAGGTGTTTATATTTGCTGACAAAATATCTAGTTACCTGTGTGTAGACGCGTTAGCTACTTGTAGATTTTAAAACATATGCTAAGCAGCTGTAACCATGCAGGGCTAATGCCACATCAAAATCGTTAGCCTTCTCCCCTCTCCTCATTCTGACAGCTGGAAGAAAGGGCTGTGCTCTTCTTTTTGTGTAGCCAAGGGTCTCTCAGGAGACACATCTTGTTGAGTAAGGAGTGTGCCTCAAGAAGGCACATAAACATGAAGTGTAGAGCATCTACTGACTTTGATGGGCTTCCTCTTGTTACTTCCTCCTAATCCCATCTCTCAAACTAGTATTTGGAGCGGGTAAGTAACTTTACGTGGGGATTTTTGTGGCTCTAAAAAAGAGAGTTAATTATACAAGAATCTTTCTGTGAAGGATAAACTGACAACAAAGTATCTTACTGAGAAGAGTGCTGTTTTTCTACATCTCCCTCATACAAACAAATAATAGCTAATAACATTAATTGAGCAGATTCTAGTGCAGCTGGCCAAGGAAAGTGTTTGTCTTATGCTGAACACCTTCTGTTGCACTCTGCAAACACAAGCTGCTAGAATGACCTCAGCACTTCTTTTGCTTTTATTCAAAGTCACCAAGATGTTTATGATTCAGTTTCCTCCCTATCTCAGCAGTGAATACGTACGCGGCAAAGGCCTGTAAATCTGCCATTCAAGCAGCAAAAACAACAACATGCCAATCCAATAAATTACTCCCTCACAGTGTTTTCATTATACAAAGAAGACTTTTTCTGTGCTCTGTCCAAGAACACCATCCTGCAAAGTTTGCTTTATAATAAACAAGGGAGATCCAGCAGAGATGGGCAGCAGATCAGAGGAAAGAGAATGTCATGTAGACTAAAGCAGGGTGAAAAAGAAAAGACAGCATAATTATTGTTGAGCATGTTCTTAAATTACTCAGTGATTCTGTTAAATTCACTTTCCTACACAGATTACTTTTTTTTTAAGTCGCCTTTCGTGGCTGCATTCATTAATACCTGGATATTTAGCAGTGCTGTGAATGGTTTGCTATTCTTTCCTGCTTTCTGAGTAAGAAAATGAACTATTTTCCTGTATTTTTTGGTGTTGATCCACTAGTAAGGGAAAATCAACCAACAGGCAGTTGAAGCAAATGCTTTGTGGGCAAATCATGAATTTATATATGGCTACAAAGTGTATTTCAAAATCTTATGAACAAAACAATCTGTCAGAATGTAAACTAGTGCATCCATCATTTACAAACTGAAGAGAAAACTGCTTCAAACTCACTGACTAGTTTGCTCATTATAATTTGTTCGACTTCAAAGTATGTGAAAAAGGAGTGAGTAAAACAATTTTGAAATGCCTTTCTCAATGCCTGATGCCTCATTTATACATCTGCTGATTAATAAATGCAGAAGAAAGATGGTGTTAAAAAATAATTTTGTTTCACTATTGCTACTTTGCTTTTGAGAACTAGCATAGATTTGATCAGCATTTTTGTTTCCTTATGAAGGTAGATTTTCAACATTTCTTTATTATTTAGGAATAAACTTAAAACACCTGCAAACAAAAAACCCTCAAGAAACTCAAACCAACCCAAACAAAAAAAAACACAACAGCCCCCCAAAAACACAACAAAAAACCTCCACAACACCAAAACCAAACAGGCCCCCCCCAAAAAAACCCAACACACACACATAAAAAAACCCAAGCAAAAAACCAAAGAAAGGCAAAGAAAAGGCCCAGAAATCAAAAGCTACAATCAGATTGGCTCAAACATTTTATGTCCCTAAGGACTTGATTGTCTTCCATATCTCTGGGCTCAGCCTGTTGCACAGGCATCCATGCATTTTTCTCCTTCAGAATAAAAGCCATTTTCAGTTGTGGTAGGAAGTTACATAAACAGTTTTTTTACCTAACTCAGGAAAAATAAGAGGAGGAAGAGGAAAAACAAGCAGGGGGATTTTATCTGTTCATTGGATTTCTCTGTATAGATGGCTAGATTTTAAAAAACAAGACTCTTGCTTCAGTAGCTATGTGTTAGAGCTGATGCCAGGAAAGGAATAAAAGTGGTGAGACAGAGAAATGGAGAGAAGGTCAGAGCCACTCCTCTTCAACAGAAGAAGGTTGAAAGAGAACAAAGGGGGAGGATGAGCAGAGAAGAGCTATGTGAGCCTCAGAACAAGAGGGAATGGCAGAAGTCTTGAAAACAAGAAAAACAAAATTCAACCCTTTCTCCATAGAAAATAATATTGAAAGCAACAATCAGCTGAGGAAGCTGAAACCTGGAGATTTTGAGAAAAGATTCAGTGTTGGAAGTGTAAGAAGAGGGGGAAAAAGAGGGAAAAATCTCAAACCCAAGGAAAGCCGAAGCACTGCAGGAAGACAGAAGGAAGAGGTCAGCTCCGTCTCTGTTCTTCTGCGCGGCAGTAGCGAGGGCTCAGTGCACATGTGCATCTGTACAAGGAGAAGGGCAGAGCGGCGCACAGTGTGTCTGCACTGCAGCTCACTAAAAAGAGCAGTTTCCAGAAGAAAAAGACACACACCGGAGTGATTTAGCACCAGCTGTGCTTACTATTTTTTTTAATGCGTTTTTCCCTTGTGTTGTGCAAAGAAGCCTAATTTTGAACAGGATATTGTCCTTTCATTGCTTTCCCCTGTAGCTGATGTTCTTGTCAGCATCTCCTGCCCTAAAATACAGACCACATTGTAACGATGCTGCAGTGCACTAACTTTCAGGGACAGCGGGAAGAACATCCCTTTGATAACTGTGAGGCCTCTACTGCAAAGGTAGGAACAAAAGCCTTCAAAAAGGGGTGGCCTGGCTGCTCGGTATTAAGGTATTTAGTATATTTTGTCAAGAAACATTGCAAAATCACAAAGTAACCCACGGGCAAAGCACAAGGCCCAAGGAACAATGGGAAGCCAAGGGTGACTGCTTTTTTCTAGCTTCAAAGTACCTTGTTGATTGCAGCATGGTAATAACAGTGCTTTGCAGACAGCTGTGCTCCTTCGTAATGCACTGTGTGGGAACAAGGGAAAATTAAGGAACACAGAGCTGGTGCCCAGCTTCCTCTCCAGCAGCACATGGCCCCAGAGACAGGCAATGCTGCCCAAGGCAGGAATAAGTGCCATCTTCATTTTCTTTGTTGCAGCCTGAATGATCAGTTCTAAGAAAAACAAAAAATGGCAGATTTTAAAAAGCCTGCATCCCAGCTGTATGAATATACCCTAACAAAGTCACGGTAACAGCTTGCTCCTGCCAATTTCATGTCTACCTATAAACTTCAATACCCTGCTATGTCACAGGACTTAGGAAACTATTTCTGCAGACCTGATTTAGGAGCTGTCTGTGGAAAGATTATCTAAAATGTCTATCTCAGATACCTGGAATACCTTAAGACACTTTTAAGGCAGACAGCTGTAATTATCTAATACACCAAGAATATGATTCAGTTACACATCTATTGCAGAAGCAGAGCCAAAAAAACCCACAACAAACTGTTCAAGTCTTTGCATTTCTGTAACTGCAGAAAACTGGGGAGTCCAGTAACCCTGCCAAGGTGTTAGCCGCCAGGACTTTTATTCAGCATGCTATGTGTCTGTTCCCCATAGCCTTGCACTACAAAGGAGGTCAGGACACTGATTCCTTCAGGCATGTGGTGGAGCTGTGTGTATCAAAGACAATGCTGAAAACGTGGCTTGAAGCAAGAGTAAAATCTGATATCTTTACAGCAGTGTTATGTTGCAGAAATACTGCCTTGCTTAACTACTCTTGCTGAAAACCAGCCAACTCACCACAAAATAGGAGAAGGGGGGTGGGGCTAACACAGAACAGGCATGGATTTGCCCTTTGAGGTACCCCAGCCAGCCAGGCTGTGGGAGCATAGCACCGCAGTCACAGGGGGCAATAGCAACTCAGTCAAGTGGGCAGCCTGAGTCATGCCAGGTGAGTTCCGTGGAGAGACTGGTGCTCTTTACAGAGCTGTAAGTCAGCAGCCCAGGAATGCACTTCCTCACGAAATGTGTAAGCCTGTGTGTATGCGTTCCCTGAGGACCTTGGAAAGAGGACATGACTTCTGGTGCCAGTGCTGTTTATTTAGCTGTCTGCCCCAGATCAAGGCAGGTGAGAATTTTTTCAGATTGTTATGATGATCCCCAACATTGCCTTATTGAAACTCAATTAAAATCCTGCCGTCCTATTAGCCATTTTTTACTTAGCCTTTCCTCAGGCGGATTCCCAAACACTAAGCAAAATGGACCTCAGGATCTAACTCAGGGAATTTATTTTCTTCAATCACAACAGGAGAGAATGTTTTGTTCTGCTCTAAGAATCTGAAAAAGATTTGTAAAGTACATCCACAGAAGAAGTTTCCTCTGGAACCCTCATTTCCCGGCTGCAGTAGGCCTGTCACATTTCTACTGATTCATTGTTCAGCTTCAGGAAACAAAACAGCTCTCAGTCCCTCTGCTAAAGTTTGCTCCCTTTGTATCATAGCCTGTGATGAAATCCTAACTGTACTGTCTTGGATATTCACTGCATCCTTGTTAAACAAGAGGGAATACCTGATGCATAAATTATCCTGTGCTTAATTTTGCTTGTAATATCATTTTAGAGCATTTAGAAATGCTGGACTTAGCCAGCATTTATCCTCACAACTGTGGCAGTTTCAGTCTCAGTGACTTGCTTGCTAAGCATACAACACTGAGTTTCCATTGTAAGCAATGCCCACAGTCTCTGAGTGACAACAGAAGGCTCTCTCACCAAGAAGCATTCACCTTTCCGCAGAGAACAGGCTTGTACATCAAGTTCTGCTCAAATCCCTGCACGTACCTTAAATGCTGTGAATGGATTCCAGCCCTCCAGTCCACAAGCAAAGCCCAAGGAGAATGACAGTCACCCAATTGCCCAGCAGTCACACAGTTTGCTGTTTCCAAGTGTGTCTTTCCCTCTACTTTGACCTCACCTGGTTTTGCAGGTTCCCAAAACAGTGCACCAGGAGAGAGAAACTTTTTCAAACCTGCTTGCTACAGTGGGCTGTGCCTCCAACACCACCCAATGCACTTCACTATATTGAAATGGAGTCAGCTGCAGCAGGCATGAACAGGATCAAACCCTGGTGAGTTTTAGATCAGCTGCAAGACTGCAGGCAGTCCTGCCCACTGCAAAAGTACAACCCTCCCCTCAGGCCAGGATAGGAAGCCTTCACCTCACCTTAGCTAACCTTGACAAATGCTCATGTATTCTCATATAAATTCTGGGAGATAGTCAGTTGACTTCAGGTCCTGAAACAAAATTGTCCGGATAGAGGCCATACTTGGAAAGAATTTTAAAAAAACTATTAAAAAATCTTGCTCTGTTTTCCACAAGCAGCAGAAACTCCCTCATTGGCTAAAGGACATCACATTAAACAGAGAAGAGATGTTAGAATTAACCACGCTTTTTCTTAGATACACTAACAAGAGGCAGTAGCCTCATGGCTCCCCTAGCATCTGTGCAATATGTTGTTCTGTGAAACAATCCACTTATACTTTACTCCTCATCTGTCAGTAGTGAAATGCTTTTAAGAAGGTAATGAACCACTCATTCAAGATCTGACGAAGGTATCTGATTGAAGATACCCAGGGACATGCTCAAGACAAAACAGAACCAAACATTCTCTTTAGGGAAGAGAACCAGCAAGCAGGCACTGTGTGTAAACAAAACTGTCCCCACAAGAAAACATGATGACCATCATGACAGATTTGCTGTTTTAAATGGACACTGAGACTTGGTCAGGCCGTGCGAGCTTAAAGGAAAAGGAGTGAGGCGCGTGCTTCAGAGCTCTGCAGTTTGCTTCAAGTCATGAAACAATTCCCCTCTCATCCTCATTTTCATCCTCTTTCCAGAGCAACACCACAACTCCAGGTTTAGTAGCAACTGAATTTTTTTTCCATTGAAGAATTCCAGGAAAAGTATCATGCCTGAAAATGACCAATTCATTACTTGCGAACTGAAGCAGCTGAGAAATGCTTTGAGAAAGGACATCCCAAGATTAAAAAGAAGGAAATGGTCCTTCACCTACTGTTGAGCCTTATGTCTCTCCCATGATTAAACTTGCAGTATCTGGTTTCTCTGCTGCTCTGTGACTGCTCCCATCTGTGCAATTGTGTTGGGGTCACTATGCTAAAATCTGCAGCTGTCCTCAGCCTTTCCCTTGCATATTCATTTGTCACACCAACGGTTTTCCACCTGAAGGGTCTGTTGGCAGCAGGAGAGTCTCTGTGAGAGTATTTGAACACCTGCCCTGAAACAGCCATTTCTGAATTTCGCTGGGGAAAAGCCACTAACTGGTAGTTCCTCCCGCCTGTTAATCAGTGATGGGGACTTACAATGCCCCAGCACACATATCTCAAAACACAGTTTCGCATCTAACGTGGTAAGCATCTAAATCTAGCTCCTGATCTGAGCAGTACTTGAGAAAAAAGCTCTGTCACACAAGCCCACTCTGAAGATTGATGTGCACGAGTTCCTACAGGACAGATATCCCCATGGCTACTAACCTCTGCTTCAGCCTGCTCTGGGAGAGCCAGTCCATGACCATATAAGTTACAAAAGCTTCAGCCAAGGGTAAAGATATCCCTGAAGTCTGGATCTTAACAGTGGTACCACTCAGCTTCCTTTGAACTGGACTCCTATTAAAAGTGTTGAGTAATTTTATCCACAACAGCAGTCACAGAAAAGCACAGAAGAGGATATATTAACACAAAAAATGGGACAAGGAAAAAGATAAATCTGTTGTTTTTACCTGACAGGCATAGCCCATCTCCTGGATAGGTCACCTAGGGCAATGGACTGGTACGTTATGTCTGCAGAACTGTTGGGACACCTTGTGCTTATACAGAATCATAGAATCATCTAGGCTGGGGGAAAAGCCCTACTCTGGGGCAGGAGATTCATCTAGTCCAGCCAATAATATTGTCTTCTTCAGTTTAAGGAGAGCTGAGTTAATTGTAAATCCCATCACAGATTCCTTCATATGCCTTGTTATCAGGAGATTTTTACATTTCCTTTCTTTTTTCTCTGCTATCAGTGATTATGTGATATGTTGGTACACTTCAGCAGTGTGCCCTCATATTCAATCCCTTGAATCCAAGGATTGTACCTCTGAGGAATAGTATCACAGCACCAAACCCACATGCCAGCTGGGCTCCTCACTGTGCAGCACACTGTTGAGAGCAGGGAGGCAGAGCAGGGCTGTGCACAGCTCGGGCAGCTGGAGTCTGTCTGCCACGCCTGCCTTGTGCTTCTCTGGAGCCACAGGGCTACTCCACCACTGTGGAGCCCTTGGGCTTCTTCTGGGGCTTTTCCACATGCAGAAGAGTTATAGCACTGAACTCCAGCCTTTTATTTACAAGCTTTCGATGAAATGGGACTGGTGAGTTGAACCAGGCTGGATGCCAAGTGCCCACCCAACAGCTCTATCACTGCCTTTGTCAGCTGGACACAGAAGGGAGACAAAATAAAATGGAAAAGAATTCATAGGTCAAGATAAGACAGTTTACTAAGGCAAAAGTAAAATAATGCTGACTCAAATAAAGGAAAAAACACCATGATTTTATTCTGTACTTCCCATCAACAGTGGACCACTTCTCAGGAAGCAGGGCTGCAGCACATGTCGCAGTTGCTCTGGAAGGCAAACACTGTAAATAACCAATGCTCTCCCTTCCTCCTCCTTTAGATAGCTTTTATATCTGAGCTGACATCTTACGGTATGGAATATCCCTTTGGTTGGTTTGGGTCAGCTGTCCTGGTTATGTCCTCTGCCAAGATTTTGCCCGTCCCCAGGCTGCTGGTGGGAGAGTGGAATGACAGAGAAGCAGCACTGATGCTGTGCAGAGCTGCTCAACAGCAGCCAAAACACTGCTGTGTCACCAACACCTTTGTAGGTACCAATGCAAAGCACAACACTGTGGGAAAATGAACTCTATCTCAATAAAATGACAACAAACAATAACGTTTGTATTAAAGCTCAATTGTGCACTCATCCGTGTTGTGTGTCCTTTCCCAGGTGAGGAAGTGTGCATGAGGAAATGTCCCATCATCTTCTCCTTGTGGGGATAAAGTCAGTGGCTAATGTGCATAGCAGGGTCTTAGAGGTTTCTGGAACTCATAAAATAACAAAACACAGTAAATATGTACAAAGCAAACTCAAGTGAAAATAAATGAATTTTCTTTCATCGTTCAGAAGCAGTTGGATTTTTAAGTCTATAACACAGCCATATAGTTTCTTTAGAACTATGGGGTGAAAATTCAGGTAAGTTCAACTAAGAGAATATTAACTATTTTGTGTGTCACATTTGAATTATGTCTGAGATGTTTTCATTCTCAGAGAAGTGCTCAATATGGAAATGTGGTTTCTGGGAATGCAAATAGCTCACACAATTTTTTTGGCAAAGATAAACAAATGGATGTTTGCACAGGTGTAATTAAGCACAGAAGAGGCAAACCTCTGCGCAGAACTGATTCACAGTCAAATTCATGAACCTTAAAAATCCAGATTACATTACATGTTTCTGTGTTATCAAACTGCTGTTTCAGTGACTTGAATTACCAGGTCTTCAGAATAATGTAAGTTAGGTGATAACTCTGGAGTTTAAGGTGAAATTGGTTTAAACTCTGACAGTGTCAGTGTGTGTGGAGGGGTGGGCAGGACAGTGTGCCTTATTGCAAGAACTGGAAGTCCATCTTCCCAAACACAAACATATAACACTGCAAACCATAGAAATTATTGAAGTTGAAGGTAGTGTCTAGCTTCATGGCAGTGTTTCTTTTCCAAATAGTGCACCAATAGATAAAGAATATTCTTTACTTTGAAGAATTTGCGCTCGCAATATAGAAGGAAAAACAAAATACTCTTTGGGACATAGGTAAGATGTTTGGGGATGTCAAGTATAATGTGGGACTCTTCATAAAATTCCAAACAAACCTAACTCTGCTATTGCTAATGTCAAAACCTCAATCCCTACAATCGGAGCCATAATTCAAACAAGATTTCCTGCAACTCCAGAGGCTTACTAAGTCTCATCACAGGAACAGACTTTCCCAGTTCTTTACATCTCCTTTGCGTCAGCCCAATCTGAATTCAACAAAGTTCAGGAAACGGAGAAAGTTATGAAAGAGTTTAAATGCTATTTGAGAAATCTTCTGTCTTCCTTATGATTAATACATACTCAAAAAGTGTAACAACCAGCAGATGTCTCTGCAGCCACTGATCAGTGCTACGCACATGAGGAAAGGCAGGGGGAAGAATTTAATGAGTGAGTGTTTTACTTTAAGTTTTACTTCCAGAAATGTCAAACCTACACAGAAGATTCCAGAAGAGCAGAGACTGACAACATTATAGCAGCACTCCCTAGGAAGGAATCAGCCTCTTACTTGGTTTTACGAATAGCAACATGAATGCCTTAGAACTGTCTGTTTTCCGAGTGGTTTATCCAGAATAAAATCTTTCTAAATTTGGTGTCTTTACCTCAAAAACTCTTTGTTCTCGAAAAGGGCAAGCTTGCCATCCCTGGAGCTAATCTGTACCCATACTCCTTGTCCTCCCACAGGTGAAAATGACTGCCGCAAGCATCCCCTCCTCTGCTCCAACTCAGGGCATGGAGCTTCAGGCTTTCCTTTGCTAATGTATACACAGAAACATGAAAAAAATAATATTCACCACACCAAAACAAGACACTCTGCTGTACATCAAATTCCCTCCATGGGGAGAGGATGAGCTGGAGAATGAGGTAGATGATAGTTATGAGTCACTGTATTTAATGTGCTATGGTAAGGCACTTGAATGTTATGACTGTGTGTTATGACTGTGAGAGCAAGCGAAGAAGGTATCTGATAACAAAGCACATATTTTCTACCACTGTGAATGATTTGTAAGCCAGTGAGTTGCTGACTTGCAGCCTAATGTCTCCTGGTAGAGTCATCTTTATTGAACCCTGCTGATAGTAAAGATTTCCCAGCAGGTAGATTTCTGTAGCATTTCTGTCTTGTACAGAGGCATTTCTGTCTTGCCACAGAGTTATGGTCGGCTTTTGGCTGGAGACAACTGAGGAAAACCTCAGGGAGCACAGCAGAAAGACAGAAGCTCTCTGAAGCCAATTTTTCTCTTCTTGAACTCTGGGTGGCCCAAAACCAAGTGTAACTTGCCACTGACTTCAATGGACCCTGCTTGCAGACTGCTGTAAAATGAGCATCTCTTACCTCCTCACAGGTGGCATGAAAAAAAATGCTGAAGATGGAGAGAGGCTGTTGGGTGTGAATGCAGTTGTTGCATGTCTTCAGGCTGCATCAATGCTGTAGGTGGTAGGGAGCACAGGCTGGGGCTGCATGCTGAGAAAGGAGCTCTTGCTCTGCCTGCTGTGTCCCCTGACCTGTTACACTACACGCAAGGTACGGCCCTTGCTTTAGCAACAGTCCCTGGCAGTAACACCTACATACATACACGTGCCATTTTGTGGAAGATGCTAACATGTAACTCACTTCTCTTGATTCGGTTCTCAGATTACAATATATGTGTAGGGCCACAGTCTGTCTTCTCCAGATTTTCGAATTCTTGAAATTCAAGAACCCCATTTCATTCAGATAAAACAACAGGAAAATCCTACTGGTGTTCTGGTTCTTGACTGAAGACACATAAAAAATGTGATCCTTCTCCTTTCTCTTCCAAGGTGGTGGGTCATTTACTTTGCAGGGGAAAAAAGGCCAGATGGTGGTAGACTTTACTATATGACATATGTTTGTATGAAAGGTTTTTATTTTTCTTATGCTTTAATTTCCATGAATTACATTTTATTTCTCTCCTCTGTCTTAAATAAATAGAGCAGCAAGATTTATATATATATTTTACTACTATTTAATGAAAAGCCTGCAGTTCATACCTGTGATACCTGATGTATGATGCTGCAACAGGAAAAGTAGCTAGTCTTGTTACAGACCTTCATCTTAATTATGAAAATTTTGAATTTAAATATAGACCTGAGCATACAAAATACAGCACTAGACCATCTGTTAGTTTTCCATCTGGACTCATTTGCAAAATACTCTCTGTTTCCCTCCTAAACACTATTTATAATCTTCCTTGGAAAAAAGTATGACTAATCTACGGCACACAAGAGATAGCTATTTGCATGCCATTTTTAATAGAAGTGGCTGTATAGTTCCAAGTAGTAACAAAATATATTTATTTTGTTTTGCGTACAGGTGTAAAAGCTCACATGGTTTCTAAATATACACACAAAAAATTTTCCTATCATACTGCTTTTAACTAGCAAGAAGTGAAAATCTTCGAGGTGTCTGATTTAATGGAAGAGTTACAAATGAGGATGAACAGTTAGCGTTTTGAAGTGCCTGACCAGGACTTTTCAGTGGTTCTGAAGTGTCTCGTATTTTTGTCTTGCTCAGTCTGAAATGTCCCCAGCAGCCTGATTTCTGGAGATGAGCATTCAGTTTATTATAAAGTATCTTGAGTGAAATATTGCAATATTAGTGTACTCTCTAGTCGTTTGGTCCAAACCCATGTTCCCCAGACCATTAAAAGTGTAGGTAACAGGTCTGGCCATACCTAAAGCAGCAGTTGCAGGGAGCCCCCCGGAAGATACATGCATGAGGCTGATTTCATAGTGCCCTCCAAGACCATCTGTGGGTCACCACCAGTGCCATCCAGAGCCACAAACAATGGGCTGCTGAGAGCTGTGTGCTGTGTTCCCTCTCCACTCAGTACCACAGAGCAGTGAAGGCCTCATTCCCGGGAGGCTATTTCCTAGTCACTCTTATACACCTTGGAGTAAGGTATCCTGAAGTACTTTCTCAGGTCCTCCTCCCTCCCCTAACGTGTCATCTTTGGCAAAACTCTACTTCGGAGTTGCCAGAGTGGAAAGCAAGAAGGGGCTTTTTTCAAGGGTTTATGATTTGAAGGGCAACTACTCAACAGTATCTTATTCTCCTCTTCCCCTTCTCTTCATTTTTCAGTGAACAGAAAAATGTTTTTAGACTCCCCTGCTTGTTTTAATTCTTCATAAAAAGGCAAAGGTTGATTTCTCCTGACTAACTTGCATGCAAAGTTCTGAAGAAGTCTTTTGCAGCATAATGTTAAGTGATCTTTAGCACTTTTTGGGTTTTTTTGTGATGAGAAAACAAATTATGTTCTAGAAAACACATTTAAAAAGAACTGGAATAAATTGCCAGGCTCCCCGGCATTGCTTCTTCAGGCTGTCTCATTTTCCATTGCTCTTGCTTGTCTGTCTTTCTGCCATCACCATGGCAGGACGTTTTAAGTTCTCTGCAACAAAGACTGCTTTTTTTTCTCTCTCAATTTTCAGTACTATGCATAAATGCATTGTTGCAAAATGAAGCTTGCATGTGCAGCTACAATACAGCCCTCCCCTACACCCCAAATCTGAAAAAATGTGGTCCCTGACTACTGATTGTGAAATGTATCACACTTGAAAAGTTGCAGCAGTCCATATGCAGAATCCTTTCTCTAATACTGGCAAGACCTGAAAACACCATGCAGCAAAACAGTTTTTATTTTATGTTAATAAGAATAAAATGACACCCTAAAATACCAGCTATCTTTTAAATGTCTTCCTGTCAAAGATGAAAAAACTGCCTTATCTCAGAATGTTGTATACATTTACAATGAAATAGAGAAAATCAGAACAGATGCAGGAGGTACAAAAGACACATAATGTACTGAGTTCTAATGTCTATAATGCAAACATTAGCAGGCATTTACTAACAATTTAATTAACTTCCCCCCACCCATGACACCTAGTTTTCCATGCTTTCAATAACATGTGGCAACAATAGAGTGCATTTTGCAGACATTCCCCCCTCACAAATATTTACATACTTACAGCTAGACGTGGCTCAGGAACTGAAGAACACTGTCACACACAGCAGGCACACATGACTCCACAGATGAGGCTCAGCAATGTGACAAAATCTGGGCTATGTGGTGTCCCCACTCAAAGCGCTTCAGACCCCTTTATGTATCATAAGGCTTTGGTCCCTGCTGGCTCCTGTGTGCTGGTGATGGCCCTACCCTTTGCTCAGTCACCCATTTTCACTTGTGTGACAGCTGCAATTAGACCCGCTGCTTGGTACCAGGACTGTCTGAAGGCACTGCTGAGCCTTGTCAGAACCAGCCATGCAGGCAGCCTTGTGCAGAGACTCATGTTGCTCCATGGGACTCAGCCAGCACTAGGAGTTGCAGATGTAATTAATACTTCCCCTGAAGTTTCTCCTCTTAGTTTCTAAGGAGAAAATAGAAAAAACATGAAACAGGACTCTTTATTAGCTCACTGCTAGGGAAACTTACTCTTGAATTTTTGAAGGTCCCTCTTCCTGAGCTGGCATCAGCACTTACCCTTCCCTGCTAAGTCAATGGAGCTATCAGAAGTTCAGTCACTATTTTCTGCTGCATCTGGGATGCAGACAGGAGAAAGGTACCTACCTATTTTAACAGTAACCTCAGGGGTGTTATGCATGATGTTTGCAGAAAAAACCCAAAATGCAGCGGGGCAAGGCAAAGGCAAGGCAAAGGAAAGGAAAGGCAAGGCAAGGCATGGGCAAGGCCAAGGCCAAGGCCAAGGCCAAGGCCAAGGCCAAAGGCAAGGCAAGGCAAGGCAAGGCAAATAAAATATCCTATCTATGGCAGAAACCTCTGCTTTCTTTCTGTTGCCCAGGGGGAAAATCTTCCCCACAAGGAAGTCTTGTGTCTAATTTAACGCTCTAGATGCAAGCACTCTCAGCCTCTGGGTTAGTATGAGGTCAAAGGCACAAATGGCACAATTTATGTTCCTCAGTAGACCAGGCCTGGTCCAAGCAGTTACTCTGTTTGTATGCATTCAAAGCAAGTGATTTTGAACTCTAAGCTAAGGTTTAAGATGAAACTGTGTTCCACAGATATGCAATAAAATTTATGTACCATGAACATGCAGATCAGTCTGTAATAGGCACAAGTTCCGGGGTGTAATGTGTCCTGTAGTTAGAAAGAGTAAATCTTGCACAGTCGTTATGGTTAAGTAGAAATGACCCAGTTTTCAGAAATGCTGAACACCCACTTTTTTTTTTGTCAGTTCCCGTAAGATTTCCAGATGCTCCTGACTTTTTAAAATCCCCATACTCTCACTAATGCAACTGGGGCATCGCATACCTACAAGTGAATTCTTTGGCAAACAATCTGGTCTGGAGTTTTTCTTCAAGTTTGTTGTTACTTTAACCCCCAGTGCTGGCTACTTGCATAGAAATGGCTACTCCTTCTAACAGGATTTTTTGAATCTGTTCTGGAAATCTCCTTGCATTTAGAGTCAGACTCTAAAATGTATTTTAAATGCTTTAGAAAACTGCACTTAAAAAAAAGTCAGATGGCAGATTCCTGGAACAATTTTTTTCCATTTATCTTGCCAGGTTAAAGGAAAATCTTCCATGGCAACATAGCAGCTTTCACCCATTCATTAACAAAAAAACCTTGATTTATTTTTTTCATTGTAGCAGGTGTGATTTCATTTCTCTTATCATAATGTCTATTTCACATACTTTGCTACTCAACAGTCTTTTATTTTTAGTCATTTGGGTTGCTTATAAATATACATTTTTCAATGTCAAGTGAATTATCAGCCTATTAATAACTTTATACAGCCTGAAATGCCAGTCTCTCTCTTTCTGGGATGTGTGTATATTCTCACTTTCTGGGATATGTGTAATCCCTATCTAGATTTTTTGTGTGTGTGTGTGTTTGTTTTTTTTTTTTAAACTCTTGCTAAATAGAAGTACTTTGTACATGAGAAGAGGCATTTCTGGAAGAACATTATGCAGGTGAGGATCTTGTATTTTAATGCTGCTCCATTTGAAATTTAATCTTGAAATTATTTGAATAGTGGTTTAAATAATGGCTCTCTGAGACTGCTACAGGTGATTTAGTGGCATTCAAGCTTAGTGGTAAAGACCTCATGAACTTCATATGATATGCCTTTGAAATTAAAGACAGCAGATATTTGACAGAGACTTTTTAAAAAACACACATTTTTATGTGTATTATGTGTGTCTGAAATTTTTCACAGATATGGTGACCAGCAATGTTCATTCCTGTCCGTAGAGGTAAGAACCTACAGGCTTGTGTATACATAACTCTTAAGTCTTCATGGCAAAATCAAGACCCAGTGAGGCTTTCTTTCATTCTAGTCTTTTCCACACTCAGCCATTTCATAGTACTTCAATATACAAAACCAATGGCAGGTTTGAGCCCACATGTAAACCTTGCAGATGTTTCAGTTGCAGATCTGGCATTTATGGGGATGTGTTGCTGGGGAGTGAAGTAGAACAATTTTTGTCCTTTGGAGTACAAGGAAGAATTGTGAGGATTGTCTAAATCCATTGTTCATATTCTTATTTTTTAAAAGGTATCCGATGACTGTCATTACTACTGAACAGCATTACTTCATCATCATGAGGTATATCAGAGAAAACACCATGTGGCACAATATAGGCAAAATCTAGGATTGCAATGTGGTTTTCCTTCTTAGGAATCATGCATGCAATCAACAACTACTTGATTTGTCTTGGAGAAAGGAAGAGTAAAATTGAGTGGCAGCATCCTCTTCAATACCTTTAAGCATGATCCCTGACATTTTGATTAATAGCATGTGTGTAAGAGGATGTGGAACGAAGTGGGATATTTCATCTCTGGGTCAAGGAGCCTCATCAAAGATAATTAACTTTGGATTGTGCCTGCATAGACATATCACAGAGCTGTGTGGCCCTGGGTGTGAATCTAAGACCTTGGTTAGCATTTTCATTCACTCTTTGTTTAGCAAGAAGATTTTTTTCCTCTTCAATCTCTCACAGTTTCCCTTGGCTGTAGTTCTGAAGATTACTCTTCTCCCATTCAGAATCTGAGCCTGTATTTAAGAGCTGCTTTACATTAACGGTCTTGTATTAAATTATTCTCTGTTGCAACATTCTGATTTATCTATAGATCTGTATTTTTTGAAACCATTGCTTTTTACATCATTCTAATTTATGTATCCGTTGGTTTTGACTGTCAAAACATTTTTAATTTTAATTACTGTGTATCATGCTTCTAGGTATAAAACTGTCAGATAAATCTGAGTATCTGCATAAACGTGGGGAATTGCATGTGTTATCACTCAACAATTGCTGGTGGGCAGTTAGCAAACTCGTGTAGAATCTCTGTTCAGCTGCTGCAGAACGGCACTTGTATGATGAACTACTGATTAGTTGTCAAACCATGTACAGTTATGTCTTTGATTCTGAACAACATAGCAGACTATTCAGATTGCCCAACCCCTCAGCAAAGTAGTGTGCACAGCCAACTTTACTTCAGTCAATCACATATAAAGTGCTCGTTTTGCAGGGCATTTCAGACAATAGATTTCCTCTGGCTTCTAAGAAAAAAAGTGACATCATTTACTATCTTGGGTGGCCAGCATACAGGTGACTCCTTGTCAGTCCTTAGGAGCTGTTTTGTGTTTAGCCTTTTCAATAAGGATAAGCCTATTTCTGAGTACAGGGACTGGAGTCCCTCTTCTCCTGCCCGGGAGAGGAGAAACACTGAAGTGCCTGTGACTCTGTGCTGCTGACTGAACACCAGAACAAGGCACTGTGAATGGTCAGTTATGTCTGCACAAAAGAGGTTTTTCTTCCTGGTGAGGGTCTGGACCAAGGCAAGCAGAGGACTCACAGCAGTGAGGCACAGCCTAGCCCAGGCTCTGAGCTCCAGGAGGAGTGAGGGTCCCCAAGTTGGCAGTGGCACTGCTGGCAGATGGGCTGGAGCTGCATGATGCCCATGAGTGTAGTCACGGTGGTTCATTGACACACAGCATCCCATAGCAGCCCTCCAGTGCTCCTGGAGCCCAGCTCAACAGCAGTCTCTTGAGTCTGCAAGAGCTGTGGTTTCCCCAAGAATGTCAGGACAACCTCGGCCCGTACCAATGTCCTGGTGTGCTTGTTCAGCTGGACTGTGCAGACATGTGAGAAATTACATCCACACTGAGCCCAGAAGAAAAATGATTACGTTTTCCCCTGCTGTTTTCTGCCTGGGAAGCTGCCCCTCTATCAGTTTGTCAAGCAGACTTGGGTAATGGAGCTCCACTACAAGAGACAGGACTTTCGAGACCTCCCTGGACCTATGGACCTAGGGTTGGTTAACTGAAAAATGTTTTCTCCTTTTCTTTTTCCAGTACCACACAATAACTTTCTGTTCATATAAGTTACCAGTAGTTGGTACTCCCTCAAGTAGTTCACTGCTTCAGAGACACAGGGAAAAAATCCTTGTGTATTTCCTACACTACCTACTGACTTCGTCTGTCTTTGCTGTCCCTGTTTCTCTTGTGTCCTCTGGTGTTTTTATTTGAAGTTCCACAGAGCTGGGGCTGCATATGTCTGTGTACACAGCACCTGGCACAGTGGAGGAAGCCTGCTTTGTGCTCCTGCATTACAGATAAAATGTTTTCAACCTATCAAGCATAGATAGGGAAAAATGTAAGGAGCAAGAAGAAACAGGTGCACAGATGTTAGTGGCCACTATCACTCAGCACAGCCAAAGATTGCTGCAATGCTTCTGTGAGTGTTCCTTCAATTAATCTTGCTGCAAGTTAGACACAAAGCAGATCTTTTGGCATAATTCTCTTGCATTTATTCCTTACTTGGCTCATGTCAAGCTTGTGACTCTTTTGTTATTTCTACTCTTAAAGATGTATTGTTTCACTTTTTAATGAATAGCCTCTCTGAGGTAAAGAGGTAATTGCAGTCATCTTTTGATATATCCATCTTTGCTTTTTCATTTTGTGCCTCAGGTGCTCAAATTGGATGAACTTTACTGCCATCTGGAGATATAGTATTTTCATTTCTGTTTGTCATTTTACCTTTGAATTTCATTACAGAGCCTCATTCCTGGGGTTTAAAGAATAAAAGTGTTTTGGTGTTTTACTAACTGTAATGCTGTACTTCTCTTGATAGCGATTAGGTGCTGAAATAAAAGTCACCTCTTGCATCTGATGAGAGTGTTTAAGATTGAACCTAGTGAGTTAATCCACCTACAGCTGGATGTGTGCAGAATTTTGGTGTCAGAGGAGGATGATGCCAGTGCACTGCAATCCTGCTTGTGGTCAGTCCAGGACACAGGGGAATGAACAGATAAACCATGCCTTCCATCTGAAACCTATCAGTATCTGGAATTGTTGGAATTCTAGCCAGTGTCAAAGGTAGAATTTTTGGGTTGGTGTTATTTTCTGCTGCCCTGGTGTTAGCTTTAGTTCCTGGTGTAGCAGTTCCATGCTTGTGTAAGAACACACCATCTGGGACATACACTATTGGTGTGAAAGTCTGTATAAAAGGGATACAATATCTTGTACAAGAACCAGGAAATGTTGTGTCAGACCCTTGAAAAACACTTTATTAGACTGTGGTGGGTTGACTTTGGCTGAATGTCAGGTGCCCACCAAGCTGCTCTATCACTCCCCCTTCTCAGGTGGACAGGAGAGAGAAAACAAGATGTAAACAACTTGTAGGTTGAGATAAGACAGTTTACTAAAGCACACAAGCAAAGGGAAAAAAGTATTCTCTATTTCCCATCAGCAAGCCATGTCTGGCCACCGCCTGGGAAGCAGGGCTTCAGCAAACTCCAGAAGGCAGACATTCCTCCTTGCCTCCCTCTTCCTCTTCCTCCTCCTCCTCCTCCTTTACTTAGCTTTTATATCTGAGCTGATGCTATCTGGTATGGAATATCCCTTTGGTCAGTTTGGGTCAGCTGTCCTACTTATGTGCCCTCCCAGGATCCTGCACACTCCCAGCCCAACGATGGGCAGCAGAATCTTGGAGAGACAGCATTGGTGCTGTGCAGAGCTGCTCAGCAGTGGCCAAAACACTGCTGTGTCACCAACACCTTTGTAGCTACCAGTGCAAAACACAGCCCTGTGAGGGCTCTTCTGTGGAAAATCTCAGCTAGACCCATTATATAGACTCCCTTGGAACTAAGGACAAAATTATTTCAGTACAGAAACCACAGACTATCAAAGGAATCAAGTTTAAAACAAATGAAAGGAGATATTTTTTGCTCAGTAGGGATTTGGTGTGTGAAGCTCCTTCCCAAAGGAAACTGTGGATAAAAACCCTTTTTATTCCACCAGAGGAAGATGGTATTAATGTTGAGAAGACAGAAGGTTACTCGGCAAATCACATCTGAAAATAAGTGAAGGATGGGAGAGACTTGGAGACATGGCAGGGGGATATGCTTTTATTGTTCTTATTCTTACCTGGACAATTGCAAATGCCAAGTAGTGGAGATGGGCTGCTGGCTCAATGCACCCTCCTTTTGAGACAACACAGCCCTTTTATGTTGTCCTTTTATCATGACAAACCTAATGGCGGGAGATAAAGGGTTTGATGCAAAAAGTATCGAAATTACAGGTTGTTTATAATTAGTATTGTTTTACCTTGACACTTACATGTTAATTAATTAATTTTTGAAAGCTCCTGCTCAAGTGAAGTAGTAAAAGTAGGATAGTAATTCTGATACAATTGCACATAAACTTTTTTCCTACTTGACATAACGAAGAGCACATTTCATCAATGCACAATAACCTTAAATGAGACATTTGCTCAATGCTGCTTTTCAACAGCAGCCATTCTTACTATCACTCTTAAAATGTTTGCCCCATTGGTTGGAACATCTGTGAAATTCTGTCTCTTTTTCTCAGAGATCCATGCTTCGGTAAGAGAATTATATATATACAGGGCAGAATGAGTGTTATAAAAATGTTTTGCTTTGCTGTAATAAAAGAAATTATAATAAACCTGGTTATGCTCTTTTTGCTTTTAAGAGCTTGAATCTGCAGGGGAAAAAAAAACCGACAAGAACCAAATTTCTGTTTTGGAATACCATCATGGCCAGGATTTTGATTAAAATGACAAGAGCTGTTTTATGGCTAAGTTGCATTTGCAGAGAGAAGAGCAGCACAGGGAGAAGGATTACAAGTTCCTTAAAGCCCATTCCTCCTTCCCCCACCAATCTCACCTGATATTTCATGGCCCAGCCGGTAGCTGGAATTGCAGCACCTGTGATATTTCAGATGTTGTGCACTGAGTTGCAACAAATTGTCTTTGTCAAGGCACTGTATACATGAGGGTGCTTTTCACTCAGTTCCTACTCATTCATCCTCAGTAACATGTGACCTCAATACTCATTTTGCACACCTCACATGACCCACTTGTGGTCAGTTATCAGGCGACAAAACCCATGTCAACAGGAATTTGGTGAGACTGACTTAGCTTCCAGTTGCTAGTTGTTCAAGGTTTATTGAGCGTTGTGTCTTTAATTAGGGAACTAAGGTGTAAACTGCAGTGTCCTTTGCAATGTCACACCTGTGGGAATAATTTCAAGAGTCAATTGCTGTTGCTGGATGGTAATCAGGAACCCAAAGGGATTCACATATGAATAGTAAATTAAGGTGCACCATAGTAACAGGAATTTATACCTGGAGCATTAGAGTTCTTAATGACCCCATTAAAAGGAATTAGGTCATTTCTTATTTAAAGGATCAGGAGATACTGCATTTTCTAAGGATACAAAGAATGCACATGAGCAAGACATGAGGGCTTTTCTGTTGTCCATTTGTAAGTGCTGACGTTGAGAATTAGCCTCTGGGGACAAAATATTTCTTACTTTTTTTTAATGACACAATGTCTAAAAGTCCCAGGTGCTGACTGCCTGAAAGAAGGAGTGAAGTTAGGCAAGATTATTTCCTATGTTATTCTGTAACTGGTCTACACAACTGTGTTCCACCAAGAAGAGCTGGTAAGTGAGAAGGTAGGATTTACAGCAAACAGACTAAGGGAATTTCCATTTTCAGGTGTTCTGGCTGAAGAGCCAGATGGGACAGCACTTTCTAAAATTGGTAGAACAGACTTAGTTTTCTCTTGCAGAAACACTGAGGACTGAGAGCTCTTTTGTGGCTCATGGTATCAAAGTGAATAGAAAAAGCTGGAATAATCAATGAAGATAGGTGAATATACTGCATGGACACACTTTCCAATTACAACTCAACATTTTCAAAGGTCTGATTTGAGCACAAGACACAGTCCTGATATTCCACACATCTCAACTGAGCACTGACATCACCATTTTTGTTCTGAAAGCCATCTCCTTAAAAATTATGAAAACCATTGGTATTTAATCCTGACATAAATGAGAACATGTATTTGCGTAGCTTTGGTAAATATCACTGAATCTGAATGCCAGTTCCCGCTTGTCACTCATAAGACACACTTTGGGGTTAGTTTCAAAACTCTAATCCAAGCCTTCATCAAATCCAAATCCATGTGCTGGACCACTTAACCCAGCCCAGGGAAAATGTATCTGGAAAGTAAATCTTCTAGGCATGAGTAAAAGCAATTGGATAGTTCATGATAGTTCATGACAAGAGCATCATAAAACTGGTGAAAATAAAGAACATCTACGTCTGTGCAGCTCTTTGCTGCCAGGTTCCCCAGCCAGTAATATTAAGTGTTAGCCACTGCTCTGGTGCCTAGGCAAAGTAGCCCACTTACACATACAGAAGCTTGTCTGTGTGTTGAAAATGGTCAAACCATATTAAACCTCTGAAAAATTAACAGAAAAGAATGCCAGAATGTTCAAATCTTACACAGAATTCTTGGCAATGAAAGAGTTATTCGCTTTACAAGAAAGAGGTGGAGAATGTGACATTTTTTGAGAGATGGAAGCTTAAGCCTCCAACCTTCCCTTCTCAATTATAAAGCTAACAGGCTGTACAGATTTTTTTTCAGAGTCTGTTTAGGCTGCCAGGTTCCCTTCAGAGCAAGGGCAGTCAGCAGTGATTAGAGGCTGTAGCTGGGTCCTTTCTCCAAAGATCTGGGAGATGGGATCTGTAGCACCCAGTCCCCTGAAGAAGGAGAACACCATTGCCATAAGAGAAATCTTGCCTTTGATTACCTGTATTCAAGGCTGACTGTGCCCTTCAGGGGGATAAGTGCAATGAAACATGTATGATTTTTTTCTCTCAAAGACATATGACCAGCTTTCAGTAGAATTTTTTCTTCCCTAAAACTGCTTTTTCTACTCTGAGAAAGGTTAGCACTTGGCAGTATATCGCGAAATAGTAACTTCTGCTCACACATAACAATGTGAGAAAAACCTGTGCTGATAAAGTCTAAAAGCTACAGACATTCCACATTATATATAGTGCCTTACAACTGGAGCACCATCTGATGAGCTGTTATTTTGCTTCTGGTACCTATTATTTTGCATTTAAAAGAAATTCAACAGAACAAGGAAATAAGCCTTATTTTTTTATGAGCTTGTGCCCTATACTTCTGCAATGTATTAACAATAATTAGTTTTCTTTCCCTCTACTCTTTACCCAGCACATCCTTCAGGTTCTCTCTGCATTCCTGGAATACCTACTTCACTCCCTCTACTATCAAAATGAGACTACATGGTTTTAGGTCACCTACATGATGAGACCTGATGGCCAGACAGCCAAAAAAGTAGTGGTTGAAGTTCACTTCTTCTCTGCTATTAGTGTTGAAAATTTTCCTATAGCCACCTTTCAGTTTCCCACAAGGCTTTTATACACTCAGTTATTTTTGAGAAAGCTGTCTCTATCAAATTTTCTTGAGTCTATTCTTAAAATATCAGAGTGAAGGTGATTGAGAAAGTGATCATTTAGGCTTTTCCTTCAGAATCCAGGGCTAATAATTTTCATTCCTCTGGTGTTTTTTGAGTAAGGTGTGCCATTAACGATTCCGCAACTGGAGTGAAATGATCCCGGTAATTTATGGTATTTTGGTAAGTCCTGACATCATGGTGTTACCATTTAAGTTATTAATTTCCAGCCTTTTAAACAGATAATCTACTGAAGCCGGTTGTTTATGCTATAAGCTTGTTGACTTCTATGGCAGAGGAGAGGAAGCCTGAATGTTTGAGCCTGGTTATGAGCGTAAATTGCATATTTGGGTGCCTGCACCTGAGAGTTCACAGTTTCTTCTTTCTGACAAGAGTCTCTCCTGATCCGCTTTTTCCCAAGAAGAGATGTTTCTAAATTGTTTTAGTTATCATCCTGCACATAAAATACAGCTATGCTGAACTTACCTTCCAGTATTTGTCTCACCTTCTACTTGCTGATTTTTTCATTTGTATTTCATGTGAGCAGGGCAGAAAATAACCAGATGAGGTTTTGTTCCCATTGTTCTCAGCATGTTTTTCTCTCACCTTTATCTCAAGGAGCATGGACCTGATCTTAATTCTTCATGTATTTCTAGAGACTACATCAGCTTCCCTGACAGTGACAGAGGTCAGTGTGTACACAGGTGACAACCCAGCAAACTGACATTACAGTAAGTATATAATGCATCTGCCTACATGAAAAGGTCTAAGAAAATATGACTGAAAGATCATATACCAGATTCCATTAATGAAATTCTGTTCAGTCTAATATCCCCAAAGTGCTTTGACTGCAATTTTTCCCGCAAGCTCATCATCTTATTAATCATGGAATCAGAGAATCATAGTATGGTTTGAGGGACTTTACATACAGCGCAGAATCCCCTGACATGGGCAGGGACACCTTTCACTAGACCTGGTTGCTCAAAGCTCCATCCAACCTGGCCTTGAACACTTCCAGGTGTGGGACAGACGCTTCCTTGGGCAACCTGTTCCTAACCACCCTCTCAGTGGATTTCATTCTAATATCTAATCTGAACCTACTCTGAGTTTAAAGCCATTTCCCCTCATCCTGTCACTACATGCCCTTGTTAACAAGTCCCTCTTCAGCTCTCTTGTAACTCCCTGTAGGTACTGGAAGGTGCTATAAAGTCTTCCCACAGTATTCTCTTCTCTAGACTGAACAAACCCAACACTTTCAGCCTTTCTTCCCTGGGGAGGTGCTCCAGCCCTTTGATCATCTTTGTGATCTTCCTCTGGACCAAATCCAGCTGGTCCACATCCTTCTTATTTTGGGGACCTCAGAGCTGGATGCAGCACTGCAGGCGGGGTCTCACCACAGCAGAGCAGAGGGGCAGAATCCCCTCCCTGGCCCTGCTGCCCACGCTGTTTTGGATGCAGCCCAGGACACGTTTGGCTTTCTGGGCTGCCAGTGCACATTGCTGGGTCACGGTGACCTTCTCATGCAGCAATATCCCCAGGTCCTTCTTACTAGGAGGGTGCTCAATCCATTCTTTGACCAACCTCTATCCATGTCTGGGATTGCCCTGACCCAGGTACAAGACCTTTCATGTGGCCTTATTGAACTTCCAGAGGTTTGCACAGGTCCACCTCTCCAGGGTGGCCAGGTCCCTCAGGGTGGTATCCCTGCCCTCCAGTGCATCAGCCACACCACACAGACTGGTGTTGTCAGCAAACTTGCAGTGATCAGTTTTGATCCAAATCAACTATTCTGTCAGATTTAACTACGTGTAAGGGTTTATTAATGGCACATTTCTCCTGCATTCATCCAAACAGATTAAAAAATGTGTTACAATATATCTTCTCGTGAAAAGCACAAGGTTACCTGGCATTGCCAGAAGTGAAGAAGAACAAGCCTGATGAGAGTGAGGAAAGCTGGTGGTGTTTGAGGAGGTCAGCTGCGGAGAGATTGCAGACATGATCCGGTTGCTATGGGCTGTGGATGGGGATGCTCCGGTTGTAACAGACGAGAAAGGGAAACTGCAGAAACTTCACATTTTCAGCTCAGCCATGTGGCCTTGTTTCTCTCCTCCATTTGTCTGTGTCCATTCCCTGACCTTTAGATAGGTTTCAAAAGGATTTTCTGATCCATACCAGCTGCAACAGTCCTGGGAGTGACCACGTTCACTATGAGGATAACCACAGCTTGTCCTGGAAAGGGAGAGTTCTAAGTGCAAATCCAGTCACCCCTGTAAGAGAAACGATGGACCATTCTGACTGTCCTCAGGAGACCAGGTAATGTATCCTTGGGTTCACAGTCAACTTTAATTTGCATTACCCAGAGCTATCAAGTCTGAGGTTGCAGCAGGACCCCAGCTTTTCTGGGGTTTTGCTCATGAAGCCACATCACATTTTCCGTCCATGTCTAGTATTATGAAACTCATGAATCTGAAAAATCTTTACTAAGATAAAGATAGATAGTATGAGGAGCAAAACTATGTCCTTTTAGTCCTACCATTTAACTCCCAAGTTCTCCTTAACTTTGAAAAGTTAATTAAAACTTAAATTTTGTAAATAAACAGAAAGAAATCCACTGTGTTGACAGGATTCATCCCTGTAAATGCTGCTACCTTAGGGCTACAGCTGAAATTCTTCACCTAAAACTTTACATTGATTTCATTTCTTAGATTTCCCCTCAAGATGAGCACATTTTCATTATGTTCGAACAAGTGATGGTAGAAAAAAATAAAAAGAGTGTTTGCCCAAAACACATGAGCACTTTATTTAGGGACTAGAAAGCTTGTATAGGATTCATTAGGAAAAAACACAGCTTACTTCTATTATTTCATTCTATTAAAGTCCTGCTGAACTCACAACAATTGGCATCAGCACAAAAGCAGCAAACAACTTTTCATATTCTTGTCAATGTAATTTGTATTGGATTTGCACTGCTGGGAATCCAGCAGTGTTTCCACTGCTTCTGATCCAGATTGGCAAAAACCAACCAACCAACCAACCAACCCAACGACCCAATAACATTAGAGCAGATTATTCCACAGTCTCTAGTCTGTCTGAGAAAGAATGATCAGTTCTAAAGACTGCTTCACAGCAGTCATTACCTACACATTAATTCCTTCACATTGGCTTCTCCACATGTTCCTTCTCAGACAAATAATTACTAATAGCAATAATTAAAAGGAAAAAAACTGATTTAAAAAAAAAAAAAGAAGCAGCAAAGAAGGGACCAAATGCAGGCACTGGGTTTTTTTCTGTGCTAACAATGCAACTCAGTTCTTCAAGTATTCATGAGACACTTGTAGTCACAGACATAAGCTGGTATTACACAGTCTCTGTCTACAACAGTCTCAATGTTCAAATGAGCCTTGATCATTCTCATTATGCATGTATTTTCTGTTTGCTGTGATCTACAAGCGAACATCAAAAGGGCTGGTAGCATACTGCTTAAGGATTTCAGTGAAGCATTAAAAAGCAGAGCAGCCGAACATATCAATCATTTATCTTGAAGTGCAAACTACCAGAATCTTCTTTCTTTTTTTTTCCCTGTTCCATCCTTTTAAGGTAGCTTAGTCTGCTTGGTAATTACCTCCTCTGTGAAGTTCACACAACTTTCATGTTAGCAGCAAAGCAGCACAGATGGTCTGGTTGGAGGGGACTCTTTGCCAATTGACTACTAATTGTAAGCAAAAAGATACAGACAGCAGTTAATAAGGATTACCTGAAGAGACATTTAAGAATGTTAAGTATATCAGCACTATATGCAGGGAAAATCTTATTTATAACATAATTTCAGTAATAATATAATTTTGGATCTGATGTACATTATTACATTTGTTTTTATTAATGAAATAGTAACTTTTTAGCTTAGAAGATCTGCTGCCACTTTTGTGGTTGTCTTTTCAGTAAAGAAAAGGTGTTAACAAATGGTACCACAGAGCATCAGCTGAGATTTGACTTTAGAACTTTTCAAATTTTAGGAAAATTAGGAATTTTCAAGACCCAATCATCAAGGTGTTTTATTATAACCTCATTAATCAGGAAGAACACATTTGCCATGAGTAGAGAATTTCGTTGTACTTCTCCAGGATTTTCACTAGAACTCAGCCTTCATTACCTGGAGCATGATGGTAAAGTGCATTTTCAGACACTGTAATGCCATTACCAGAAATACCATAGCCCTTTCCAAAGAATATACCTCCAGAAGATA
Organism: Corvus hawaiiensis; assembly: GCF_020740725.1. Lineage (NCBI taxonomy): Eukaryota > Metazoa > Chordata > Aves > Passeriformes > Corvidae > Corvus > Corvus hawaiiensis. The sequence continues at coordinate 66,774,059 of NC_063255.1, forward strand.
TACTAAGAATGGAGGGACTTGGTAGATGGTGAACTGTGTGTTTATGCCTATGTCATCCAAGACACACTGTAGTAGGTAGACCATCAAAATTGGCTGTGAAAACAAGTGCCTTCACCTCTGAGACTCTGGCCCAAAGTAAAGTTAATCTTGTGATCAAATATTTTCTTTCATTAAACTTGCTTTTTCTATGCTTTCTTCTCCTTAAAACACTGTCTGAGGGTACAAAAATGAAGGATCTGTGCTGAGAATACTAAAAAGAAAGGACATGTAACTATTATGCTCATTTGAGAGGTTATCTGTACCGTCTTTTCCTGTTAGCTGTGCCCTCCAGGTAAGGTGTCTAGCACAGTAAGTGCCAACGCAATTGGTTCTTATCTTTTTATTCAGTTTGTTACTGAAGGATGACAGTCCATCAAAACAGTTCTTTGATTCTGTGATAATCATAAAATATCCTGAACTGGAAGAAACCCACAAGAATCAGTAAGTCCAGCTCCTGACCCTGCACAGGACACTCCAAGAATCACACCAGGTGCCTGAGAGCATTGCCCAAATGTTTCTTGAACTCTGCCAGGCTGGTGCTGTGACCACTTCTGTGGGGAGCCTCTTCCAATGCTCAGCCACCCTCTGGGTGAAAAACCTTTCCCTAATATCCTACCTAAACCTCCCTTGACACAGCTTCAGGCCATTCCCTTGGGTCCTGTCACTGTCACCATAGAGAAGAGATCAGTGCCTGCCCCTGCTCTTCCCCTCACAAGGAAGCTGTAACTGCAGTGAGGTCTGTCCTCAGGCTGCTCCAGGCTGAACAGACCAAGTGCCCTCAGCTGCTCCTCCTACAGCTTCCCCTCCAGACCCTTCACCATCCTCGTGGCCCTCCTTTGGACACTCTCCAATAGCTTTGTATCTCTCTTATCCTGTGGCACCCAAAACTGCCCCAGCACTGGAGGTGAGGCTGCCCCAGAGCAGAGCAGAGCGGGACAATCCCCTCCCTTGCCCGGCTGGTGATGCTGTGCCTGATGCCCCCAGGACACAGGTGGCCCTCCTGGCTGCCAGGGCACTGGTGATTCGTGTTCAACTTGCCATCGAGCAGGACTCTGAGATCCCTTTCTGTGGCACTGCTTTCCAGCATCTCATTTCCCAGTCTGTCTGCACATCCAGGGTTGACCCATCCCCAGTGCAGAATCCGGCACTTGTCCTTGTTACAGTTCATTCAGTTGGTGATTGCTCAGCCCTCTAATTTGTCAAGGTCTCTCTGAAGGGCTTCTCTGCCTTCAAGGGAGTCCACAGCTCCTCCAAATTTGGTATAATTCTGTATCTCTCCATTGCACTACCCATGCACATCAAGAATAACCAGATTCACTGGGCAGCGAGCATCTGCTCAGGACAGGGCCAAACAGTCGGACCCATTTAAGGTATTTCTAGTTGTTCCGTGAATACATTAAAAACAAAATTTCTTTAAAGTACTTCAGAAAAAGTTCCAGAATATCCTGGAAAAGTAACAATTTCTTACAGAATTTACTTTTAAATAAAACCTTCTGTATACACTCATACAATCTTTCAGTAACAGCAAAACTGTTTCCTAACAAGGTGGCCTGTACTCTTCATGAGTAACATGGCCACTGGAAAGATAAATAAGTAAAATCTTTTTCCCAAAAGAGTGCTACCATGTGCTCCCCAGGGAAAGGATTTATTTCTGTTCACTTAAACATCTAACTCCAAAGTGGCAACAGTTTTGCAAGAAGAGATTTTTATTTATCTTGCTGTTTAATTATATCTGTGTGAGAATTATCGTGGACTCTAATTAGGCACCTGTTCTCTCTCTAGTCACAAGGAAAGAAGTTTCAATTAGAGTAAAACGTATCAAATTATTAAAGCACTTTTTCCTTTTCACTTTTGGTTTTTCTATAGATAATGGGAGGAAAATTGGCTTGAGTGTTCAGACATTCATACCAGACTCTGGTCAGTTTTTATGTAATAAAATAACAAGGCTAAATTCTGTTCTCAGTTAAATTATGTAAATGAAGACTGGTATTAAGTCCATTAGCAGATTTGATGTTCACCAGTTTCAGTAATGGGGACCTCCTTTTGGTCCTTTTACACTCATAGGTCTGGGATAGTAATGCTACTTCTTCCTTCTCCAAAATACCTCAATAAGCATTTTCAAGTGGAAATATTTTTTCAGAAACAGGTATCTTAAATCACCATGAATGTTGCAAGTGGTCTAGGTGTAAAGTAGCTAGGGGATCAGCTGCCACTCTTGTGTATAAGGCAACATGTCTTCCACCCTTTACCAGCATTTAATCCTCACCAACTGAATTTGTGGTTGCAGGTTGTTATTGGGTTGAATAATTCCATGTGATGCATACAAAGGTTTATGGGGCTGGGTCCACACAGATTTTGTGTGGATAAAGACCAGAAGCCTGGAGACTGAATTCCCCTTGTTGTAGCTGAGAGCTAACTAACTTTCAAGGGAAGGTGAAAACCTTAAAAACTAGACTTACAGCCTAATTTGGGGAATTTATTGTACATTTGTGGCTGTGTATTGTTGTTCTACCTAAATAAGACTTAGGAAAGCAGGAAGGTGGGTTATATTCTACTTTTGACAGCATGTGCTCCTGAGAAATACATACACCTGAAGAGTCCAGAGCCACACATGCCTGTTCCCCATGGAGCACAGAGGTGCCACCCTGCTGCAAGGCAAGACCAGCCTGACAAGCCAAACATCTGCTGAGCTATTCCCTCTCCTTCTTGGCCCCTCCCTTGCCAGTGCACATCTGGACAAGCTCAAAGAGCTGACCCTCTGCTCTTCCCCTCTCCTTCAATGGCTGATGCAAGAGCATTACAAAAGGTGGTCCCAAGCTTTCCTGCTCAGGAGAGCCAAGGTTCTGCCCTGGGGGAGGTAAATGAACCCAAGAGAGAACTCCCTGGCATCTTTTCTTGGCAGCACGGTCAGGCTGACAGCCTCAGCAGCAGCCTGTTGCCTCTGCTTCACCAGCAGGCACGCTTCCAGCTCTTGGCACAGCCCAAAGTCTCATTCCACTCCCTGTGATCGGATGCTGCTGACATGTAGTGTTACCCAAGGGATGGAGGGGAGAGAAGCAAAGCAAGGGAAGAAAGCAATCCCTAAAACCTGGGTGAGCTGCGCACCTCTAGGAGGAACTTACTTACTACTTTCCACCTCTCCTGGCTCCTTCCCCTGAGCTGGGGCAAGCCCAGGCCTGTTGTTGAAAGGGATTTTGTCATAATGTAACACTAGCTTACTAACACCTGTTTGCATTTTCATAGAGACTAGCATAGGAAGGAAATGTTATTCTAAATCAGCACACACATGCTCCTATCTCAGGTTGCATCCTTCCTGGGGGTAGGGAAGCACTCAGATGTTTTTCATCTGAATTATTTTGCACAGTGTGGTCTACCCTACCTTTCCCATCCATTACTGCCACCATTCCTTTTGGGACAATAATGGAAAGGCTGTCCTAAGGACTTCATAACTTATATTACCATGTCTGAAGATGGAAGATATTATTATTGGTATTAAAGCTTACACAGCAGCCATTTAAATAAGACTGGAATTTTATTTTCTGTGACCATGTTCAATACTACTGTAAGAGACTTACTCTGTTATGAGGACCTTATACTCTACACACGCCTGAACAGAATATGCTTTGGGAAATGGAGGCACAAAGCAGAACTTCCATGTGTCCCTAGTCCTAAGGATAAAATACAGATACACAATTCAGCCAGCAGTAAAATAGATCCTTCTGGGACAAATTTTGTGCTAAAGAAGCTCCTACAATATGGTAGATAGAGGCAAAAATGTATGCAAACATGTTCTTGAACCAGCATGAAGTTTTGGTCAGTACGAATTTTTAGTAGAGACAAAACTAGCCGTGGACTGTAAACGGACAATAGAATGCGGCCAGCAGGCAAAGGGGCTGTTTGGTTTCTCTTACAGTAAGAGAACAATCAATACTGCTGTACAACAGAATCCTGCTACTCTTGCACAGAGCAAGCAGTGGCATCACTCAAAAAAAGCCATGAGTGTCATCAGTCACGTGCACCTGGCTTTCTTTCTGCCCCAGCACACACAGTCAGCGAGCAGGGCAATAATCTTTCTCCGAAGCAAAACCACTCCTATTTGTGCTCAGGCCAGAGGTGAAGACAGGGTGAAGTATTTGGGTGGAATGGGTCTGACCTGAGCCTCTGCCCCAGAATGAAATAGTCTTGGTCGCTGAATGTTCTTTTTTCCAGCACTGTATGTCAGTGAGCCTTCTGGATTATGTCTCAGAAAATGAACCAAAGACCTCACTCATATCAGATCTCACAGCTTGTTTCCAGATTTAAGGAGGTTTGAATAAGTTTGCATAAGCAAGTCAAACTGGCTTGTCTCTGAGGGATGATTTGGCACTTAACTGAGAGGATAATAAAATCATTAACTGGTAGGGCAAAAGTAAAAAAGAGAATTGATCTGTGACACTAAATACGGATCTTACTGAAAAATTCTGAATTGTTTTATCCACTGATAATGTACTAAAGATCGTTCATATAACACGTATGTGGAGGGATGTAATTGCAGAGGACTCTTCTGAATTACACCTCAGTCCATGTAGTGATCTAGCAAATCACTTAAAGTATGTCACTGTCCCACATAATCTACATCATGTTTTGAATCAGTAAAGGCTGCACAAATTCAATGTAGATGCAGAGATCCACTGTGCTTCATCAATTAAACCAGTACAACAAGTAAAAAAATGTAGAGGAAATGCATTATTTCACTATACTGTGACATATTATTTAGAGCACTAAAAAAAGCCAGGGAGGTCATCTGATTATCCATATGAAGTTGAAAACACTTCTAGAAAAGTAAACAAGGACTTTTTTTGCCTCAGAGAGCAGATGGTGCAATGCAGTGTCAGATAATGTGCTAAGATCAAAACAGGATCTCTTCCAACAGAGACAAAAAGTAGATAATGGTCTAAAGTACAAAAAGCCAGCACAAAACCAGAAGTAGTTTGAAGTAACAATAGTTTGATATCAAGTCAGAGGAAGTTGAACAGACATGAGTACAAAGCATTTTTATTTGATTTGAAAATTAAACTAATTCAAAATTAGTGCTATGTTTGCTAATAAATTAAAGATGAAACTTGCATTTTACTCAGTTACATTGATAAAAATACAAAGTGGTCAGATTTTTCGACTCTTACAGTAAAGTATCCGGACAGATGCTGGAAAAGACCAAGAATTGAAGTCCAGATAAAGTAGTTTACCTTTGCCAATGAGACCGTACGTACCAGTACATGATCTTATGAAAACATCAGCAACATAATCCTGCTCCTTTCTGGCATTTAGGCTTCTTAATTATACATATAAACACAGAATTAGAATTTTTTTCCAGCCAAGTTAAAAAAATTTCAGGTGGCAGATGCTAGCTTAGACAGTTTCAGTCAGCCCCACATATAAAGATTACGATCCAAAACTTCTCCACTCATCATTTTGCTAGCATTGACCATGGAGTTTTTAATTACAGTTTTTTCCAAACTCACTGATATTCTATACTGAATCTTGGGAATTGCCTTCCACACATGGTTTCAGCTGAAGAGAACTGCAGCACCAGATCTTGATTTGCTGTGAGATCACCTGCTTCTAAAATAAGATTTTCCATAAAAAATATGTCAATTTGGTGGCTTTAGAGTCAAAGCATGGGCTGTACAGCTCTGTAAAACCAGCCGCAATCAACGCAGCCCCTTTCAAAGGCATGCCATGGCCTATCATTTGAGGCAACGCTGAGTATCATGCCACAGAAGACCTGGACTTTCCACCCAACTTCAGACACTTATGGACCCAATGTTTAGACGGTAACATGTATAAGACAAGTAAGCTCCTCCACAGTCATGTAGCTGAGCTGAGATCTTGATCCCCTCAGAGAAGAGCTGCCCTTCCAGGGCCTTTATACATTCCTGCTTTTGTTAACACAGGGCATGAAGCAGCTGGGATACAGTCAAGTGCCTCCTTGTAAGGAGACAGTCCATTCAGTGCCATTACTCATTTCCTTTTTCAGAGAACCGAAAGGTCTTAGTGCACAGAGGTGTGGGCCAGCGAGGACTGGAGAAGAGAATCAGCTCAGGGAAAAAAGCAAGAAAACTAAAACATGAGATGTCATTGCAGTTTACTGCTTCCTCAGGTGGGGAAGCAAAGGGGCAGAACACTGATCTCTGTGGGGGCCAGTGACAGGACCCAAGGGAATGGCCTGAAGTTGTGTCAGGGGAGGTTAAGGTTGGATATTAGAAAAAGGTTCTTCACCCAGAGGGTGGCTTAGCACTGGAAGAGGCTCTCCAGGGCAGTGGTCACAGTACCGGCCTGAGAGAGTTTGAGAAGCATTTGGACAATGCTCTCAGGCACATGGTGTGATTCTTGGGAATGTTGCTGTGCAGGACCAGAGATTGGACTTAATGATTCTTGTGGGTCTCTTCCAACTCAGAATATTCTGTGATACAATGGAATGATGAATTTTCATGCTGTCGTAATGGTTAGCAGAGGTAGAGGAAACAAAAGGAAAGGTGGTATACACTTATCTTGGCTACTCATCTAGTCCTTACTGTAATCACTTCAGAAATGCACTCCTGGACTCCTGGACACCAGAAATGGACTCCAGACATGCAGGAGAGACACCCTCCTCTGCAGACCAGAGAGAGCAGAATGGGAGACAGAGGCATAGCTGGCTGGAGACGGTGAGCCTGAGGATATGGACTGCTCTTGAAGCAGGGGAATGTGCTCCAAGTTGTTGGAAACCTTTTTGATGTGTGCCTGAGAGAGTTCTCTTGGCAGCACCATTTGTGGATATGCAAGGAGCTAAGCCTGTCACATCAGCTCCTAGTGAACCACAGGCTCCTCCAGAGACATTAGATTCATCTTTTTGCAAGGAGTATATAGTCCATCCCCTGCAGAAGCACTGTCTCAGGGGACATGACACTTCTATCTCAAACTACCCAGTCTCTGGACCTTGCAAGCTTTCAGTGGGGTGATTTCAGTGAAGCAAGTCTTAGGTGAGATTATCACAGGTGGTCCAGACCCACAAAATGCAGAACAACCCTCTCCAGAACATCCAGGGCCTGAGGCTTGAGGATGAGAAATTTGTTTCATGTGCTAATATTGTACAACACAGGCAAAAGAAGAAATTACTGTAATGAGCTACCAGAAATGGTCTTAATGTCTTGTGGGTAGTTGAAGATATTTGCCAGCCTTTGTCACTGCCAGGGGATGACACAGAATCACTGCTGGAATTTGCTCAGGATGCATTCATGATCTCTTTTTCTTTCACTGTCATTACTCAGATGGGCCTAACAGTACTGTTAGGGACTTCCACAAGCACGTGTCTTCAGGGAATCCACACCTGTAATGTATTCCTCTCAGTGGCTTCAAAAATAGCATTCTGATATTTGAGGAAAAATGAGGAAAAATCCATAGAAATCAGCAACAAATTGGTAATAGTGACCAGCCTCTTTAACTCCTGATAATACTACTAATACATAATAGTGTATTCCTGGGTAAAGCAAAAAGAATTGTGAATAAGGCAAATACAGCTCAGGGCACACAGCAAACACTGGCCTGCTGTGCTTACAGAGACTGTTAAGTAGTAGCTCCTGAATTTTTAAGATACAGTTCTCAGTTTCACTCCAAAGATCTGGCTGAGCTCAAATGCAAAACACAGTTTGGTGGTCCTTTGGAAGACTGAATAGCAATAATCCACCATGGCATTTACACAGTGCTTATCTCTTTGCTGTTTTACAGACATTATTCAATCAGTTCTTGTGTCTCTCCAGGGAATTAAAATATGCCTTTCAGGAATGAGGAAACTGAGGAAGAGGAGCTAAACACCTTCATATGGTTCACAGAGATTTGGTCACAGCAGAAGTTGTTGGATTCAGGAGGCTTCACCACCCCCATCTCCACTCACACCACAAGCCCACAGCTTCCCCTCTTGGTGTGACTGCAATACAAATGATTCCTTCTCTTATGTGCTTGCCAAGACCTGGGGCAGCAGCATCATATTCTCAAGTATGCCAGTGGATGTGGTCATTCCACTGTCAAGGTAATTTATAGTATGTACGAAAGCTTCTTCTGAGAGTGTTGGTAAGATACATAGACATAATAAAGGCCTAATAAAGACTAAGCCACACTAATAAAATGCAAAGGTTGTCATTTAGAATGGAAAATCCTATGATTTAAAAGCAGTGGCCAAATATTGGATCATTTTATGTATTGTTAATAAATCAGAACAAGCAAGGCACAGAACATCTGGTGTAAAAGTTAAAGCTCTTATCAAAGTCCCCCAGGTAGGGACTCCAGGTTTTCTGTGATGGATAAACCCCTATGCCTATGTGAGAGCCTCCTCCATGTGTACTGGTGGCATCACGTGCAGTCTGCCTGTGCTGACTTGCCTCAGGGGTGACTTTTGTGGAGAAGGTCCCATTACCTGTTGCTGCCACCCTTCTTTTGGGTCCATTTGCTCAGGCGTCTGTAGTCTAGTCAGGTGCAAAGAGGCTCTGCAAACAGGATAGGCTCTACTTTACAAGTACACAGCAAGTGTTTCCTGTCTGGCACACACAAAACATGGCTATGATGTGATGAGCTACAGACCACCTCTTGTAAGGAATCCAAGGAGCCTTTGTTGCCCTCTGGGTAACATGTAGGAGAGTGTACCACTCCTAGAGCAAACCCTTGACATTAAAACCCAGTGTCTTTTCCACCAGCCCCATGAGTACCAAGTACACCCAATAACCTGGCAACCAGCTTCGACTTTCTTTCCACTAGAAGCTTATTTCTCTTCATGTCAGTATCTTTCCTCTTATGTACTTGGGATTGCATGACCACCTACCTATAATTTTACCTTTGTTAAGCTTATTTCTTATTTTCTACAGACATTTACACAGCTTTTTGTCAGGCCAGCAGCTTTACCAACACCCTTGGCTGAGGTTATGCAGCCAGTAGGAAGTAAAGTTGAGCCTTGAATCCATTGAGCATGAGCAGCCAAGCCCTGGAGGTGGGGGAGGGTAACACAGAGGAAGGTGCAGTGCCCTCTGTGGCACTATCACACTTACCCATCTATTTTATACCTTGTTGGATGATGTTTATCCTCACGCTTTAGACACTCTTAAACACTTAATGTAAAACTGTGCACACATTGAATCCAAGGCATCACAACTGAGGCCTGAGGTTATTAGAAGGGTAAATAGAAACTTAAAACATCTGAGCAACTGTGTAATATATTCCTTTACAGCCCGTAGTCCTCTGCAGACTCAATGTAAGAAGGAATAGAAATGGGGTTTGTGTCTTACGATCACAGGCCATTCCTCAATACCTGTATCCGTGCTTACCAATGCCCCTCCCCTGTGCAATAGTGCTGAATGCAATGTTACCGTTCATGCGAGCAAGTCCTGGCTTATGTGACTGCATCCTTTGGTATTCCACCCATCACAGTCTGTTCCCTGAGGCACTAACATTTAATCCATGATCTTGAATCACATCGTCTTCTGATCAGCATAAAAAGCTCTTTATGCAGAAACACTAGCATTCCCATTTCCATCTAGGTGCTTCCTCTAGCCCTTGGAGAGCTAGGATATGCTGGTGACTATGACAATGGTCTCCAGCGGGGGTTTGTAATGCAGCTATTCCCCAGGGAATGGAGTGCCTTGTGTGTGATCTTTCAGCCCTAAAACTGTTTAAGCTTTGCAAATAAGGGAACACTTAAAAGCCATAGTTTCACAATAATGGAAGAAATTTACCAAAAGATCAAATAGCAAACACATTGTTAAGATGACATTTAATGATGAAAATTTTCCTTGGCTTCTGCAGTGCCGCCACTTGCCTGTGATTCTGACTAATCAGTACCTGTAATGTCCTGGAGAGTTTTAGATCTGTATCTTTTCTGCTTTTGTGCCTATTGATGACTACAGGAGCCACCTCTGACAATTATTTTAGGCAATCTTTTTTTCCCAGTGAAACACCTTCTCCTCATCCCTCCCTATCTTGCAGTTTAACAGACCCTTACCTCTAATGACCAGCTCTAGGGGTTCTATATGCTAAGAAGGAGCTTGGGTAATTTTTTTTATCTTCTTTCCATTAATGCCTTTTAATTAATGTTTCTATTGAATATCTGAACTAGAGCACTGACAGCTCCAAGCTTAAACAGTATTTTCAATTTACCAAGTCTTTTAAGGCACAGTGCTAAAGCTTTACAAGTCATATGTTCAAGAAGTTATTAACCAGATAATAACTATATGTTTTGCTAGCCTGAAAATCAGTTCACTAACAGCACCACAGAAAGAGTAATCACAGTCTCTCAGCATCATAGAAAGTCTTACCATGATCTTGTGGTCTAAATGAATGATAGAACTGGAAAGTGTATTAGCTTGTTTGGCTACTGCTTCTTTATCCCCGCTGCAGCTTCATATCCCCAAAGGAGCATAGTAACACTAATACGGCCAATATTCATTAATGTAAATGCCGTACTATTAATTTTCATAATTTTCAACTAAATTGCAGCTGCCTTCATGACCTGACATGTTTCCCCAAAGCAGCATTTCAACAGCCACTACAGAGGCTGGTGTATCCCCTGAAGTTCCAATTTAATGCCTTCAAACCACAGGCTTAGCTGTTCAAGTTTCATAGTTCAAAGTTTCTTTTACTTGGTTATGAAACTCTCCAGAATTCCCTCCAGCCAGTTAATAAATGATAGAATATACTTGTTTTCTTCCTGGCCAAATTGAAACAGAGAGGTTATAGAGCAGCACAACCACAACACACAGAATGAGGAACCAAACAACACTAACAGTACAGGAATCTTTAGTCACTTTACATCCATGAAAAGTTCTCACTAGACTCATTTTGCCTACATTAAGCTGGTTGTGTAGAGAGTTTATGTGTTTGTGTGAGAGAGAAAGCAAACGGATCTGAGCTAAAGAATCAGGAAGGGGTTTAGCTCTTGCAGCACAGCCAGCAACTGCAACCCTTCAGCAGGCAGGGAGTACAGAGGGTGAGTGCTGAGTATTAACACCGACACTCCAACGCTTGTGTGACACTCCTTTGTCTCCCAGCACCATAAAGTGCTTTGCCAAAGTAAGCACAATAGTGGAGTACCTGCAGAGAAAGATGACACTTTGCCTTTGGGGAAGGGCAGTAACACCCTGGCACATATGCCTGCCTCTCTCGACAAGCTGTTGTGCCATCAACCTAAAAGTCTCAAAACAAAAGGGGTTTTTTCTTGTCTAACCTGCTTTCCTCCCCAAGAGCAAGCCTCATTTCAGAAACAGGCACTTCACAAAAGCTCATCTGAGGTGCTTTCATACCAATGTTAGGCTCTGTCCCCTCTAGTGGCTGGATCCTGTATCAGAGTGTGTACCTGGGTCTGAGCTTGAGCTGTTCAAGCAAAAATACTTGCAGGTCTGCAGGTACAAGATCCAGATCCAGCTAGCAGAAGATGCGGGGGGAGCAGTAACATGAAGAACATAGCATATTTTTGCAACCCCTGCAAGGTGAAGGTGAAGATGAAATCTTGATGCTGAATGCAAAGACAGAAAAGTGAGTGAGGAAAATAAGGCAGGGCAGTACTGTGGCAAGGGAATGGCTTTCATGAAGCTGCTTTGAACAAACTGTAGGCAATTAAACATTTGTAATACATTTGGTTATATCTTTTTAGAACTGCAGCTTAGACAAATTATGAAGGAGACAATGTATAAGAGTTTCAGTGTCTGTCTCTTCTGCTAAGCTTTTTGACTTTAAAATAGCTAAGTCTGCAAGTTTGAAAAAATCCAAGTTACAGTACAATAGAATTCCATTTTTACTAAAAATGAGGACTTTGTCACCTCCTGCCACTTCATCTATCTGTTCTCTGTTATGACAGCCCAGCTCTTCCATAAGTCCTTAACTCGTATGGAGAGCTGCCTCTGACAGATGATCAGGCTGAAGGTCTGGCAGACATCCGGAAGCACAGGAGCTCATAACAGTTGTGGATGGCACAAACTGACAAGGTGGCAAATAACCTTTGGTATAGTGGCACACATATATAAAATACATAAATTCATAATCCATACAAATAATATAAATGATGTTTATGTATACACATAAAAACTCATGTGAATGTTTGTTTAGGCAACATGGAGATTTGATTGTTTGGAGAATTTGAACTATTTATGTGAAATAGGATTCAATGTGATAATTTAGTACAAGGCCATGGCCATGAAAAGAAGTCCTGAAAGTCATGCCTACCAATGCCCGGGCTGCAGTGTGGGTGGCAGTGTGATAAGTAGGAGTCTCAGCTCAACAGGAATTAATCTGTCCATGTAGAGACAAAGCAGATTATTATAGTTCTTGAATGGATAAAAAAGAGAAGTGGGAAACAGCTGAAAGTGTGAATTTCACTCTGAGCATAACTCGATGAGCTGGATACTGGGCATCTGGACAGTTCTGAAGGTCACACACTCAACACTCAGGCATGCACACACACACACAATCTTCAGAAATGGAAAGGGTACAGAAAAGAGCCATATAGTGATCTGATGGGGTGGAAGAAGTATCTTATAGCAAGGATTTAGCAATCTCTTCTTAAAGTTTTTAATGGTTTTAAGTTACAGAGACACAGAAAATTTGAGAAAAAGCTTAATTGTAGTCTTCTGATACCTCTATGGAAATAAAACTCTGAGTTTTCAAAAGCCTTTTTACTTCAGCAGAGAAAGACACAGAAGGAACCAGTGTCTAGTTAAAGGATGAAGCCAGAAATGTTAGAATTATATGGATAACTCATTTTTTGCTGATTTTAGCTGCTGGAGAAAACGATCAAAACAATTAAAGCTCTTTGTATTTGCTAACATTACTTTGGGTTTTTCAGTCCATCAACATTTTTTTTCGCTTTTTTCTTTCCAGTTCTCTTCCCTCATGCACTGGAGAGAACTGAGCAAGCAACTGGGTGGGGGCTTGTCTGCTGGGATCAACCCACCTGACACTGCCACAGGAGCTGATAGAATATAATTGTAGGGACTGCTTTGGCACTAGTATGCTGGCCACCTGAGCCCTTGGAAAGACACTCACAGAATCATAGAATCATTTAGATTGGACGAGCCCTCTCAGACCAAGTTCAACTGTTAACCTAGCACTGCCAAGTCTGCCTCTCAGCCATGTCCCTAAGTGCCATGTCTCCACATCTTTTAAATACCTCCATGGATGGTGACTTTAGTTGGGGCAGCCTGCCCCACTGCTTGAGAAAAACCAAGTCATAAGGAGGTGCTAAAACTGTCATTGCAACTTGACCCAAGCCCGGACTCTAGCTCCAGGTCAGATCCACGCCAGAGCAGAGAAGCAGACTGGGCAATCCCTGTCATCTTCTATCTCTAAACAAGGTATCCATCTCCTTTAATGGTAAAAACACAGCCCTAGGAAACGTCAACTATATTCTTACAGCCCCCTTGAAACAATCAATTAATAGAAGTGGCTAATCCTGATTCTATCAGGATTGTGGATAGAACTCTTAGGAAGTTTGGACAACTTTTCTTCAAGCTATGTAGTGAATAGATGCACTTTAAAAAAAAAAAAACTATTTTCTGCCAATAAAGCCTAAGCAAGTTAACTTCCTGAAGGACAGTTCTCACCCACTTGAGGGCTGATGGGGTCATACTCATTTCTGTCCAGCCAAGTCCAACCTTGGACACTCAGTGGTAGCAAACAAGAGGAGAGCAGACTTTCCATCAGTGCCCAGTGACAAGAGAAGGGACAATGAATACAAACTGAAACACAGGAGGTTCCCTCTGAACATCAGGAAACATATTTTTAATGTGAGGTTTACCAAGCACTGGCACAGGGTTGTCCAGGCATCTTGTGGAGTCTTCCTCCTTGGAGATATTAGAAAGCCACTTGTACGGGGTCCTGGGTAACTGGTGGTAGAGAGCTCTGCTTGAGCTCATAGGGGTTAGACCAGGTAACCCCCAAAAGGTTTACCAACCTCAGCCACTGTCATTCTGTGATCTTCAAGAGCAACTGGTGCCCAGAGGGACTTATGAATGTCACAGTTAGGTCTAAAGCTGCTAATTCTCCACCTCCTATCTGGGATGCGCTTAGTGATGGCAGCCAAAACTACAGCCTGGGAATATAGTAAAGCTATGCATGGTCTATTTCCTGGACTTGGCTTTATCGGCAAATAAACAGCCAAAACAGGATTGATCATATCCTGCTTTTTCTTATTTTCAGGGGACTTCACCTCCCTTTAACCCTACTGCAGGTCTCCCATGTGCAGGACAAACTCCATGAAAGCTGCAGAGTGACAGCCTACCAGCACTTGCTAGCAACTCCACCTGACAGCATGTAAGCACAAGATATTGAAAACAGAGTGACACGAGGGAGTAATGCTGCATCTCAGCATAGGCTCCCAGGCACTGCCCTCTCAAACAAAGGTAGTTGTGAAAACCACGGGTTTTTGGGATAAACTCTTTGGAGATGCTTATTAAACAGAACAGAATAAAACAGATGTTGCTCTTAGTCCAACTTTTATTATGTTTACATAATGCTAAGTCAGATGTGCTTGTTAATCACTTTCAATAGCATTAACTTTTTTAACATTGTATATAAAAAATAAAATAATTTATTGAAATAAAAGGTCAGCTGAAAAATCATTGTCTCTTCCAAGCCTTCTCTGTTTGAGCTACACGGTTATTCTCTTTACTGTAGGGATAATAAGGATTATATTTCACCGAAGGCTCTAGAATATTATCCCTCTCTTCCTTTTGTACCCCAGGAGAGGTTATTTCAGGTTTTGTGGATCCCTAAGGTAGAAGAAGGGTATCATATTTTCAAGCCCAAAGGTCTGCATGTGCAAGCATGTTCTAAATGAAATAGAACAAAGGCAGGCCACACTGATACTACCCCACCTCTCATTGGGGCGCCATCTTGCTGCTTTTCTCCTGAAGCAAATCTCCAAACCCATAAACACCGGAGCAAATCAGATTTGCATATTTGTGATTTCCTTTGAAGCTTAAATTTGTGAGGTATGTGCTTCCTATGTTTACACTATCACTTCTGATCTGTCTCAGATCTCTACGAGCTTTCTGCTCCTGAAATGGGGCTAGATCATTCTAGAAACCATGTGTAGGCTGAATACTTGGTGAATGCCGGCGTGTACAAGTCCTCAGGAGCACCTGCTTTTTACCTGAAGTGGGGTTCCTCATACATGGGTTTACTGCTCAGGGTTCAGAGACAGAGAAGACATGCCACCACTGTGTGTACCACAGGATGAAGTCATTGGAGCAGTGCCATGGCAATTTTGTGTCTTGAAATTTTGTATGTTACAGCTCTCATTCCCCAAAAGGTTTGTCCAGTATTTTACAGTAGACACAAAGGGCATACAATGTGATTTTTTCATTGTCTCATGCATAGATCCATATGACACAGGCAGAAAATCCAGGTATTTTCCAAATTGACATTGGCTTCTTGCACCAGAAGAAGCAAAAACTTGTCACCACCAAAATTTAGAAGTGACAGGGTAATTCAGGCTAGAAGGGAGTCCAGGTTCAACTTTCTGCTCAAAGCAGGGCTACATTTCTTTAAAGCGTGCTGGACACCAAAGCCAGTGTTTAAATGACATTCTTCATAGAGAATGGAGGCAGTGGTTAAACCTATCAGCCTGGCATTAGAAACAGATTAAGGTGACAAATCTTACCAGCTTACGGGTGAGAACTGCCCACAGATTCCCTTGGCATCAGCTGCAGCTGCCAAGAAGAACCAACCGTGAAGAAGTAGAGGAAATCTAGGCTCGGCCCAAGGTCCCCATGCACTGCAGTGGGTGAAGTAATTTGTGACGTGGCTGTCCGTCCCTTTTTCACTTGGTCTGAAGAACAATGATACATGATACGCTCCTTCACAATGTAGTTCCAGATCCGAAGCTGATCTAAATGAGTTTAAAGCTTGATATAAAGCTAGTTTTGGGATTACTCAGAAAAACTGCATGGGTGGAGGATCAAAGTAAGCTGTTGACTTGCTTCTTTTGGAAGCAGCTCTTTTCTCCAACAAAAGTTAAATGGATTTTACTTTAGAAGCTTCACACATCTTCTGTGACTCTTGAGCACCCAGTAAGGATACAGTAAGTAGGGAGAGCAGTCATATCTGGAACAATATGACATGTGAGTTTCAAAGTATTTCTGTGATCCAGTAATTTCTATTTCTATCATCAGGAGCTTGAATTATTATTACTGAATTCCTTCTTAAAAAGTTGAGAAGTTCTCTGCCATTGATGGAGAGAGAATATCTCCATATAAAAAGATGTATATCAATATCAAATTCCATGTGGTTATTCAGAGTTGTTGGGCCTCTTTGTTTCTCTTATTTACAAGTATAAATTTATTTACACCTCTGATTCACACAAAGGAGATATGCAACACAATCTTTACATTTTAGTGATCAATCTCACAACAAAAGCATTTTTCAAGAAATGTCCTGCTTTCCAATAGTCTAGTAACAAGAATTACAGAGGCATGTGGAAAACTGAAAAAAAGGGAGCTAAAAAGCTTCAATAAATGTAAAAGCTCATATCCTTGAAAGTATCTTATTCAATTTAATGGGTATGGGGGGGAATAACAGTAGTCATTATTTCTGTGAGCAATTTCTAAATATAATGATAAAAGATGCTCTAAGAACAATCTGCTCAGAGGAAAGTGAAGTGTTTGTCTTGTGCCTTACTCCCCTTTTTTTTCTCTGAAACTTCTGCTGTCTTGATGTTACCTGTTAAAACGATCCTTTGGTGTTGTTTCTGACCTCCTGTTCTTGGCAGCTTGAAGTTTTAATTTTACATCATTCTTGGTGAAGCTTGTAGCATGTTTTGGTGTCCCTCAGTATGTATATGGGAGTCCATAATTGCTGAAGAGAGAAAATCTAGCTGTCCAGTGCTTGGCAGGACATGGCAAGGATGTCCAGTTAATTTTAAATAGTCAGGAACAGGCACTGCACCATCATACAGCTGTTTTTCTTCCCTCCCCAAAATCCCAGTGTTTTCCCAGCCTAATCTGGACAGGAGAAAGTCCAGGAAAATTTTTAAAGGCAAGTTTCCAGCATGATGAGGCAAGTTTGGTTTCTTTAAAACAAGTGGGTGGAGACAGGGGAAAGGGAATCAAAACTGTTTTGAAGTAATGGCAACCTCAGCTGCTGCAATGGGGTGCAAAGATATGTGATATACTGTGATTATTGGAGTTTAGAGGCTTCCTTTTCAGACTACAATATTTTTCACCGCTTTCAGAAAGAGTATTGGATTACAGGTGTTACAACTTTTCTTCAGAATCAGACTGGCCAGGGAACTGTAAATCTAAATCATGGCTGCACTCAGGAAACCTGCCAGCCTGTAAACACAATGAAATGAGTGAGATGAAAGTATCTGAGTGAGAAAATTAATTTTAGGCATTCCACTGAAGTCTATTTAGTTTTTACAGTCTGGCCTGGCATCTACAAGCAACAGCTGGGGAGGACATATTAATTCCCAGTGACTAATGCTGGGAAGATTACCTTAAGCTTGAAATCTTTGCATACGGGTCCAAGAAGGAAGAGAAAACTTATGCCTTCAGATTTCTCTTATTTTTTGCATGCTGGAAAGTCATGGTATTGTACCATAAAGATCAAGCTTTCCTACTTCAGAAGTTTATTTGTTCAAACTGATGAAGTTTCCAATGAGGAATTTATGTAGAAAAGTATTTCAAAGTGCAGACTTTGAAAGACCACAAGGGTGACTTTGGATGTTGCATGTTTTTCAGCAAATTTCCTTCTTTTGCACATTTGTGTGCTTTCGGTGAGCTTCCCCGTTCTTAAAGTGGTCTCTCTTCTCAGAAGATTTCTCTCATAGCTCTAGCCTAGCAGGGGCAGGTGAGCACAAGCCAACAATGTGGGAACAATTCAAATGTTTTTTTCATGTTCTTCCCCCTGAACCTGAGCAAAGGTTCCATTTAAGATACAAAACTCTCCTAAGACACAAAATGCTGTCACTCATCAATGTGTTTATCCCCACCTCTACTCCATTATTTTTCATTTTCACACACTGCTGCTTGTCATCTGGGCACAATGAATGAAGCCAAAACACGGCAAGAACATTTCCTGTCCAGACTGTAAGAGAGTGTGAGTCTCATGTTATCTCATTCTCATAACACTTCCAGAGCACTTGCCCAGATTTTGGAGAGTGGAAGGGCATCCAAGGAACCCCCATTGCTAGCTATGCCATTTGTCACCTGTCTTCTTCTAACATCCTTCAGACCATATTTACATCTCTGATCCTAGTTTTTTTCCTCCCTGTGTCCTATTCTTCACATGATCCTCCTGGATATTTTCCAGGGACTATTTGTTTTCAGCTCCCTTATAAACCTCCCTGTGAAGAATCCCATGGGGTTTTGCAAATAAAGAGATACTGGGCAACTGCAAAAGCAGAAGACACCATGATTCCTTATCCCCAGCTACCAGAACCTTCCATTCACTTCCAACCTGTCATTAACACTCTCAATGATTTTTTTGTACATCTGCCAGCAGTTAAAAGGAACTTTCACTGTCCAGCAGAAATGAGACCAGCAAGTTGTCCATCAGCCCATTCTCTCTTGCACAACTGGAAGGAGCAAGCTGCTTCTTCATTTAGCTCCATCAGTCTCATTTAGCCACAGGCACTCAGGCAGCATTAAGAGCTGCTGGAGGCATGAATATGATGAAGAAACTCAGAACGGTCATTGCTTGCCCTAGAAAACAGACTTCCCAAGCACGGGGACAAATTTTGATTTCCGGATGGGTGTTGTTTTGTGCTGGTAAGCTAGATAGATGAGGTAGCAGACTTCTGTGCTCCCTCCTAGGAATATGCCCAGATAGAAGACTGTGTCTAGGTGTAGAGACAAGCTGATCCTTCAGTGACAGTTCAGGTTGACCGCACATCAGGTACTTGAAGGCAGGGCACACTGTTTATCAGTCCCCAGCTTCAGGTACTTGAAGGCAGGGCACACTGTTTATCAGTCCCCAGCTTCAGGCAGCAGCTCACTTGCTCTGCAATTCAGCAGGTCATGGAAACAGAAAGGCTGCAATCATGTAATTATTTCTCACCTAAAATGGGCAGTCGATGGAGCCTTTGTGTGGATGGTTTTCCAGAACCATTACCTTGATTACTGAAATTCAGTGGCCCTGTCCTGAGCATCCTGGGGAGGATTCTATGTAGGACTCTTATGACAAGGAAAAGGAAGGTATTTCCTAGTGAAAGGGAGTGTGAAACACATTCACATTGGCACCTTTTACTGATGGAGACTGGGAATGGTGGGAAGGGGAGGAATATACATAAAAACTAGAAGGAAATGTAGAAGGTGTCAGAATTTACACACATGATTCTGGCTGCACCAGCTTCTTTGGTAGGTTGAGCAAAAGGACACAGAGCCTAAAATCTGGAGCCTATGATGGGCAACTGCCGAACTGTCCCCATTTTGGGTTAGTTCTGGTCCTGACACTGATGCAGAAATGAATCCCTTTCTGAACATCTGGGAATTTACTGAGTTTGTCTACCCAGATGTTTCTTGAATAATGAACTCTTGTGTCATGGAAGGTAAAAGGCTCCTGAGCTTTTCCAGCAAGGTCAGCAACCGACAGCAGGTGTAAACAAGGCAAATGTCCAAAGGGTCTTTCAGCCTCCATATCCTTTGGATGACAGTTACAGTTTTTCTGAAGAGAGATGGTGGAACTCAGATACCTTTTTTTCTCCCTTTTTTCCTGTAAAAGATCTACCTCCTACTCTCTTTCCTAGTATCCATGTTCTTAGGTGTGGAAATATGTTTGCTGTGCAGGAAAGCTAACTTGGTGTCCAATATTCATTAATGTTTTGACATTGCAGCAACAATTAATTTCAAATAAAGAGTCCTAACTACATAAATAATTATGCATTCCACTAAAAGTCATAAGTCTCCAAATTTTATAAGGCAATTACATCAAAAAAGTAAAAATTGTATGTGTATGCATACAGACTTACAAGCACACAATATTGAAATAATGTATTCAAAAATTGATTATGTCTTAAGTGCATATATAAAAACATGCATAGGCACATTACATGCAGTAGTAATAATACTTTTTATATATGGCATACTACAGAAACAAAGGAGCAGCAAAGTGTCCTGCTTAGAGGTGTGTTACAGAGCAGCAAGAGCAACTCTCTCTGGCTATCCTATGTGTGACTTCATGAGAGAAGTGAATCTGATTACTTCAAATTCACACGTTTTGTGATCATATTATAAATGGTTACAATTAAAGTATTAAAACATTCTGGAAAATGTCTTTCAAGAAATTACTGTCTGAAACTTAACATGTACTTTCATAAAAGTCTCTCTACTTCAAGAATATTTCTGTTGTTAATGGGTCTAAGATAGATTTTGAACATGTCAAAGAAGCTTTTTAAACACTCTTCCGTCTACACACGTATATTACAGGTGAAAACTTCGGAACTCTGAATTACATTTTGCAAGTTTCCAACTACTTTTTGTCACCCTGAAATACACTGAAAATCACATGACTAAGTTACTTCTGTGACTGGATCCATGTCTCATTATGCAGTTCGCAGTGGTAACTGAGGTTGCAGCTTTTGTGGCTTAGACCCAGACCCTCAACTTTATTTCAGCACATACCCCCTACGTGGCACCAAGAGGAACTCTGTGAATGATTTCACAGCATGAGCTTGTTTCCATCCCAGCAGCACAGTTCAGGCAACATACACTGCATTTTCCATATCAAATAGTCTCCTGGATATAGTAATGAAAACCAAGCACTGAGATTACACAGAGGCAGGGACCAGCCAACTCAATCTCCCACTGGTTTCAAAATTTCTTTGCTTCATATAATTTTATGTCTTCATAGCAGCCTATAAGACAAGTTTGCTAAATTTATCTGCAGGTACAACTAATAAAAAAGCTAATAACATGTTTTGTTGATATCTATAGCAAATATCAACTTTTATAGAAAAAGAAGAGGGAGAAGTTACCTACAGTTTAAGTTAAGCACTCGCCCTAGCACAAGGATTCTTAAACTCTTTGAAGAATTAAGCCAGAATGATGAAGTCACTGCTGCAAAGCCCAAGCTGAATGTTTATGCCTGTTCCCTAGGACAAATACTTCACATGTAAAAAAAAAAGTGTATGTTTGAAATCGGCCCACTGCACAGTTCTAGCAAATATTCTGTAAAACTGTGTTCTCTATTAATTTGGACTTGTATGTCACTTGGGGCTCTCTCATAGATAAAAGGTTTCTTTTCCTGTTCTCTGTTGCACGTCTCTGATTTCTAGATAATTGAAACAAGAGAAGCAGAGTGTACTTAGGAGTGATACTTCCTAAGCTGTTCTTGGCTTGCATCCCTAATGCAAGGCTTGCCATTCTGATTTTTTTAAAAACCATGTGACAAGCTGTTGGACTGATAAACAGTGAGCTGAGTGCAAACAGAAAGAAAAGAAGAAAGGGAAGGGAAGGGAAGGGAAGGGAAGGGAAGGGAAGGGAAGGGAAGGGAAGGGAAGGGAAGGGAAGGGAAGGGAAGGGAAGGGAAGGGAAGGGAAGGGAAGGGAAGGGAAGGGAAGGGAAGGGAAGGGAAGGGAAGGGAAGGGAAGGGAAGGGAAGGGAAGGGAAGGGAAGGGAAGGGAAGGGAAGGGAAGGGAAGGGAAGGGAAGGGAAGGGAAGGGAAGGGAAGGGAAGGGAAGGGAAGGGAAGGGAAGGGAAGGGAAGGGAAGGGAAGGGAAGGGAAGGGAAGGGAAGGGAAGGGAAGGGAAGGGAAGGGAAGGGAAGGGAAGGTCTACTCCAAATGCTTCACTGGTACTGAAGGAATAACATTCTGGTTTTATTCAGAAGTACTTCACTACTTCTGTGTTCCCAGAAAATAGAGAGAAAAGTGTCAGGGTGGTTTCAGATAAGCTCCAGGGTAAAGAAGCTTGCTACTCTCTCCAGTACTTTGAAAAAAGTGTGTCCTTGGAAAGTGCAACTTATGCAATCACATTTAATTATCTGCAAGGGCATTCTGATGCAACTGATTTCAGGAGAATAAGGTTAACTTCTGAGCTCCACCAGAGAGTTCCACTCTGTGTCCTTGGCCGATTACCCTACAAGTCTTGAAGATTTCTTTCCCAGTCTATTTAGTGGGAAAAAGGAAAATCATAAACCTGACTTCCAGCATTTTCTAAAAATTGACTCATTGCTTTTAGTTGCTTTGTAACCATGCCAAAGGTATCAATCATGCTTGGACCCAGGTTCAAAAGTTGATGTGAGCTCTGTTCCTGTTCCTGCAGATGGTGATCCATATTTGTACAACAAACTGCAAAGCAAAGTACCCCAAGCAAAACTAATAAGTTTGCCATTGTTTGAAACAGCAAATCAAAAGCATTAAATCACAGAGTTTTGATGGGACATTCTAGCCTACTTCATGTGAACCTTGTGGAAGTGCCGAAGAAATATTTTAGCCATGTCAATTCTTCCAGCTTGCACGATACTAAAGAAAAGTGAACATAAACCTTATGAAGCTTCAGAAAATGCCAAATTCACATATGGGATGCATGTTTGGGCCTTTTATTTTTCTATTGAAATTAATATGCTGTTTTCTGAACTAAGATGTTATGAATGGGTCTGTTTCATATAAACAAGAGAAAAATGGCGATTCAGAAAGCAGAGTGTTTGTGAATGTCAGCATGCGTTTCTCATGCAAGTTTTCCTTAATAAACGAAATGCCTTCCAATTACCAGAACTGATTTCACCCGGAAGATCGTTTGAAAAACTTGATGCTCAATACCTCCTATTCTGATCCTCCCTTTTGCAGTCGCTGCAAATACGACACACTAATACTGAGGTCTTCCCAGGTACACCAACGAGCTTTTGCAGAAACAGCTTAACTTGCAAACCCACCAAATGTGTCTGCAGCACAGTTCCTCACCGCCTGATGATGCGGAACGCGTGTGCGGAGACATCCATGAGGAAAGCTGCTGCTGGCAGGGCGACGCGGCGCCGGAGGGGGCGCGGACGGAGGCTGGGACCCCGCGCCCCGCTGCGCTCCCCGGCGCGGCCACGAGATGTCAGCGCGCCCCGCGCCGCGGCCGCCGGGAGCCGCCCGCGCTTCTCCGCGCCGGGACCTGGGCGCTGCGGATCGCGCCGTGCACACAGGTGCCGCAACACCACCTCCGCTGCTGTCATCCACGGTGAGGAAACTGGGGGTCAGTCTGTTTTTCTCGCTGGGTCTGGTAAGCTACAGGGCAGCTACGAGGACAGCACATAGAACAGCTCTTTTAAATCGATTTTGACGTTTTCCAGTTAACTTATGTCAGCTCATAGGAGTCCGCTGGAAATAGGCTTGCTTCTTGTACCCCTGAAGTCCTCTGAGAAAAAGTCCATGGATTCCTACCGCAGCTTGCAGATCGTAAGTTGAAATTCACCGAGGCAGAAAGGGACAAAGGGACGTCCTGTGAACAAGTATCCTCTTCTACACAGAAATTATCCTGTCATCCTCCCATTCAATTAGAAAAGGAGAGTGAGGCACTAACTCTCCTTTCATCTCTGTAGGTGTAAAGCAGGCTTAATTCTACTAACGTCACTGTGAATGTACGAGTACAAACTTGGTGTTAGACCAAAACTGAACTCTACACACAATCTGTCTTGCAAGACAGTCATGAAAGTATTTTTTTAAGACATTGGTGAGCTCAGGTAAAAAATAAGTGGCCTCACTTTGGAAGTGCAATTGTTGCTGAATTCCAAGAATAACAAAAAGAGTCCGAATCTGCTGCATTGCAATGACTTTTCTGTTGTGCAAAGCCATTAGCTGAACTCTTGCAGTGTGGCATCAAGAAAAATGCTTGAAATGCCACACCTTTCAGTGGAGCACTTGTGTTATCCTCTCTGTCAGTTAGATGTATCCTCAGTTCCCACTTCCAGCTTCAAGAATGCTGCTGAAGTCAATGTAAATTACTTCAGTCTCTCAACTGGAGAACAAAGCTCCCAAATATTACACATATGCACTATTTTCTACCAGGATTTGAAGGTTTTCTCTACATTAAGTGTCCATCAAAGCTGTTTAGCTTCGTAGTGACCAGTAGTCTTCTTAACACAACAGGCCTGATTTTGGAAGGCAGCATTACTCATTACACGTATCTTATTGCACATTATAATGATTTCTGTCCATCTTTACTGTGAAACTGTTAACAACAAAGTAATCCTAAACTCCATTAATGTCCTTCTCTACTGAAATATCCCCTTTGTGACCATAGAGAGTTCAGTTTCGATTAGACTTGCTTCTTCAAAGCCAAATGGAGAATTTTAACAGAAAGATCAAAGTCCCAGCCTACTGCTACAGGAGGTGGCAGGAGCACTGCACCACAGCGGCCACAAAGCTTCTTGGCTCAGGTGTTCCAGGTTTCCAGCTTCAAGACCTGGCCTGTATTTCATTGTTGCTACTGGCACCATGCTCTAACGTGCAATGGACACATGCCTACAGTTACTTGAGGGTTTCAGTTACCTTATTTTCTAAGTGCCTCAAAAGCTTTCAGCTGTATTTCTAGAAGGGTACCTTGTTCCAGCTTGTGCATTGGCTGCTTGCTCTCAGTTTTGTGGAGACAAAGAAGAGGAGATTCATGTGAAAATTCACACTTAGCCTGGCAGAGTCAGCCTTGGCAGAGCCAGCTAGCTCCTGCCCTGCAAAGAGAAACCAGCAGATGTTCACAGATCCTGCACAAGAGTTCTCTGTATGACACATTTCCCACAATGCTGAGATAAAATGTCTCAGCTGTGCCCAGACTTCCAGCAAGAGTAGGGACTAGGCTTGTCTTTGATGGAGTTTTATATACTGTACATACTGTACATTTTCTGTGAGAAGAAATATATTTCAGGGTTTTGTTTTGATGGCAGATTGTGGGTATTTGTGCATATTGTAGAGTATGTTTTCAAGGCATTTCTGTTTTAAACAATTCTCTATGCAGCTGAGCCCAAAAGCATGAAATAGAAGTAACACCAATATTAACTCCAAGATTAATTTCATTAGGGCTGGCTTTTGAATGCTAATGTTACCTGACCTGTAGGCAGCTGCTATGAGTAAGTGTAAATCAAAACCAGGAAACTAAATTATTTTATAAAATAAGACCAATTTTTTTCTGCTTTCAGTATACAGAATATTTTTCCCGTCCTTTAAATTGTTCAGTTGTATTACTATTGCACAGTTATGGCCACACTTCTCCTGTCATTCTTTTGTTTTCCTCTTGATGGTTCTGCTTAGTGAGACAGTCCTATTCCTGCAACTAAGTATTTTTGTGTATTGATGACAATAACATAGTAAAGAGGCTAAGCTCTGCTGGAATAGATGAGACTTGTTACACCCATCCAGATTTATCTGGCTCTTTTGCTAATTTGCCAGCCTGAAATCTTTGGCACAATTTCAGACCATGTCTCTGGCACAGCTGGGCCTTTTTCTTTTATTTGGTGTCCGTGTGTGCCACTGTAGAGAAGGCTTTTGCTCTGTTTTCATCACAGATGATGTGGCTCAAACTTCAACATATATTCTGTATCTTAAATCCCACATTTTTTCCTTTTTTCCCTCCAGCTCTAAAAAAGGAAGCAAAGCAACCTGAGGAAGAAAGGTGTTTTGTATTGGTTTCTTGAGCTGCACATATGTCTGTCACACATTCCCACAGAGCCTGGAGCTACTTTGGAACACCAGCATCTGAATACAGAAGTAGTTTATGGCTCATGTCCTCTACTGAAACTGCTTGTGCAATTGCAGTTGCTCAGAGTTGTCTGTCGTCTGTGGGAGCTCAGATTTTTCTCCCCTTGGTAGCAATTTCAATATGTAAAGCTAATAGAAAAGGATTTCCTTCTTCCGCCTTCATAAACCAGAAAAAAGATAATCTGCGTAGATCGTGATGTACTTGTACTTGTTGTCGATACAAATCTATTATTGTATTATCCTGAAAAATTCCTTATGACATAATATACTAAGAAATTACTCACACAAGCTCTGTTCCCAATCGGGAGAAATATGCTTTTAACAAATGTATTGGACCTGATAAAATTATTTCTAGATTTGTCTTAGAAAATGCTTAATGCATGAAAAAGTCTCACAATGCAGATTCTTCAACCTACTAAAAGATTTAAATTAGTAAGACTGCAGATAGACCTCATGGAGAAAGACCTGAGAAATTTCAGACCCCATTCAAGCAAGTTCATCAATCCAATACTGTTTTCAAAAAGGAATTTGGAGTCCTCCTTGAGCCACAGGGACTCAAATAACACTCCTAGCTGGCCTGAGAAGTTCATATTCATTCTTGCTGGGCTTTGGGTGGAAAAAACACCTGTATTGTTTGTCAATTCTCATTTACATTTTTAGGGTTATGTTTGACCAGAAAAGGATGAGAACTTTCCTTTATCAAAATCCAAAAATAAGTAATTCTTCCTCACTGAGCTGTTCTTGGTCTTTGGCAACTGCTTGATAGACCATACAAAAGCTACACAACAGAATGTCATTAATTTTATCACAAAACTCAATTGAAATTTCTTTTGAAAAATCATATGCCTAGAGTACAGGTGATAAAGAGCTGAGGTATCACATCAAATTCAGATTCATTTATTGTGATCCTAAAAAGATTTTAAGCAATATTGTACCTATTCCTGTGAGTGGATAATGTATCCTTCACCCAATTCTTAGGTGTATGACAGCCATGCGCAAAAATAAAATTTGTTTACTGGGAGTAGATTTTTAGTACTTTCTTTTAGTGCTGTTTTCTCCCCTGCTCTCTACCTGTAGTGATTATTGAAACCTGCAAATTGAAGATTCTTGTATGTCTTGCTTCTTTTTTATATCCAGATGGATAAGCACATACAGCCATTACCATGGAATGTTGTACTGCCATCATGTAGGTACTACTATGAAACTTTCAGTACAAATTAATTAACATAAATGATTTGGTAACAGAATGATTCATTTTTGAGAGATTCCTGACAGCAACTATTGATTATTTGGCTCCAATTCAAACAAGTACTTAGGAACATGCTTTGTCAGGGTCACTTTCACTCTTGCAGTTAATTTGGATTACAATTTATCTTTCATTAAAGCAAAGCGCTTAAGAAAAGAAATCTCCTTAAAGCATTTGAGAAGAGAAACAATTTAAATCTCTTTTGACATAAATACTTCCTCAGGAAATGCGTCAGACAGGTTTATAAAAAGATCAAGACGGAAAACTAGCTCTTCAGTACAATCGCCATGTGTGCTTTATGGGAAAAAAGGAGCCCAAATAAAACTGCCAGATGCAAAGCTGCTTCATCAGCTCACTCAATTTCTAATTTAGAGGGTTATTGCTTCAAATTTAGAGGGTTATTGTAGAATTAGGAAAACAGTCTAGGAAAGTCAAACAAGGAAAATTTGTTTCCTAAACATGCTATGAGAATGAGAAGGGAAGGCAGAGTCATTTGGTTTTAGCTTACTGTGGGCTAAAGGTGATATTTTCCCTGAGCAAGTCCCTTTCCCTGCAGGAAGAATATAATCTTCCAAAATTGGAGAAACAATATAAGACAGCATTATTGCTCTAGACATGCCAAACCCTTCATACAAATTTTCACCTTCCAGAAGTAGTAGGTGGCAGATCCAGAGGCCAAAGCCAAGGACATGTCAGTTCTGGTGGGTAAAGCCATGGCCACCTGAGCACACATTTTGTTCCAGAGGCCATGGCAGAATTTGACAGCACTCATTTTTGGTACTAGTTAGTGCAAGCCTTGCTGGCTACAAGAAGCTTCACTTCAAGTCTCTCTTTGTGGCAGTTTCCAGTTCTGCAGCGGAACAGGGTTCAGAACGGTTCCTTAACTAGTTGACACTATTGAAGGCACTTCTAGAAACATATTAATAATGTATACACATTACAAATACATTTGGCATGTCTGACTTTAGGGAGGGAGGCAATATTGGTTAGAGGTGCCTGAGCGGTAATGAACTTATTGTTTTGTGTTACTAAGTCCTGTTGTAGTTCCAGAATTCATTCTCTACATAGTCTTGAGTAGTCTAAAGAAGTCCCTCTGTACTTCATTTCCTTATGGCATTTTTCTTCTTTATCATCTCTGTAAGACCACTGTCTGTGTGTCTTCTTCCAAGCAGTAGCAGTCATTTGTTCAGTAGACTTACATCAATACTTATATTTTTTCAGTAGACTGGCATCAATATCTCAGCTGAGAATTATTCTGTTGATTTTGGCTTTGAAGTTTTGTGGCTGAAGATAGCTTAATCCATGTCTTTAGATGGGAAGAAAACAGCAGAAAAGTCTTCATTTCAAAGACTGTGTCTATTGAAAAACTCAGTGCAAGATGAATGGAAATGAGTAGCAGGAGAGGCTGCAGAATAGGTGACACATTGAAATTATATCATTTTCTCTTTCCACTTCTCACCACATTTGGATTAGCCCTCTAACTAAGCTCTGCTATATATTTTCATTTATTTTTATTGATTATATATGTATATTTGTTTATTTATTTATTTATTTATATAAAAGAAACATTACAGTTTTACAGTTTTAAAAGTATGTGTGTATATAAAAACAACCCATTTGGCAGCAGGAACAAAAGAGATGCACATTAACCCTGTGGATCCAAAGGACTTTGGGGAATGGGCTCCCTGCCTGTGAAGGACAGGTGAGAGTAGCAGGGATTCAAAAGAATGTGGGGGAGAAAAGACAGGGATGCAAGGAGAGGAAACAGGAGACCAGAAAGAGGGGACTCCAGGCTGAAAGCAGCCTTCACACTTAATTAACAGGATCTGCTTTAGGGGGAACAGAACGACGTACTCCCCCTCCCCCCGCCCTTTGCAACTGCAACATCAGAAACTCCAGTGCACAGAAAGGACGTAAACCAGCAAAATCTGATGTTTTAAACATTTGCCATTACAAAAAAAGGTTAAAAGGCTTTCTGAAAATGACACCGCATGTAAGGAAAGAGGGAGATCAGACAATGTCTGTCCAGAGCCCAGATCTTTGTCTGGCATTTCTCTGTGGTACCATAGTGCAGCCAGGAATTACCTCTAATAACAGGCTTTGAAGCAATAGGTATTTTATTCCTTGGGGGAAGCAGCTCTGAATCTCTCTGAGTCTAGTAAGCAAACAGATCTTTTTCCAGGCCTCCCAGCCAGAGTCAGAATGTAGTCTATCCATCCCAAATTGAGACTTTGTTTTTTGATAGTTTCTCAGAATCTATTTTGGAACACAGCTTCCCTAATATTTGGTTTTGCCTTTTTTTTTGGTAATAACATCTAATCAGCACATGAAGAAGGCAAGTAAATCTGTCTATTGCATACAAATCAATCACCTCTAAAGATCCAAAGACCACAAGGTATTTTTTAATTTGGGGTACTGCCTTACAAAACAAATCCCAAAATGATTATGCATCAAACATCATGTCAGACACATCACATCGTTATCGTGGGAGCCATTGTTAGCAAGTTGAAATCATGTATCACTTTTCAGTCTAAACGGGGGGGAGTATCAAATGAACAGCCAGAAAGAAAACTTGCCAGTTTTGCCCAGAAAGCCATTGTTCTTTGCTCACTAAATAAGGCTAGGTGATTAGCTTTCAAAGGGATGGGCTCCCACAGTGTTAAAAAAATCAAACACTATCTAGCTCCTTCAATGCCATAAAATCACTGTACAGACTGAAAAGAGGAGTCTGCTATAACTTCTTTCTGTCACATGTTAATAATATGTTTTCTAACCTCAAGGACTAGGAATGTGTAGGAACTTTAGCTGTTTCTTTCTCAGGTATGTGCCTCAATACAGATGCTTTTGCAGAATGTCAGTTTTAGTGCTCTTGTGATATCTTCTTGCTTTTATCAAGCAAGATGTTCATGGTTCTGTGGACCACTTGTGTTCAACAACAGTTACTGCAGTGAGATGGTGGAAAGGTTTATGAGCAGCATTTTGATCAGGAATAACATGCCTGTTTTTCAGGACAGAACCTGAGCAGATGGTACCTCTTACATTGTTTCATGTATGCCCCCCTTCAGAGAGGTCTTTTTCAACATTTCTTAGAAGTAAAATTTCATAATTAACTGTGTGTAAATTGATGTATTCTGAAAAGGCATGTATATGTATTGCATAACACACAGCATATCAGAGACATCGACAGTGGCAAGGATCCTGCAATAAGCAACATGTTTTCTCCAACAGTTTAGAAACAGTAACTTCTAAAACTAGCGCTAATTCTGTTTCCAAATAAAGATGCGTCAGGAAAACTTTTTATCCAGTCCACCACATCATTATTTCAGATCTCCAAAGTTCACAACTCCATCATTTAGTAGTGGTGCAGCACAGCTTTTGTGGGAAAGAGAAGGCTTAGAGTGAATTGCTAGCTAGGAAGGACCTAATGTGGAGGTGCAGGAACCTGTGTCACCTCAGGCAGTTGAAAGTCCTTTGCCTTTGTTAGGAAATTTATACTTGTGAGTTACAGTGACAAATGAGTCAGCTGTCTTTTACTTTTAATCACACTCAGGAACAGTGACATATCCAGCACTTGTGACCAAATCACAGGCACTGATTTATCTGTCATACAGAGTCCCATAATCCCAGAATCAGTAAACTTAGAGAAGACCTCTGAGGTCATTGAACCCAATCTTTGAACACTGCCAAGTCAAACAGACCAAGACACTGAGTGCCACTTCCAGTGTTTTATTGAACACCTCCAGGGACAGTGACTCCCCCACATCCCCAGGCAGCCCATTCCAGTGCCCAATCACCCCTTCTGTGAAGAAATTCCTCCTAATGTTCAACCTGAACCTCCCCTGGTTCACGTTGAGACTGTGTCCTCAGATCCTGTCTCTTGCTACCAGCAGAAGAACCTGACCCCCACCTGGCTACAGCTTCTTCCAGGCAGTTGTAGAGAGTGATAAGATCACCGTTGAGCCTCCTTTTCTCCAGGTCAAACTGCCTGCTCCATCAGTTGTTCCTCATAGGGCTTTACCCTCTAGACTTACCTCTTTTTACCTTCAGCAAAGAGAGGTATCTTTTGACTCAAAAGCAAGGACACAAAATGAGAAATAAATAATTTTTAGTAAGGAACAGACACTGATCGATACAGCAGTGGCAAAATTTATTCTAGTTCAGCACCTGCAGAAGACAAAATAAAAAGAATCTGATAACCTGTGTGTTCTCTCTGTTTGCAGACCTGAGGGTGAGAAAGATGTTGCTGCCTTTATCTCTGGTAAATAGATTTACAAGTGCCAGAGTTATCTCCATGCTTACATCATACTGTCAAACCTCTAGGTGTCTGTGATTAAAAGGGCAGTCTTGTGTATGGCCCAAAAATATTACTTCTATGTTGAGATTGTGCAAGAGGCACAGGAAAGTGTTCTGTGGTTCTTGTCATTCCTGATATTAAGCTAAATGATCTGTTGGTGCCTTCCTAGTCAAAAAAATACTTCTCCTAAATACTAGTAGAATGTTATTATGGTAATTTTAAGACCTAGGAGACATGACACAAACATAAAACAACCTTTGCAAGTTCTCCCAGAAAGACTAAAATATAGCAAGAATCTAAACAACAGTTTCAGAGCTAAGAGATTAACAGATTAACCCTCTTCTTGTTAGCCGTGATGGGCAACTCCAGTCCTTACTGTTGTGAAAACTGCATCTCAAAGGCTCCTGTGAAGCAAATGAATCCAGGTACAGTTGTGCAGGGGAATGCATCTTATATTCCCATAACAGCCTCAGAAATTCCATTATGTTTATAGTCACTGGAATAGTTTCTTAAACTCACTTCTGAACTGTATTTCAATCTGTTTGTTTATTTGATGTCTGGACAAGAGCTTTGATACCAGTGTTTGTTTTATTTAGCACCTGCACTGAAACATTAGTTATGTTGCACTGAAGTGTTCCACATGTTTCTCTTATCTCAGACTAGTTAAGCGAGAGCATTCGCACATTTCCTTAATCCCAGGCATCATAAATCCTTTACAAGATTTCTGTTTCATTGTCCTTCTCTCAGGGGCTTAGCAAAAACAGTCAGCATGCATAATCCTTCTCTCCCAAGAGCCCACATGGCTTATAATAAACCTCATTTTTGTCTTGTTCTGGAGGGTTTTGTAGCGTTGCAGATTATAAAGCTGAGGAGATGTGGTAGAGAAGAGTGGAAGTATTCTGCCAAATGGCAGCAAGGACTGATAGCAGCCTCTTGCCCAGGAGCCCATGCTGCACTAGTATTACACACAGAAATAGCTTTCTACATTTTTGAAGACTGGAACTCAGGTACATCAGTTGAAACTATTGTCACAGCAAGAATTTTAATTAGTTTTATAACACCAGTTAACATTAATAAAACAGTGTTTCTGTTGGGGTCCCTCCCCTGCCGTGTAGCCCTAGGAGAGGGGCCCTGAGGGCACAGACACGGGGTTTCGCTGTCCCTGCTCAGCCTCGTTCCCATTGGTTGGTTTGTGTTCCCTGCGCGGGGAGAAGGACCCTTGGTCCCGTGACTGGAACAGTTCCTGAGCAGAGCTCCGGCCATGCGGCTGGAGAAATAAACATCTCTCTGAAACAGCTATCAAGAATCTGTCTGTCCGTATATATTTCCTTTCCATGGGACTCCTGGTTTGATATATGCGTGTTGCAGGATCCCCACTGCAACAAATGGTGGAGAATGCGGGCAGAACGATCCCCGATCCCTAAGCGACTGATTTGTGTGAGTAAACCCTGGAAACTTTGGATTCCTCTTCTTGGTTTTGCTTTGCTATTCCGTATCTAAACTATGGAGGAACCGTGGGAAGACTCTTGGCTCTCAGAGCCGCATATGGACATTTATCTTAAACTTAAAATGATTCTTGAACAACGATTTGTAAATTTTAGCTTGATTCAAGCTCAAAAAGAACTGAAACACTTCCTGGCATGGTTGTTTAAGAACTTTTTCTATGTTTCTTGGGATTTAATTATTACCAAGGGCTTTTGGAAAACCGTTTGGACACAGTTAATACTAGAGTCAAAATATATGCCGATGGAAGAATATTTTCGTGAATATTATTTAGTTACCGAGAGTGTTGAGCAATGTCAGCTGTGTCCTGGTGAAGGGAAGCGTGGCACAGGGACCGTGCGGCCCAGGCCACGTGCACCGAGCGCTCTGCGAGCAGCAGCGAGGCAGTTCCCGCGCGCGGGCGGAGCCACGCGAGCCGCAGTGTCGGCGGCGGAGCGGGGAGCGGCGGGACCCGGCGGTGCCCGCCCGGTCCTGTGCAGTGCGTGGTGGAGCGAGCCCCGGGAACGCCCGGCCGAGAGGGGCGGCACGCGGGCGGCGGCTGGAGGCGGTGGCGGTGGAACGGAGCCGCGCCCAGCCGAGACGCGCGCTGGAGCGGGGCGCGGGGGAGTCGTCGCTCGGGGGCCCGGCCGAGACGTGTGTGCAGCGCCCGGCAGCGGCAGCGAAGCTGCGACCAGAGGAGGCGACGCACGGAGAACTGAGCGGCGTGGCCCGGCCCGGCCCGCGCAGCCCCGAACGCGACCCCGGGAAGAGCGCGCAGGCACCAGCAGCCCCGAGAATTCCAACACGGGAGCGACCGAAGGAGAGAGCAAAGACGCAGCGAGACAGAAAACAGCAGCCACTCGAAAAAAGGAAAAGATCATAGCAACTAAGACCTTAGGGATAGTAAAATGGTATAATGTTAAGCAAAATTATGGTTTTATAACAAGGTATGACAACCAGCAAGACATATTCGTGCATAGAACTGCTATTAAAAAGAATAACCCTGAAAAATGCATCCCAAGCTTGGGAGATGGAGAAGTGGTGGAATTTAATATTGTACTAGGGAGAAAAGGGTTACAAGCATCGCAGGTCACTGGGCCTGATGGTGTTCCTGTAAAAGGCAGTATATATGCAAAAAATCGTAGTCATGTTAGACAGTATCTCCATTGTAAGCCCCCCCTACAGTTTCCCTTTCCTAATCCCACCTTTCCCTTTTACCCTATGTCCTATTACCCCCAGTGTATTCCCAATCCGTTTTTTCATCCATGGTTTCCCTCACAAAGCCATGCTTTTGCCAATTGTTTCCCCAAAAATCCCTTTCCAATGCCGAGTGGGGGATGAAAAGGGGGAGGGAAGAAGTTAAACCCTCTCCTGCCTCAGTTTCCCCACAAAGCATGCTCAGAGTTCTGTCTCCCTTCTGTCAGCCCTAAGATGTTCCGCAGAATCTGTTTGGACATTTAAAGACTCAGGAGGGTGGCTTGTTTTGTTTTGAAACTGTTCTTGTTATGTTTATCCAGTTGTTTTCATTCTCCTTTTATTAAAATAAAACGGGTGAGGTGTTGGGGTCCCTCCCCTGCCGTGTAGCCCTAGGAGAGGGGCCCTGAGGGCACAGACACGGGGTTTCGCTGTCCCTGCTCAGCCTCGTTCCCATTGGTTGGTTTGTGTTCCCTGCGCGGGGAGAAGGACCCTTGGTCCCGTGACTGGAACAGTTCCTGAGCAGAGCTCCGGCCATGCGGCTGGAGAAATAAACATCTCTCTGAAACAGCTATCAAGAATCTGTCTGTCCGTATATATTTCCTTTCCACGGGACTCCTGGTTTGATATATGCGTGTTGCAGGATCCCCACTGCAACATGTTTCTTTAACAAAATAAAAACTCTGGCCAAAGTTCCTTATTTCTTAATTGAGCAAACCTTTCAGGTGTGACTGTGTGCATTTACAGAGTTCCACCTGCTCACCATATCTACAACATTCCTTTAACTGGGTTTTAACAGTGAAATATGCCAATAGAAAAATGCAAGAGTAAAAGTGACTAGTCAGCAAGACTTTTTTTCAGTAGCTTGCTTCTATGTGTAAGTAAATATATTTAGAAGGAACTCCACCAGTAAGAGGATTGTCCTGGTGTCCTCTCATTCACTGACTGAGAAAGCACCTTTTCAGTGTTCCACTCTGACATGAATTCCTGTAATAGTATTTAGGTATACTTGTGCATTGATACTATTCTAACTTTTTAAGGCTGAGACATGTAAGCATGTCCAGTAAAAAAATAACCTAGATTGTTTCTCACAGTTATTTGCTTGTTAAGGGCACTCGTACATCACTAGAAGGCATGGGCTTTTCTTCAAGGTTTCCCAAAGGTTGCTATCACTTTTTTTCTTTTAACCTGGCAAAATCTTTAAGCCAAAACCTGCTGACAAAATGTGAGCTTTGATGAAGTCAGTGAGACTTTAGATAGTAATTTCATTATAGCCAAGCCCTTGATTTACTGGTCTAGGCAGCCACTCAGCCATGTTCAGGCTCGTATAGGCTGGTCATATTAATCATTTTATGGATCAAATAGTTTTACCTTTGTAAACTACATTAGCACAAGAACTCATACCACTTAGAGACACTCCACTTTCAGAAAATGCTTTTGTGAAGGTGTTAAAAAAGGAGGAAGCTCAGCTTCCACTGAGAGCTGTGATCTCTTACTGCTGCACTGTACTTGCTTGTCATGCCTTGCTCTATGCCTGTGTCTGAGCATTTAGAAATTCAGCTTACTTCACATTTAAAGTTTTGGTGAAGTGCCTCCTATATGTCATCTTAAAACTGCCTTTTTTTTGCATAATGCAGCAAATAAACTAGCTCCAAACCATACCTGCTTCCAAAGCAGTGACGCCAATGCTTAGCAGTAAAATAAAGTGGCTGTACAATTTCTAAAGCACACACTGATGGTGTCTTTGGCTAAGTGGAAAGGAAAATTTCTTAATGCCTTGAATATTTCTACTAAATAAAGACACTTTAATAGTTAAACAGTTTTGCAAAGCCTCTGTGGCAATCAGTGGCCAATATCTATGAAACATCCTCAGTACAAGTATCAGGAAGGGCAGGTACGTCCTGTTGGTCTCCTTGTCTTAGGAGCAGCAACAGTTGCCTTAAAGTGAACCTTTTGAAGTTAACTAGAGCAAGCATCTACTGTATAGCATCAGTGCAGACCTGTAGTGATACTCAAGACACAGTTATTCCAGTATTTTAAAATGGTATGGGGAAAAGTACCTGATCCATGCACACAGATTCTATAGAAATAGCACAACATACAGTGTAAAGCAAATTATTTTGCGCAGGAATTATTTTTGTGCCAATTTCCACCTAAACCATCCCAGTATATAACCTTCCCTACTATGCAAAGATCTATAGAGTGTCCATCTATGGCACCTGATTCTTTTGACTATGGCTTGTTCTACCCAAGGCTGATGCAAGACGACTCAGAGAAAAGTGGAACATTTTTGAGTCTCCCTTGAAACACTTGGGTTTTCTCTCCTGTTCTATACTTCTGAGGTAAGGAAATGCAACAGATAGGAACACCTAACTAAGGCTTAAGTTAACTTGCTTGTTATTCTTTCTCTATGAGTGGATTGGTCTACTGAGAGTTGACTTCTCTCATCCCCACGCTGACATTGCTGGGAAAGCATTTACAGATGCAAAGAGCAGAGGGTTAGTCTCCTGTCTTTCTTTTTAGTTTTTTAGTTTGACATTGACAGTGGGGAGCTGACAGATAATGCAGAACAGTAATTCTCTCAAAGTAGATACTCAGATAATGGCATAAGGGTGAAGGCTGGGACACACCCTTCATTTTTCCCCCTCTGTTGTATATTGTTAAAAATAACCAACATTTGCAATGCAGACTGGGTGTTTAAATGGTATTTGTCATAATAAACACAGATGTGGCAGGGCTTTTTCACCCTTATGCTCTGCCTGCAGGAACTTGCATAGGATTTGCAAGTGGTGGAGGTTTTTTTCTTCCTTTAAACTTCAAAACCAAGGCAAATACCCATGTGTCACTTGGCCTATTTAACTATTTCAGAGCTTCACTGCATATTGAGGGTATGGAAGAGAGATTTCTGCTGTATGGGGTCTTAGGCAAAACCTGAGTTCAGGAAGTCTGGAGGATATGTTTGCCAGTAAATCACAGGTAACCAGAAAGGAAGAAAATTTTTGGTCCATGAGCTTGCTGTTCAGTTTTGGCACTTCTAAAAGCGTAATGTTGGTATTCAGTCTGTGCCAGCAATGCTGAAGTTTAAAGCAATTTGCCCTAGCTGATCCGTGTACCATGTATGTACTTCCTAACTAGCACTAGCTTCCAGAAGATCTTCTTCTAGTACCTGTCCCATTGAGTTGAATGTTTCTGCCTCACTGATGCTTACAAAGTATGGGGAATATCTGAGTGTTTAAGAATCACTTGTGTTCTTCTTTAACTAGCATCTTCTGCTTCTCCCTCTGGTGTATTTCCAGTAGTTTCTAAAGGAATCTTATTTTCCTGAGATGCATGAGTTTTCATGATTTCGTTATGGATGTGCTGATCGGCAAAACAACTTCACAGAAGTAGCCATTAACTGGTGAGGATAGAAAGACATACAGGGAAAAGGAGAATGAGATAATGGTAACTGTGATGTGCCAGAGAGCTTTCCCTTCTAGTCCTCAAGAGCAGTCTCATCTCAGAATTTTGCTCTCATGATTACTATTGTGCTATGTATTATTTTGCTCATAAAGTTGCCCTCCCCATAAAACCAAGATACTTTCTCAATTCAATGGAATGGTGAATTTCACAGAGTGCTGGTCTGTTAAGTACAGTAATGTTATTACACTCTACATGTCTTCATCTTGCTCCCCATTAATTTCACAGGATGCCAACCTCTGGAACAGAGCAAGAAGAAATTAATATCTTTGTTTCTGCAGAACTGGGGTTCTGTTGATGCATTGTTTTTCAAAGCTGGCTCTCTTTCAGCTTCAGTATTAAGACACGGCACACGTTCATTTTGTTACCCTTTCTTCTTTGTTGCTGTTATGTGGAGATTATTATTCAGTTACAACAGCTCAGAAAACTACTAATTCGATAGGCCTAAAAAGGTGTAAACATATTCTAAAGTCAACTTCACATAGTCAGAGGTAATTGTTTGTAAGTGTAAAGCAGTTTTATTTTGAAACTTCCTAATAGCTATGAAATAATATTGTCTGCATCCAAGAGATATGGTAAGAAATTAAACTAACATGGGAGATTCCATACAAGAAAAAGGGAAAGTTGATTTCAATGCAGACTGGGAATGGAATATTCTGTGAAACAAGTTGCTATAGGGCAATATGGCTGCTAAAAATTTAAGCAAGTTGGAAAAACAGGTAGACAAACGTGTATGAGAAATCCACCAAGGTATATAAAATACAAAGGTACTACCTTTGACTCAGAAATTACCTTAACAATTCATGGGAGATGGAATAATTATTTAGGGGATATATCACAACATGTTTGCTCTTATAATTCATTCCTTTCCCAGAATTTGTGTTTGGTCCTTATCAGATGCTATGATGGGTGGATATTTTTATTTGGTCAAAGATTGCTACTCCCATGAGTCTGTTTAGCAGCAAATGAACAGGAGTAGGGACAGCTACAAGTCCTCATGAGTATCAACAGTATCAGTCTTCATTAGTATATGAGTATCTGTCTTGAGCATCAACAGAATACTGTCACAGTTTCTCACTGCCATCTGCTTGGAGCTTTTGCTCTCATTCAATAGCCAGCTATATGTTTTTAAGATAAGAATCAAATGCATTTCAGGTTTACAGACCTGAAGGTCTCTGTAAAATATCTCCTATCTAACTGATGTTGAAACTCTGTAAATCCCCAAATTCCAAGGTTTCTCCCTCAAAAGAACAAAAAGGACTGCTGCAGTCCTGCATGATAATCCATAGGATGACTAGATCTTTCCCCGCCAAAATGAGACTACCACCACAGAGCCACTGCTCTTTAGGTCATTAGCAATTCAGCGTCTGCGTGCAGCTGACGCGGGTGAACATTTCTGACCACTCATGGAAACTAGGCTGGTCTACTTCCCTCTCACAAAATTTCAGTCACTTCCCAGAAGCTCACAGCAACGTCCCAGCACTAGTTACAGGAGAAAGGGCGTAGATACAGAAATCAGATCCTACATTTCATTTTCACTGTTAGTCTGACAGAAATCTGTCTTTCAGAGCAGGACATCATTGCTGCTGCAGAAGAATTACACTTCAGCTAAGTTCTCACCAGATTTGACAAGAATTGTATTTCAGTTTATTCTTTGAATACGAAAGATTGTGGCTTTGATTTTTTTACTTAGACATACAGTAATTTTCTTTATTAAAAGAAAATATATAGAGAAACCCAAAAGGTTTCCTGTAGTCTGATAATAGAGAAAGTCTTTGCAGTCTTGGCAAAACAGACCTTTGACATTCTGCTCTGATCTCCTTGTAATCCTCTCAAATTTTTTGATGTTTATCAGTACACCAGAGTGTGCTGTGCTAAGAAAAACTATGTCTGGTTCTCCTTCACAGAGGCTGAGGATGGGGTCAGAAAACATGAGGATGATCAAGTTAAAAGAATGGCTTGTTCTTCAGTTCTTGCTGGTGTACTCTGCTAAGGCTGATGCTGGCATGCCCACTCTGAGCAATTAAAGCACTGACTGTAGCCCAGGTAAGAAATCTGCCTATATCAATCAGCCTGCCTGTAAAATTCTTCCCAGGTGACCCACACCCAGCTAAGCAGTCCCTGCCATGGGCTCAGCAACCTGAGTCAGGAGAGAGCCCACACAATAGAGGTGGGGTCAGAATCCTACATCCTGATGCACCCAGGGTTTCACAGCATTTAGAACTGATCTCCTGTGTGGCTGACTCTCCAATTGTCTGCATGGCTGGTTTTATTCTTCTGCTTTACTCCTCTGTATCTTAGATGCAGGTGCATGGTGTTTAAGCTCACAATTGCCTTTGCAAAAAAGAGCTCTTGGCTGGCAGCACTAGCACTTTTCAAGAGAACTGCTACTTTATGACATGCAACACAAACCCTTACAATGAAATGGATTTGGAAACATGCTAGCCTTTCATCACAGAGGTCTAAAATGTAAAGTTGCTTTCATTACTAGAATTGCAATACTGTATGGTAAGCACAAGAACATGAGGAATCACAGAGTCTACATTGATATAATCAGCACTTCTTTGTAAACAAATGGTCTTGAATGTGCATAGGATTTCTTCAGGATTTCTTTTGTCCAAAGTTAAGGTATAGTGTTTGTTAAATGGGTTTAATAGACTTTTTTTAAACCTAAATATTTTGCTACCTTGCTACAGCTTTTGTTTTTATTTGCATTCAAGTGTTTTGTACACATTACTTGGTGTGCAAAGGAAATATTGGGGGGGGGGGGGGGGGGGGAGGGTACTATGTTTATTATTTACTTGGAAAAAAAGTGGCTTTTTGCTTGCCTGGAGTTGGCTTTGGAAATTTTAAATAGTCTAGAACTAGAAGTTACAGAGTAGTAAGAATGAAGGTACTGCATTTTATGGATGTCTTCACTCTACAGGCTGTCTTGGTAGGTGGCAGAAACTAACATGAAGAAGAGGCACAGAGGATTCATAAGGCTGTTTTAGCTTCATGGCTTTTATGCCAAAAAAATTGTAAGAATCTCAGACACAACAACTATTCAGTTTCCCTTTCAAACAGGTGTTTGCTCTACTGTTCCCCTGATCTCTGCACTTTGTCATTGAAACCATGCCACAGGTTATGCAATCACAACATATGAAACGTAATGTGCTACCTCACTCTCATCTAGGAGAAATTACTATTATCAGATGTTGACAGCTTGCAGAACTTTATAAGATAAAGTAAGTTTCAGCAATAATGGGGTAATGTTAATCTGCTTAACTCCTAAAGAACTCTTTGGGGGAGAATTTTTTCCCTCAGAGTTTTAATAATGTGTCTGCATTACCATGTGAAAGCTGTGGTACTCAAGTTGGGGGACCAGGATTATTGAACACATACTGTGTCTGGAAATTACTCTTTCTAACTTTCCAATGATTATAATGGCCATAAGTTAAGCTGATCCATTACACTTAATTCTTTGTTTTGGAAGAGGCTCCCCAGCGAACTGGTTGAGTCACTATCCCTGGTATGGATCAGCTGACAGATCAGTTTGATCTCCAGCCCCCAAGGAGTCAGCAGCCTTGCTGCTGTGGTCAGGAGAGGTGAGTGGGTGTGAGTGCAAATCACCAGGAGCAGGGCTGAGATTGCACATTTCACATGAGCTTTCTTATGATACTCCACCTGGTCACAGGGAGACAGGGTCCATGTCTGATGGCACTTTTGCCCTAAGCCCTGGCACTCCCAATTGTTTCTGTTACCATTACAGACAGTAATAGACCCTTGTGCATGGCTTGATGCGGGAGCCCTAAGCCCTGCTGACGCAGATGGCCAGCTCCGGTGACAGATCTTCAGATAGCGCATCGCTGCAAGTGAGCAGGTGCTGCCTAAAGCCAAGGACACATAAAAGGAAAGAAAGTTTATCCTGTCAGAAGCCCTCTCATTAATCATCTTCAAATGCCATACAGATCAGATGTATTTCTCCCCTTTAACAAGCTTATACAAGCAGGCTTGTTTGGCTGTAGTGCAAGCCACTAGGAACCCACTGTAGAGTGTTTAATTTTTTAAGTTTTCTCCTTTCCAAGGGTGTTGAAAGGTCCCATTTGTGGGTAACACTGCCTGTATTGT
This sequence comes from Corvus hawaiiensis, assembly GCF_020740725.1. NCBI lineage: Eukaryota > Metazoa > Chordata > Aves > Passeriformes > Corvidae > Corvus > Corvus hawaiiensis. Next base: position 66,815,548 of record NC_063255.1, read on the forward strand.
TCACCCTCCAGAAAGCCCTGCGTCTGTCAGCCTCTGGAGAGCTTGTTTTTTTCCTCCCCCCTCCCTCCTGCCCTCTGTGGTCACCTGCAACAGAGGACAGCAAACAGCAGCCTAAGCTCGCCTACCTTCCTTTCTTACCTCCACAAAGTAACTTGTCACAGCCATGAGAAAGGTTTCTATTTAAAAACAAAGAGCTGTGACCACAGAACTGTGACTAATATTGGAATTTAGCAAGAAGTCAGCTCTTGTTTCAAGAGGTTGTGTTGCAAGTTTGGGAACATTTGCTACTAAAGCTCTTGATGAATGACTCCAGGAAGAGGGGTTAGTTTTTCTGATTTCTTCTTCTCTTTCAATGCCTGTTTTGCACAGATGATAATGAGGAGTGTCAGGCAAGCATGTAGCAAACTGTTTTCTCTCTCTTGACAGAGAAAAGCTATCATTATGTCAGTCTGACACTGAGAACCTGCTGGACTTGGACAATAAATAGATTTAGGGAGAAAAGCATTAAAAAAAAAAAAAGGACCAAGCATTATAAATCACTTTGCTTTTTCAAGTCTGAGTTGTTCAGAACAACTCATAGGTGTTTTTCATCCTACTGCATTCATTTTTTTCTGCCTCCACCAATTACAGTTTAATTCACATTGAAATATATTTTAAAAGAAAAGCTTTAAAGGAGTCTCTGAGATATTTTTGTCTTTTGAATTCTTATATTTATGAAAATACTGACAGTATAAAAACAACTTACAGACTCTGATTACAGGTAGAAGTGTCTGCCCAGATCCAACTCAGGTATAGACAAAGGTGTCCCCTCAGGTTCTCAATACCAACATATCTCCTTTGCTGTGTCTGCTGCTACCTCTGAGTTTGACAAGCTGCACAGCAGTGTCTCCTGTAGGAGCTGAAATGCAAACATATTTCCTTCAGTTTTTCTGGGAAATAACTACCTTTCTTTTATTTTGGAACAGAATTTTTTGCTAGTTCCTGTTACAAGGAGCAGTGGCTTTTTAGTTTTTTTTTTTCCCCCTCATCTTGCAATCTCCTTTTCTATCTCATTCATGCAAACAGATGATGTGAGTACTGCACTTTACACAGAGCTGTGTAGTTTTGGCCAACAGATTGTGCAATGACCATTGCAGCTACAGAAGACAAAAATTATAACAAATTCCCTCTTCTCTTTTTCAATCCCTGGGTTGCTTGTATCCCAGCAGGGCATAAGGATGTCTTTTCCTGAGGGAAATCCTCATCTGCCTCTCCTTCCCTCTGCTCTGTTCTCCCTGTTAGCCAAGGGATAATTGCTGCAGAGGGGAAAGACACTTTCAGCCTTTCCTGTTCTGCTCTTCTGTACGCTGTTTTAGGTGGCGTGTCCTTGCTCTGTTTTGCTTACAGATGTGCTGATTCCCTGGAAATTGTGTTGAAGGCATCAAGCTACACTAGGAGATCAGCTTTCCTCTGTTTCAAAGCCTTGTGTACTCTAATCTTGTTAATAATGACAGACGTACCCTTTCAAGCAGGCCTAGTGTCCACGCTTCAGTTACTAATCACAAAAGAGGATCTTGTACAAGAATTTACCAAATTAACACTTATTTCATCTGGTTCACAATTCCCAGGTTGACTTTGTTGGAGTTCTGGTTTCAGCATTAAGATGAAATCAAAAATACTCAGTCTGCAGTGCATCTCAAAATGTACTTTGCAGAAAGTGCAGATGATTGCTTCACCACTTCCACCATTCACCTCAGTGTTTATTATTGCAGCAGGCTGCTCAAAGACACAGCCCCTGCTGTGCTGAGATGGCCAGCATCCTGCTGCCCTCAGATCAAGGGTGGCCAGCTCTGGGACATAGTTCAGTGGTAGAGAGAGGCTGGCATCACGAACAATTTCAGGACATACAGCAATGTAATGTTGATGTAGCTGTTGATGCAGGTTGTTATTTCAGGACACATAGCCATACCAAATGAGCATTTCACACAATGTCTATGTATTCACACATACGTGCTTTTTATTTCTCTCATGACTCCCTAGGAAATCTCTGTTAGAGTTTTAAAAGTATATGGGTAAAATGTGATTATTCATTCTTTTCAGTGCTATAGAAATCTGCAAAACCACTTGCTTACCATACTATCTGTATTCTCATTTGAGCAAAAATGCCAGGTCAGACAACTTCTTGTAGAATTACTGCATTTTTTGGAAGAAGATTCGTGCAGATGCCATGCCCTGAGGCATGACACGTCACACAACAGCACACCAGTGAATTCTGTGAGACACAAACTACTCAGAAAGGGAATGGCACCGTGTCAAGCTGCCAGCGTCTGAACAGTACCAGGCCACTGGTGTTCGGGTTACCAGTATGGAATGGTCAAGTTTTAAATTCCATATTGGTTTTAAAGCTCACACATTTCTCTGTCACACCAAAACACTGCAGTTGAGACTCCTTCTGTGTTGCTGACATGGTGTTGAAGCCCGCTGCCACAGCCTTGGTTTACATTTATCTTCAAAGCACAGGGTTGCTGATGTGATGCCAGCAAATCATCTTTTGACACTGCAAATGGAAGTTTTGTGGGCTTATGTCTGGAAAATGCACCAGATATGGTACCATTCACATCAAGGAAATTTCTCACTGGACTCCCCATTAGAAGCACTCTCAGTGCATACCCTAGCTAAACCCTTGTATCTTTGACTGCAGTGATTTACACCCACCTTTCCCTAGAGTATATAATTCTCTCTCTCCAAAATGTTCATCTTGTTAATACCAATGTAAGCCTGGATGATAATTTATTTGAGTCATAGAAATAATTCATTTAGACCTTAATGTGATTTTTCTATCAAGCCATGAAATCTGATTTTTTTTTCCCGTCACCATGTCCAACTGATTGAATGTGTTTTCTGTCTTTGTGATTTACACTGTAGCTAATTGTAGCATGAACAGGTTAGTTTCTCAGAAATAACTAACAGGTGTACAATTATGTGCACTCACATTACTGCCATCCGGGTGATTTCACACTCCATATCCAAATGCAGCAGCTTATTTTTCTTTTTTTGGCAATTGGTTGAAAACTAACTCAAGGCAGAATGTGCCCTGCTGGAAATCAAGCTGCAAGCATGATACTTCACTGTGGTCCTAAGACAATGCTTGCTTCATTTTGTAAAGCACCATAAAAAGTTGTCAGTCAGCTGAGTTCATTATCTGTGTATCCCACAAAGCATATTATAAAGACAGATCACTTTCTATGCAATTATTTGGAATCATATCAGTGATGATGCTCCAGGCAATTTTCTATATTCTCTAGAAGAACACAGAGTGCACAAGATGTTAATGATGTGACATTTAGAGAATCATGAGTAAGAGCCAATAATTTCTTTAATAGATTTTATAGAACATAATTTAGTAGCTGGTTTTCAATTGCTGTTGCTATTATACAAATTATATTATATATATTAGATATGAAAATGGAAGGCTTCTGTTTACTTTTGCTCTTAGCAAAACCAGCTCCCTAAAGTGAAGCAGTTTTTCCAAATAGTTCATTCCTGGATTCCTTCTCCTAGCTGCTTCTCTTTGCAGAGCTGTAGGATAGGCCATTGTGTGCTTGAGCACCAAGTAACAGAGGCAGTTTGACCTCTGAAGTGGATGAAGTTGTGATGATAAGGCCTGCACGGACTGGAAAACTAATCATTTTAGGCAAAGGGTCTGCTTACATTTTTACTGTTTGTGACATATCTTTGGCTATCTCTTTTCTTTAAAGCCAGTTGACTCATCTGTGTTTCTTGATGCTGAACACTCACTGGAACAGGAACTAGAAGCCTTCTTGCCATCTTGTGTTTTCCTTAAGCATGCTAATGTCATAACCTTTTGAAACGCCTTCAAGATAAAGGCTTCCAAGTACATTTGCCTAGCATTGAAGAAAATTTTGTCATGTGAAAAAGCTCTTTGCTCTGTTGTCCTAACCAGAAGTGCACAACGTGGTGTCTGAGCATTAAACTCTCCCTTACTTCAGTTGTGTCCCTGACTTCTCTTCTGTTGGAAAGCTAGCACCAAAAATTCCAGACTCTACTACCGCTGGTATGTGCTGATAGGAGAAACACAAAACTAGTGTAAGTTAAAACTGTGCCTGAAACACATTACAAAAAGATACCTGGTAGCCAGTATAAATTCAGAAGCTGTTAGGATTTATGTAATTTATATTTTTTATTAAACAAATTTCCAAGTGACTTTAACTGAGAAAAAGGAACTATCAGAGGTCATGAAGTAATTTAAGGGAGGTTAAGAATCTACAGGAGATATATGCAACTGGGTCTTCAGTTTGTACACTGTGGGATCAATCAGCATTTTATAACACACTGGCTGCATGTGAGATGGGCAAGAAGGCCAAAACAGAACAAAATGCACAAATGAGGGGACTTTAAAAAGTCAGAGAAACTGAGGGCAAAGACCTCTTTCCAAAACCAAGAATCTGTAGCATTCTTTATAAAGCCTACAATTTGTGTATATAATGAATGATTCTGTACACTTCAATCTTACAGGCTTCATAAAGAACAAAGAGGAGCCAAAATACTGTGAGGCCTTCAAGAACAAGCTTAAATTGTGTGCCGGCCCTCCAGAGGTTTTGATCTGCAATAATTGATCATAATAGGTCTTGCAAAAAGGCCAAGTGCATGATGCATCTGTCCAGCATTTTGCACATCATTCAGGAAGGGTTTTCAAAACAAGATGCTCTAGTATGATCCCTGGAATGAGTTTCCCCCTTTGAGTGCTGCAGATCTCCTTTAGAGGACAAATCCCTTCAAACTGCTGACCCGCTTTGCACATTGACCAAGGGAGTGCGTGCTGGGCAGTGCTCCACCCAGGGCTGACTTAGGCAAGCTGGCCAGGTGGGCTGCTTTGGGGCAGCCATGCCTGAAAGGATGCATCACAAGGCAGCTGGATAGTCACCACAATGAAAAAAACTAATATTTCTTTCAGGTGAGTAATCTGGTAACCTACTCTCTCCATTAAACGTCTTGTTTTCTTCAAGACAGTCAGAGACCTTTCTGTGCACCAGCAAGTACAGAATTCCTTTCCCCTTTCTTCCCTCAGGTCTTCACTCAGCACTAATGCAAAGCTGAGTTTTCAGTCTGTGACAGTCTGGATATCAAGGCATGGGAAGGGCTGTTTGTCCTGTTATTCCACTGTTCTCTAGTGTCTGGTCAGGTTTCAGGCAGGGCCATGTATCTGCAGCAAGGAGATTTAAATGACTTTCAGCCAGTCACGAAGAGACAAGCAATTTTCATCTCTCAAAGAGGATAACGTGGGGGAACTGTAACTGTTTAATGCACCTTATGAGACACATTTGGAACAGTTTATGTTATCCCAGCTCCCATGTTATGTGCTGCTGGCTAACAGAACCTCCAGTACAATGGTAAGGGAATGCCTGCCAGATTCTCCTGTAAGCTGGTGTACTAAGAGTTGAAGTGACTAAAAAGTACCCACTGTAGGAGTGTGGAACAATAATGAATGTTGTCAACAGTGCTCAGTGTAGACAGAAGTCTACAGGGAAAGTGGAAAAGGGTTGTGTAGCTGGTTTGCCCGTGTGTGTCTACAATTCAGGGCTGAAAAGAGAGTCATCTCATTTTGGAGAGCTCTTGGCAAGGGAAACAGAGGGTCACATGTGCATGGAGTAAAATACACAAAAACAAGCTAATGTAAGGTCCAGAATTTGGCCACTAAGAAAGCAAAAGCATGGGGAAAGCTGCTGAGGTTAGAATGCAAGTTTATGAAGCTGGTCAGTGCATAAAGTCCTCAGAAAGCATCCCTAGGGCGACATTCACACTCTCAATCTCCAACAACCAGTGGCAGGAGAAAGGTGCACAGACTTAAACTGAGAACAAGTTTAGATTAGATATTAGGAAGAAAACCTTTACTGTGATGGTGGTGAGGTACTGGAACAGATTGCCCAGAGAAGTTGCAGATGCCCTATTCAAGGCCAGGTTGCTCTGACCAGCCTGGTCTAGTAGGAGGTGGCCCTGCCCACGGTGGGGGGTTGAAACTGGATGGTCTCTAAGGTCCCTTCCAACCCAAGCCATTCTATGATACTATAATTCTATGAAACTTCAGTGGACCATAGTTCTTTGCAAGAGGTTGCCAATACCAGAGATCAGTGAACTCAGAAATGGCCTAATACAGTTAAGTCTCCCTGAGGAGAAGGAGGAAGTAGATGGATTTTATCCCTTACAAACCTGTCTTCTCTGATTATACGAGAGAACTATTCTCCCAGCGGAATTTCTCCCTGGAGAAACACTGCAGAGAAAGGGCTCTCACCCTGAAATAGGATGAGCCATATGTTAAGTTAAACTTGGGAACTGGTAGGCAAGCCTAAAAGCACCAGAAACATTTTTCTGAAACAAGTTACAGACACTGTAAGGTAAGCAGGAAATTTTAGGCTGTACAATTACGTGTTTTTCAGTCATGGACTGTCTGAACTGGATATGCCTGTTAACAACTGGAGACCGTGACATTTGTAATAATACAGGAACAAAGTATCCACGGTTGTTTTTGCAAGCTGTGAATTCATAGAGTCTCTGTGGCAGAGAAGTGGACCCTAATAATTGGGCAGAACACAATTAGGTGCAGACCTGTGCTGAGGTGGTCCGACTGTCACAGCTTAGAAGAACTAGAATCAGAGGAGATGGACAAATACATTTCCCATTAAAGGACAAATGCTAAGAGAGAAGGCAAACACCAAATACTTATAAATTGTTTTTGTCAGTCAGGCATACATCCACCAGTGCTTGTTCAACCCCTTGGGAAACAATATTTACCCAGGCCACCATTTGGGTAACCCTTGGTTTCCAAAGGATTTTGATGTTAAGGTGGGTAGTCCCTGTGTTGATTTGAAAGGTCTGCAGAAGTGATACTTTAGTCTGATAGGAAAAAAGTGCTAAATAAGGACAAGTGAAGGCCTGAGTCTTTTTTTTTTAGAAAGATTTTTTGCTGCTGAACTAAGGTGGATACTGGGCATCACAGAGCCAGACGGTTGGGAGAGTAGTCATGGGTAAGGTGCATCCCAGTCTGAGGGGCTGTCAATGTATGAGGGAGGAGCAGAATGATATTATCAGGTACCAGAGGATTAGGGAAGCCATTCAAAGGCTTGCTCTAACCCATAAGAAAAAATGGTGAAAGGGCTTAAAGCTGAGAAAAAACAACATGAGTTAGCTTCTGATTCAGAGTGTTACTAAGTACTGTGTTGTCCCAGCTAGGCTGTTTTCAGAACCCCAATCATATTTGGTTGCAGCTTACCCAGATTTGCCTGTAACACACAGCAGTCTGCAAGACAAGTACATCAAAAGTTTGTTTCAGTGAGCGAAATTTGTGCCGCTGGTCACAGTACCACTGGACTTGGATCAGGGAGCAATACTGGGCTGCTGATAAGTGCCCAGGGCCGTGATTTGTGAGTTCAGTATTTTTTCACTCTCCGGAGCTAAGCCTTCCCGAGGAGCAGCCACTACAGGCTGGGAGCAAAGAGCAGGGCTGCTGCAGGACTGTCCAAACACTAACAGGTACCTACAAGGCTATTTCCCTTGAGGCTGTGGTAAAGGATCTCACAGAGGGAGGCTGTGTTTCCCTGAACCTCTTGCTTGAACAGCTTTTCCTTCCAACTCCACAAATTGCAAATCCTGCCTCATTAAGGGGTCACCAAGGTAGAGTAACGACCACAAGGTACTCGTGATACTTTGGAGTAGGCCTCACATTGCTGTAACTGTTTCCATGGCGGGGGGAGCCTTTCAGACCAGGTGTATTTATCAAATTCACTCTCTCTAAATTTATTCTGGTATAGCCTCTCAACTCATTCTACATATTAAAAAGAGATCCAAAAAAAGCATTGGTTATTATTTTTTTAGGCAGAAAATGGTAAGAAAAAACGTCCTGGTCTCAGAAAAATAGGAGGCTTATGTATAAGACAGTCTGTAAAATATCCTGTCACAAGTCAGAAAGCAGACACATGAATACGTGCAGGGAACTGAAACTGAGTTAAGCAGAGCTTGACAATAAGTATAATCACTCATCTTTTAATTCCTTGACTCCTGAATAGCTCTGGTTTTGTGTTTTACTTTGATCTTTAACATATTTTCTGCCATCAGCTTGCTGACCATCCTTTCTCAGGAGCAAACAGAAAATGTCCATACGTAGAGGTTTTTGATGGATATCTAAGATTGTAGGGTGAATAAGTAGTATAGAAAGGCATGGTGTCCAGCAGGAGGAAGGTGAAGGGTGATGGATGGAACAGATTCACCAAATGGTTGTTTGCAAAGAGGAGGTCCTTGGTAATGCCAATAGCAAGGACAACTTGCAAAGACAGCACTGCTTTTCTCAGCCCAGAAACAGGCTTTGGCTCTGAAGAGACAGAGGTGCAGAACTCATGGTATAACCCTATTTGTATGACCCAATGTCTGTTCAGGGACAGAGGACTGGCTTGTGACTGAAATGGAACAGGAAAGCTAGACACCTCTTTTTAGTCATACCACACCTTCCTCCACTGTGTCACGAAAGCTCCAGGACATGGGGTATCGCAGAAAAAACCCTGTGTCTAAGTCTACTCCAAGGCCCAAGGACACCCACCATCCACCATATGAGCAAACATCCATGCTTGAACATACAAGTCCTTGCTGAGATAAGGCTTTAAACCAAACTTGGGAGCTTGTTCATGCTTTGAAGGATGACCATGGGCAAAACCAGTTTCCCCTCTGCCTGCAGACTGCAAGCACTACCAACAGGAGACACAAGTCTCTGCACACCTGGGTTTCAGGAAAATCTTCCTGAGAGATTGCTGACCAATCCTTGGAAGACTTGTACCTATTCATATTCACTTCAGGAAGGAATTGCAATAGCCTAGGTCTCATGACTAGGCATGAGGCTTTAGAAGCATAATGTGGACACTGTGTGGTACTAGTCACAGGCAGGAATTCATACAGGAAGTCTGTGGGATACAGAAGTCTGTTGATTTGATGTAGCTCGTAAGTGCCACTTTCTTTTTCCAATATGGATGTAAAGCTATTTCTTAGCCTGGCTGTTGGTAAAATGAGGATAAAACTTACCTATGACATGTGGCAGTAATAAGACTCAAATAAATGATGCTTTCAAAGTGCTTTGCATTCCTTGAAAGGAACGTGTTGTACAAACACAAAATATTTCATTCAAACTTTATGTAAAGGTTGCATTTATAAATGCTGTACAAGTGGGTAACAAATGATTAACAGATGTTACAGCCGTATTACAGAGATTAATGTATTTTAGATGGTTATAAACTATCTATGGAGTTGTTGGACTCTTTAAGGATCTGGAGAAGTAGATTAACCATAGATTAAAATATCAATCATGTGTTAAACTCATTTATAACTTCACCCTTAGTAAAAATGTGAATTTACTTTCCAAGAGGCTTCATTTGTGGGGAAAAAAGCAGCGGTGAATCAAGCCTATCATTTCACTGCTACATGTAAGATGAGGGGAAGCATTACTCTTTGCTTTAAAAAGCTTCATTTTGTTGCTACAGAAGAATTCATGTAATGGAAACTACACATTTTTAAGCCCCTCTTCCCTTACTCTAAGAAAGGGTAACTTCCCCTCTGGCTGTGGATTAGGCCCTATTCAGTCTTTTCCCACATAACTACTAAAGTGAGTTTGTTATATCATTCTCCTTAAAAATTGATACAGAGCGAAAATCAAGTACATATAAAAATACAAAACCTAAGCCTCAAATTATTCAAGCCACCCAGGGATCTTACACTAATGAAACTAGTAAATAATGTGGTAGCAAAGCTGCCTTTGTACCAAATTATTCCATTTAATCTCAGTCTTTTTCAGAAGTGCTGCTCCAATTCAACAATTCTTACTTAAACACTTGAACTTTTTACAGCTTATGAGTAGTCAGTTTATAAATTAGTCAGCTTTTATAGCTTATAGTACACAATAATTACTCCAGCTTTTTAAATTGTTCAGCATTCAGCTTTATCCTCCGGTCCTCTGTTTTTCTATCACTTTTTAAATTTCTAGTTTTTTAGAAGCATTGTTGAGTGCTTAGTGTCATTTATTTGCCACTGCATTAGACCATGGAAGGGTCTACTGCATACAAATTGCCTACTCTGGTGCGAATCCAGAATAAGTCAGTAAAGTTACAGGTGATGTGACACAGCAGCATAGAAGGTATCTATAGGGTCTGACTTCTAAATAACATGTTTTGCCCCTCTTCTGCCTGGTCCTGTTCTTGGGGGTGTGAGTTGTTTCATCATTAATCATTATCACCATAATCAACCTATGGGGATATGCTCAGTCTGGGGTTTAAATCAAATTATCTGCTGTCTTGCCTGGTCTTAAGGGCTTGTGAAGGCTGCACCCTGGTACCCTTTCCAGCATACCAACATGTACAACATCTCTGGGCTCCTCTATTACTAGCCACCAAGTCTCTAAGTACAGAAGGAAATTGGTTCCTGCTGTGTGTGTTGTAGGAGCAAAGTCATGGATATTTGAGAAAGAAATGAAGGATTATCATGAGCACAGGCAGTGTAAAATGGCCTGCACTAACCAGCAGCTACCCACACCGTTTCATCACAAACACCTCCGCTTCTCCTACCTGTGGTGTGTCAGACACCACCAAATGATAAGAGCTGGTAAATAAGGACTTGTACGTAGCCTGTGGTAAACCAGTTTAACTAGATCTGTTGATCTTCTCTTCAACTTAAATTTGTAATCTGTTAATCCTCCTTCTGTAGTAAACTCCAGTGCAGGGTAGTAAAGCTTAACAGGAAGACCTGTAGACAATGCTGACTGACCCACAGCTGTAGCATGTGACCTTCTGAGAGGGATTGGTGCACACAGTCCTGCTCGGTACTGTAACAATTACGGAATGAAAAGCTTGAGTTAGTTAATTTTTTGAATACTTCTTTTCCAACAATATGAGGCTGCTTTTCTTTTTTTTCTTTTTTTTTCTTTTTTTTCTTTTTTTTGTTTTTTTTTTCAAACGTGATTCCTGCATATTTTCAGTTCCTGGCCTATTGTTTACCTCCCTTTACATATGTGTTTTATTTCATGCTTCTATTAATTGAGGTCTTCCCCCCCTCCCCATTGCCTGCCTTGTGTTTCAGAAGTAAGAAAAGAAACTGTATCAAATCAATAAATTCCAAGCTGAGAGGCCAGCTCCATCTAAGCCCTTAGACCCACTGGGCATTGGCTTGCTGAGTGTAACCTGAAATCTTAAAACACTTTCTAGATGAACATTTAGGTACAAATGAGGGCTGGTTTGTCTCTCAAGTCAACACTTAAAATGAAAAAGCTGATGATGTTTTCATTGAGGTGGAAAGAGTGACAGACAGCCTCTTGACAGCGGATTACAAGGAGAAAGAAAACAGAGCTAAAGTTCTGTTTTCACTTTCCACTGCAGAGTGAAGGAGGGAGGTCGGGGGGCTGGGGAGGAGATTGGAAGTGGGGAACTGCATTTTTCCTTGTGTTTTTTTGTTAGGCTCAGTTTCACATATATCACCATGGCTAAATTAAAAGGCCAGTATTCTGCTGATGGATGGGCAGTAGGTTTGCTTGGAACCACAGGAACTCTCAGGATAACATTGGCAATACCCAGGCCAAAGGGAAATTGACAGTATAAGCTGACTGTTAAGCTTCCCTTCCGTGGACTGTAGCCCAATCCATGCAAGCTCTTTCCGTACGCATCTTTCTACAGCAAAATATTTTACACATCCTTCAGGGCCCAGTCCTCAACAAAGTACTTAAAGACAGAGGAGTGGAAATTCACATGGAACTCCCCCGCAAAAGCTAGAAATAGGAAAAAAAAGCCTCATGTATCACAAGAAAAACAGCAGAGCTAATTATGGGGTACGGATGAGTGCTCTGAGCTGTACTCCACTTGCCAGTAGGAGTAATTCCAACAAAGAATGGGTCTTCTCCAGGTAAAGGCAGCAAACACAAGCCATGACAGAAAACATCCACAATTACAGCATGCTTAAATGAAAGCAAGAGGAAGTTTTCAAGGAACTCACATCCTTGGCATGATGGAGGTATACTCCTCATCCCATCACGTCCAGTCTGTCATCTTTAATGGGAAATTGTAATATCTTGTCATCTCACTGCTGCAGCCCATGTCTCAGAATCAAGCTATCTGTCTGTCCTTCCAGATGTTTTTATTTCCCTTGTTCTGACATAGCAGGCTATTCCTGTAAGTGGAGGCCTCCAACCCTAGCATTTCCAGGAAGAACAACTTTATTGTCTCTGATGATACAAGTATTTCTGGATGCTGGGCCAGTCTGTGTGGGCACAGGGGACCTGGAGGACAAGAAAAAGCAGGTACTCCTTCAGTGACCTTCTGCCCTCTTGCTGCTTGCCTATCTTTGCCCATATGCCTCTGGACAGCAGTAGCAGGAATGGGAAAGTTGGGTGTCTGCCCAGTCAATACATCTGTTTCCAAAGGAAAAATTGCTTACTTTCCAAAAATAAAGTTCCTCCTCAGTGTCCTTCAGATTAGGTTCCTCACAATTTGCTCCATCTCCTGAAAAAATACCAACAAACCATCAAAATGAAGCTACCCATTATGTCTGACAAATCTTGGCCAGGTTCATCTCTGCATTCTCATGGCCAGAATAAACACTGCAAAAATCCACCATGCACATGTTCAGCACTGCCTTTCCTTCACCGCACACACTCATGCCTAAGTTTTAAAAAATAAAATTGGAAATAAACAAAGTAAAAGATGACTGAAAGAAATCACACATGCAGTGAATGTGAACCCAGATGGAAATGCTTGACATGTTATAAAATACATTTTATTTTTAAGGAAAAACAAAAAGATAGAAGTAGAGACACTTCTACACTAAATCTGACCCTAGAGTGAAAGGCTCAAACTGTGGCAGAAGTGAATGATATTCCTGCATGGCTTGGCACCAGAGTATCTAGCATGTGAGTCGCTCTCACTGAAATGCAGGAAAGAATTAGTCCCTGAGGCCAGTATGTAGCAAAAATGAGTACCAGAATAGGCCTCTACCTATAGCAAAGCAACAATACAGGGGAGACAGAGCTAGAGGATTTGAAAGACATCAGATCCACGGTGCAACATGGGCAGCAGGACACCAGGGAGTGGTTGTGAGGATGGGACAGCACTGGTGAGCAACAGAAACTAGATTTTGAAAGGAAACTACTAGTACAAGTCAGAGATGCAATAAGTTCCAAATGCAAGTTAGTGAAGATGATTTTTTTCTGTGGATTAGTTGGGGTTTTTTCACTTATGTTGTTTTGTAGTTGTTCAACCTGATCATTTGAATTTCATCATTGGTAAATTATATTATTTTTTGTATGCAGAAGTGCAACCAGCTATTGACAAAGAAAGAGGCAAAATAGAAAGTGAAGATGTAAGTTCAGCAAAAGAAAGAGTAAGAAAAATCAAAAATGCAGAAATCATGTTGAATGTCAAGTGTAAGGGCATCCACATGTATTTATGTGACTTTTTTTCTGACGTTTGCTATGTTACATTACATTTTCCTGGTGGAAAAGATAGACACCTAAAGAACAGAGGAGCCCATCTTAGACTGGTGACAGGAGGGCTGACTAAGAGCAAAAGATGTTTGGACTTACAGATAACTCAGGGATGGCATCTGGGGCTGTTTTGTATCTGCAATGTAAATAATTGCCATGGACAGAATATTTTCCTGAGCCAATTCGGTAGTAGTCAGCAGCATTACAGTAGACATGTTTCTGGCCATGAGAATTTTGAGATCTTTTTCCTTCCTGTTGAGGAGCAACATGAGTAGAAAGAGTATATGCAACCTCACCAAATCAAACCAAGGCTGGGAACCTGTGGCTGACAACATCTGGGAGAAAAATTAATTCATTTTGAAATGTATTATGAGCTGACTATGTCAACCTGTTAAAGGAAGCATGTCCACAGGCCATCCATTAAAGATGATTTTGCCTGTAGAAGCTGCTTGTAGTGAGATGTTTTCCCCATGGTCTGTGCTGTCCACCTTCAACATGTTGTGCCATGTTACCATATCTACTGCAAAGTGAAGCAAGCAAAGGAGCTCCTCAGCAGGTGTCTTAGTCTCAGGGCCACTCTTCCTTTGTAGATAGATAGGCACTAGATAAGGTAGTCCTTTTGATTGATTTAATCACAAAAGCTAACACACAAGGGAGATAAAAGACTTCTTCTAGCTCTCTTCTTTATATCTCTCATTATCTGCTTTATACTTTCATGGCTGGAGAAAACATATACCCGCATCCAGGATCTTTGGCACATAACCTTTGGTCTATGATCTTCAGTATTCAATGGTTATTAAACTTTGATCCCAGGCCCTGAACGTATTTTCTGCGTTGCTTTTCAGGAGGACAAGGAGTGAGTCTGGCCATTTCAAAGTACAGTTTCTCAAAAATTAAGAAAATTAAGGAAACAGAACTATCAGGAGTACAAGCAGAGCTATTCCATACCTACACAGTGGTGTATTTCTAAAAGCCCTGAAGTCTAAAGTTAAATGAAATTATGGTGATAATATGGTGGAATACCCCTTGACTTCCAGCAGAAGTGGTGTAAGGACCTTGCATCCTAAAAATGGAGTAGTGTTGTCCCTGTTTACAGGTGCATGAGGAGAAAGTGGCTCTTAGGAACCATACAGTTTTGTTTGTTGTTCTTTCCAGGCCAAATACACATCCGTAGCAGAGGAAAGAAAAATGCATATATGCAGATATGTGTTTGCAAAATATTCAAGGAGGAGGAGAAATGGAAATTGGTATGCAATGGAATTGACATGAAATGCAACTGTACAACTACTGTATTTGTTTGGGCACTGACAACAGGACAGAGGAAATTTATCTTCAAAAGTCCATTGTAGGACCCCTCTTCTTTCCTTTGCTTCCCTCACTGTGATCTTTCTTTAGTATAAGCAGTGTGACACACCTTTGCTTCGCATAATTCAGTATTTAGAAGTGTGCAAGAGCCCAAGAAGGCAGAACAGAAATAGTTGCCCATGTACTGGGGAGGACTATGCAGCAATCTTCAAATGCAGAGCCCAGTACTTAAGATGTCTTATTAATTATCATTCTGATAAAAGAAAAGAGACTTTCAAGCTGCAAGGAAAAGCAGGCAGCTGGGTCTCTAGGCAGCAGATAACAAATGGAGGCTGCATTTGGACCAGAAAAAGGGATTCAGTTTGCTTTCCTACTGGTGTTTCTCCCCATTGGTTGCTGAAAGATGTATATAACAATTACACCAACAAAGAAACAGCTGTAAGATTGGGTAGGCTCAGGCCATGACTGCATGAGCAGAACAATACAATACTGTGGTCCATCTGCTCCACTTGTGAGGGCTCACTCTACAGGCTTTTTCCTGCTTCCAGACTGTGTGCCTGACCACAGCGCAACAGCTGCCCAGGCCCCTTCCCAGCCTAGAAAGTGGAAGAGATACAAAGCCAGAGGAAACTGTTGCCCCATAAAAAGAATAAATTTCTCTCAGGTCACATCATGTTCTATCCTACAAGCTTAATATAAGAATATTTGTAGTATGGTAGGAAAAAAGTCAATTTAGCCATGTTTCCTGTGTCATGGAGATCAGCACTGGAGGCCTAGGGAAGACCAAAAGGAAAAGACGTCAACATACAGTGATAACATCCAGCATGGTCTTCCAGCTTCCAGATATCTGCAATTCACAAGCTTCAGAGCCAGCATATTCACGTTAGATAACCCTTGATAGGTCTTATTTCACAAACTTACCTAATTTCATTTAAGCAAACATGCATAAGACACGCAAGCATATACATGTGCTTTCCTCTGGGTTAGAAGAATCTGCTATTTTTATGGCTGATCCTGTATTTGCTCTTGGAAAAGCTGAAATGCATTTTACTCTGGCTCAGTTTCATGAAAACTGACGAAAATATTAGTATTCACAAGGATACATACAAAATGAAATTTCATATTTCCTTATTAACATGTAAATACTTGGTAAGTTGTTATGTTTATATAGTAATACTCAATTAAATATTCTGGGATTAACAGATGTCCTGAATCCTTTTATGTACAGCCATCCCAGATATTTCCCTAACCATAATAAACTATTATAAGTTGGAAATACCAAAAAAATGCTAAGTTTTTGAAAGAAGAATTCATAAACAAATCATTGTACCCTTTGGGGAAACAGGTACTGCACTGTAAATATTTATTATGGATGTATTATTAAGAAAGAGGCACAGCAGGAATTGTACAGCTGGAACTAAGTTGCTATGAATAATTTTGTTAAAGAACACGGTCAACAATATTTATACTGTGTCCAAATTGTGCTAAGTTTTTACACACTATTAAGAAGATAAGATCACATACCTATTGCAGTGTTTGGAACTCACTCAGAGCCAAGAAGTCTGGCAGAACTCCACTGCAGTCAGTGCCTAATCCCTTAACTGATCAGTGTTGCAAAACGTGCCCCTCTGCACAGCACACCTCACCCCCAGGCTTCCTAAAGGCATTTTTCCCTACCCCAATGCCGCGGGTAGGCAGCTGAGCAGCAGTATGAGATGGGATTCTGGGAAGGGAAAGTGGTTAAACCCCAAATGCAGTGAGCTACTAATGACTATTTTAAGGGTAAATAGTCTCGTTCTAGGCAAATTCTCATTTGGTGGAGGCACAGTGGGGAGAATTACACTCTGTTGTGTACATACAGACTTCAGCAAGCCTGTGTGTGTGCGGCTGGATTCTGCTTAGATCCTCTGCTCTGTCTTCACCTGCTCAGGGGCAGAGAAATTTACAGGTGAGTTCCTGAATGCAAATGAATGCGTGAAGTATGGTGCTAGCCCTCACAGCTTAAAGACAACTGTATGCAAATGTGCATGCGTAGATATTTAAATTCTCACAGGATATAATTATAGAATAACACACACAGAAACAATCTAAACTCAGGTATATATGCTTGCTGTTGTTTACTTAGTTCTTAGGCTGCAAAAACTTACTAATTTTTTAAATATAGGTTATTCCTTACTTTAATGCTTTCCTTTTAATTTTGTTTGGTTTTTCCTGCTGGCATTCTATGTAAGAAGTTAGTTAGGGTCATGACAATTATTTTTAATTCAAGAGACTTGCTTCCTTAGAACATTCAGTCCTGTGATTTAGTTTCAGGTAGTCCTGCAAGGAGCATGACATTGAACTCAATGACCCTTATGTGTCCCTTCTAACTTGAGATATTCAGCAATTCAATGAAAATTTTGTAAAATTATTTTTTCCCTACAAAACACCATTTGAAATTAGATCATTAGAGTTGCCATTCCAGAAAGATAATTTGAAGAAACATTTGTTGTCTATCAATCAAGTTCTGGACTGAATCCAGAGAACTGATTTTTAAGATATCTTTAAAGTGTAAACAAGTTTTAGCCCACATTTCTTAAGAAAAACAGGTTTTTGAGACTAGAACTATTGTCTCTATTTGTTTGTCCTGTTCACCACTAATAATATTTCAAACATCAGCAATTTCACTCTAACAGAGAATATGAAGTCTCCCATATCACCAAGTTTTTTTAAGTCTGGAGACAACAGCATCCAGGCTGTAAGAAAGACACCTGTGGTGATCCTTTATGGGGTGCTAGAGGACTGAAATTGAGCAGAGCCATCACAGAGGCTTCATACACCAACGGAGACCATGGACCAGAGCTGTTGCCCATCCTTGGCATAACCCAGCGCCCAGGAGACAAGCCCGCTGGAGCCAGAGAGCAGCTCCCAGTGGCTCGGTCTGAAGACGACGAGCTGGAACCAGGCAGCGCTGGCCGCTGGCATTCGCAGATGGGTGTCTTTGCAGATCCCTTAGCTGCAGAGGTTCTCTAACCAGCAGAGCCCTCGCAGTTGGGGACCTTGTCCCGGCTCCGGCTGTTCACGGGAGCGCGCTGCTGCGGATGCTGTTCGCTGCCCACAGGTGGCAGTGAGCCTTCACTGTTCGCCAGAGAGAAACCAAATTTGCCTCTGAGCCTCGGCGGTGTTTGTGGGCATCGGCTTGAGAGCCCCTGCTCGAGGTCCTCGGGTCTGGCTTTCGGGAAGCTCCTCAGCAGAGGGCTGGCTATGCTTTTCGTTCCTCTCTTCGAATGCTGTAACATAATCTGTGTGACTGGGAAGGGTCTGTAAGTCAATCAGAACGATCAAGATCTGCCCAAAAATTCACTCAAATCTGTGATGTCAAACGGTGTCGATATAGTTGGAAAAGCAACACTTCAAAGGGGACTGTGTTTCAGAGATGGTGATAATTTTATTATCTGTATCTGCCTGAACACAGGCCTAGTGTGAAAAGACAGAGCAAGAGAGGGAAAAAGAAAAGGAGCTGCATAGATCAGAGGAGATCAGAAAATCACTCATGCTATTCAGAGTAATAAACTTTGCTGTCAACAAAAACAGCTTCCCTTGGATTTTTCAAAGGATAAAACCATCACTGTTTACATTTAAGCTCTCCTCTCTCCCATGTCCTTTATCACAACAAAGTTCTTTAGGTTCCCTATGAAACAACAGTATGTATTTCTGATGTTCCAAAATACCTGCTGAGTACAAACTTTCAAACCTTCACAGATAAATAGATAAGATTAAAGAACAAAAACAGTGGTGTTGAGTGGAAAAACAGACCATAAGTAACATTTGGCCAACCCGTAAGCTGAAGATGTTTGTATATACTATATAAAATCTGGGTGCCTGTTCCTTCATTTTTGTCCTGGAATCAATAACCACATGCATCATGTAGGTTTGATTTTCTGGGGGGGTTTCTGCTTTTTTTCTGTCCAAAAATAACAGCAAAATTCAAAGCGACAAATAACATCAGCAAACTGAAAAAAACAAAACATATGTAGTTTTTTCTCAAACTGACTGCTGCCCAAATGTGAATTAACTATGTGAGTTTTTCTCTGCTCTCCCACAGCTGTGAACATCTGCCAAGTGACTGGAAACCCATTGCATATGGTGCCACCTGCATTTTGATACATAGCAACAAGCCAAGTTTTGCCATCATGTATGTTTTTGCATCTCCACTGGATCCACTGGGGTTGCATGAATGTAACTGAGAGTTTAATCCCAGCGGAGCTCTGTTGTGTTTCCCCATGACTAAGTTCAGTGGACTTAGTTGCAGGATATAACTGAGACCAGACACACTCTATTGACAAATAGTTTTAATAGTAAATCCTTTTACCAATCTGGTGCCCTGTTGCAAAGTTTCCCCTGAAAAATGGATATTCTGACAAATAGGGAGCTCACTACTGGACATCTACAGCTCAGTGGACTGATTTTAAGACAAAAATTTTAACACAACAAAGTCTTCTGCTGCTTTCTTGTGAAAAAAGCAGTTCTGTGAACCCTCCATTCCATGCCCCTGAGCCAATGTGGAGGCACAGCTCCTGTGGGGATGATCAGCTCAGGATCTACATCTAGTGGAAAAGAAGCCTGGAAACAGGGCCTCAGAGGCCATTTGGGTCCTGCCTCTCCAAGGCAGTGGCCAGATGGGCATTGTGAAGAACAGTAGGTTCATCATGTTCAGCACCCAAACAAAGTTGATTCATTTTTAGAGACTCCTGGTCTGGAACGGCACTGTTCTGGATGTCTGGAACAAGTAGGAGACTAATCCGGAGAGCTGCCAGTGCAGGTACAGAAGGTGAATTCTGTGTTGTGTCTCATCAGTCCTTGCCACAGGAGAGGTTTTGTTCTCAGGCTACCTAGAAAGAGATACTAGGTAGACAATGTTTGTATTCTTCAGGAAAACAAAACCTCACTTAAAGAGTCCCCATACCACCTTGGGACATAATTTTAAACTCTGATTGAGATACTGCAAGGGAAAACATCAAAAATAAATTTGCATTTTTTTATTTAATAAAATTAATCCTTGAAACCTTTGTTATTTTGTATACTATGTGCATTTGTGACTTTTTTGGGCAGAGTTATTTTCACAGGGTCTGCATATTGAAATTTTATGCAGGAAGAAAATTCACATACAAAGTGAAGCCAGAATTGTCTGGCACAGACCTCCTAAGGACAGATGGTGCCACCTGCATCCTTGAGTAAGAATAGTCCCAGCCAGGTTTGTAGACAATGACCTATTTAAGTGAAAGGGGGGGGGGGGGGGGAAACTCCATGTGCTCTCTTCCTATCTAAGTACAGAACATTTACAGCAATAGAAAATTATTAAAATTAAACATTATTGAGAGCTGTGTTTTCAGTGACTCACAGCTCTCAGGATACATGGAAGTTTTCACTGCTATTCAAATCTGTTATTTCTTTCTTGCCACTCAGCTTCTTTTCCAAAATATGTTTGAGCCACAGATCCTGGGTTTCTATGTAGAGGCCTCCCCTCTGTTCTCCTTCTTCCTCTGACCAAGATTATTCAGCCTTAGTTTAAGCTGAGGTTTTTGACAGGCTTATTGTTGCAATGAATTTGCAGCTGTGTCTTGGTTCCATATTATCTTGCCACTGAAATAAAAGATGTCACAAATTCATCTCTGAAGGGACCGCTGATTTAAATGTCATTTGAACATACATTTCTTCAAGAAGCAGTAAGAACAACCAGAGTAAAGATAAATAAAGGAAGGAGGAAAAAGGGTAAGCATGTGCGTTTTTTCTCAACATGAAAAGTATTCTATTTACAGGAAAAACATTTCTTTCACTGATTATCATTGGACTCCATTTCCTGGTAAGAAAATATTTGTGCTGTGTGTGTTTAAAATTTCATCTGTCCTTTGTGGAAGAATGTTTGAAACCAGATAGCCTTTCACTTATTTAATAATCAATTATTCCCAAAAGTTTGTGTGTTTGTGTGGGTATACAGATATGTGTCTCCACACCACAGCTTATGCCTGGTAAAGAATTTAAACGGCAATGCAGGCACTAGCTGATGCTGATTTTGCTTCTTTTTCAGCATTGTTAACTGGCAACCTGACGAAATCTAATTTGTTTCTAGAGACGTGAAAATATAAATAAATCTACAGTTTTAAATCTTATTATAGGTCTTTCCTTTCTAGATTTCTTCTGTCTAATACGTGAAAGAAGAGTCTATTCAGACCTATTATCTTCTTGGTGTTCTTGAAACCAGCAGAGGCAACAAGGTCTGTTGACAGGTCAGTCTGTTGACAATTGACAAAGGTGAATGTCCCCTAAGTTCTGGCACCTCACGTTTTGGAAGTAGACTTAATTGGTTGCCTTTTACAAAGAGATAACAGTAAAAGTTTAATCAGTAATATTATTTTATATCAGGCTGAACAGAAGTGAACCAGAACACTTTTTGTGGTATTACCACTATTCAGTATAAAATTTAAAAATGCCCAAAACAACCAGGCTACAGAGAAGGCTATAAAAAACATGTCACCAAATTTTTACAAACTTAAAAGGAAGGCTTTTTCCATTTGAATTTCAGGATTAAGTCTGAGTCTGCTTTTGACTTAAATGCCCAATTTTTTCCATTACTAATTAGAATTCTTTGTGGTGGAGAATGTTCAGGTGGAAAAATGAAAACTATCCCCCCTCTCAGTGCAGTTGGGAGCCATGGGAATGGATGTTCAAGGAAATGTTTGCGTACACCTTACAGTGCCACGAAACAACACCCAGTCTTGATTTGTTTAAGCTATATTTTTATTAATAAAATGATAGGAACATTGTTTGAAGACTGACTAAGTCCAGAATAGTGGTTTTGTATGACATCTATGCAATTTAGATAGAATTTATATGAGGTAAAGGAATACAGATATTTATAGTCACTTTTATTTTCTGTTTTGCTTGAGGTTGTTAAATTTTTTTATGCTCTTCTCTTTTTAGACTAGGGACCCTGAAATAAGTTTCTTTTAATGTATCTGTAGCACATGTGTGTTTTCATAACCTATATTTTTCTATTTTACTGTGCAAATACAATATGAAGAATATCCCTTCTGCCAGGAAAGTGAGGTTTGATAAACTCAGCTGAAATGGAATTTAATGAAAAGAAATGAATGAGGCCTTTGTAGGTTAGTTCACTGTACGGTTTTAAAAGTTTCAAATTAAATGACACATTAAAAATGCCTGCTTTGCCAGCTTTTCTGGCACAAAACAGCTACAACAAAATGTAACTAAATCTCTTTTAACATTTGAGTTATAACAAAAGTAGAAGAGAGATTTTTTAACAAAGATCAGACTACAGACGGGACTGAACAGTCTGAATACTGACTTCTACACTTATAAGCCCCAATGAAGTGTTAGTCTCACATGCATGAGTAAACAATAAGCCAATAGAAGGAAATAGAGGGTTTAAAACTGCTTCTTTTACCTTAAATCTGGTTTCTCAGTTCTCTCCAGGTAGGCTTTCAAGCAACAAAGTGGCCAGATTACTATCTTCCTTCAAGTACCTTGACAAGTTACTTGCCTACCTAGTATTACTGAATGCTTTGTTTCTCCTGAAGAGGTGATATACAAGTTCCATCTTTCAGAGAAGGTTGTTTCTCGGGAGGAATATATATATATAACCTTATTCATTTCTGCATTGATTTTTTTCAGATCCTGCTGTGTGATATAAAACCTGTCTCAAAGTTGATATGCCAGAAAACAGTAGTAAAAATAAATTCTAAAAAATTTAAAACAATTGTTTTCTAAAGCCTTTCTGAAACTCTGTTAAGATAGTGATTTCTTGATAAATTTTAGATTTGCTGCCTGTAATTCTTCTTAAGTTTAGTGAGGAATTAACGCCTCCCATATCCTCAGTACCAGCACTGAAGTTTTCTGCGATGTATATTATTATTCCTGAAAAAAGAGAGAAGTTGAGTTTCTTCTGGATTTAGAAGCAAAGAAGCCCAGGTAGGACAAGCCTGTGTGGTCCACGGAGCATCTGAACATTGAAGGAGCAGTCAAGCTCTTGGCATGGGAGAACAATACTGCTGAATGCAGACACTAAGGATAGGTGGGGTGGCTGGTAGTCCTTCCCTGGAAGAAGTCATGTGGCGACTCTCTGCAAGGGAACCAGACAGCCTGGCTATTAACTGTTTGCTGCACATGCAGAGGACTTCTCTTTACACATCTTCATAAGGTTCTTTCATATTTCATCCAGCCTCAGGAGACCAATTCACGTGTTTGTGAATGTTTCCTTACCAGCAAAGAAAACAGTAAAATGAGATGACCGCCCCCTGTGGAAGGCAAACTGAGAAAGCTGTGACTGAGAATGGAAAAGTAAGGAGCGTATTACCGTAATACAGAAGCAGAAAATTAGAGCTGCTTAACCCATCAATAGGGCTGTTAAATCCCCCTGTGCCATGAGGACACTGCAAGAGCAGAAAATCTGGACCACAGGCAAAATTAGTACAGTCTCTTGAGGTTTCTGATGCTTGATATAACTGAATAACCTACAGATCCTTCATGCACTGGGTAACAAAATATTTACTTGGTGCTGTCTTTGCTGCCTTTGAGCTAGACAGATAGAAGTTTTCACACTGACTACTGTGGGGTACTCAGGAGCAGGAAGAAACTATATATGTCCCTCAGAAAAAAGGGAAATCAGGTGAAGAGTGGTTGGTAGATCTTGGTCAGAAGATTTAAGGAAGAGGCAGGTGTCTAAAAAATGATCATCAAAAGCTGCCAGCAGAACGAAAGGCCAGTTATTTCTAAATGGATGTCTAGAATCTTTTGCCATTTGACAGGTTTGAAGGTTATTCTTTTCAGAGATGGGTTTGTAAGCTTACAGAAATTTGTTTCTTTGTGTAGTCATCACCAGGTTTGGAAAAGTCTTCCAAGATCATTGGGTCCAACCACTAAACCAGCACCACCGTGTTCACTGCTAAACCATGCCCCAAGTGCCACATCCACAAGCCTTTTGAACATTTTCAGGGATGGTGACTCTACCACTTCCCTAGGCAGCCTATTCCAATGCCTGACCTGACCACTCTTTCAGTGAAGAGATTTTTCTCAGTACCTAATCTAGAGCTCCCCTGCTGTAACTTGAGACCATCTCTTCTCATCCTGTCATGGATATTAGTTACATGGGAGAAGAGGCCAACGCCCACCTGGCTACATCCTCCTTTCAGGCAGCTGTAGAGAGTGATAAAGTCCCCCTGAGCCTCCTTTTCTCCAGGCCAAACAACCTCAACTCCCTCAGCTGCTCCTCACAGGACTTGTGCTCCAGACCCTTCACCAGCTCTGTTGTTATTCTCTGCACACACTCCAGCATGTCAGTAGCATTCCTGTCATAAGAGCCCCAAAACCAGACACAGGATTTGAGGTGTGGCCTCACCAGTGCTGAGTACAGGGGGACAATCCCTGCCCTGGTCCTGCTGGCCACACTGTTGCTACCTGGTACAGGCCAGGATGCCATTGGCCTTCTTGGCCACCTGGGCACACCCTGGCTCATGTTCAGCTGCTGTCACCAGCACCCCCAGGTCCTTTTCCTGTGGGCAGCTTTGCAGCCACTCTGCCCCAGCCTGTGGCACTGCCTGGGGTTGTTGTGACCCAAGGGCAGGACCCGGCATGGGGCCTTGTTGAACCTCACACCACTGGCCCTGGCCCATCGATCCAGCCTGTCCAGATTCCTCTGCAGAGCCTCCTACCCTCCAGCAGATCAGCACTCCCACCTAGCTCAGTGTCACCTGCAAGCTGACTGAGGGTGCTCTCAATCCACTCATCCACATCCTTGATAAAGATATTCAACAGAACTTGGCCGCAATACCGAGACTGCGGGAACTTCACTGGTGACAGTTTTTCCAGAAAAATGCTGTGGGAAAGAGTGTCAAAGGCTTTACTAGTGTCCAGGTAGAAATATCCACAGCGTTTCCCTCATCCACTGATGGGGTCACCCTGTCATAGAAGGAGATCAGGTCGGTCAAGCTGAACCTGCCTTTCACAAACTCCTGCTGGTTGCGCCTGATCCCCTGGTTGATCTGTACATGCTGTGTGAGGGCACTCAGGATGATTTGCTCCATGATCTTCCCTAGCACCAAGGTCAGGTTTACAGGCCTGTAGTCCTGTGTACCCTTCTTCCAGCCCTTCCCATAGAGGGATGCTACATCTGCCAACCTCCAAACAACTGGGACCTCCCCATTTTAGCCAGGACTGCTGGTAAACAGTGGAGTGTGGCTCAGGAAGCACTCCTACCAGCTCCCTCACTCAGTTTCTGCTAGTCATGTTTGTATTTTTATGATGATTATCAGTACTCCTTGAAATATCACTGAGTCCTGAGGACCAGGATACTACTCTGCCAGGTAGTAGATATAAAGAGTCTGCTGCTGAGCATGAAGTAAACTACAGCAAATGGGTGACATAAAAGGAGATATTGGACAGCAGTGTACTGCAGCTGGATGGGATGGAGTTAATTTTTTTCATAGAAGTTCACGTGGTGGTGTGGTTTAGGGTTGTGACCAAAAGGGTATTGATGGCATACTGGTTGAGGGGTAGATGCTAAAAAAGCTAGCAGAGAAATTTTTCCAGCTTATTACAGCCACCTGTTAAAGTCTCTGTTCTCACGCAAACTAGCTGAGAAATGGTTTGCTATTTTGTAAACTATTTTGCAGGTGGAAGTTGTTCTGGAATAGTGTGGATATTGTTTTGGTTCATTGAGAAGAATATATTGAGAATGGGTTGTAGCGTTCAGCCAATCATTCTAGGAGGTGGATGGCCAAAGGACCAATGACCTCCTGCCACTCTTTTGGACCAAAGTATATAAGCTGGTCTGTAAACTAATAAATGAAGCTATTCTTCCCTGGAATTATGTAGTGATTCTTGTTGTCAGCCCTGCGGACAACAGCGACAGTTGAGGTGTTCTGAAGAGCATTTACACATCATCAAAGCCTTCTCTGGTTCTCACTCTGAGCCCCTAGAGTAGACTGGGAGGGAAAAATTGGGCAGACAATCTGTGCAAGCTGAAAGCACAGCCCATATCATAAAACGCCATGCTCAGCAATACTGAGGGAAAAGAGGGCGTGTTAGGAGGGTTAGCCATCATTTACTCAGAAGATCTCAGGAGATCTCTCTACCTGTGGGAGATGCATCACTTGTTTTGCTTTCTTTACTTTTTCTCCTCTTTCACTTCTTCACTAAGTTAACGAATTTTGTCTTGTCATGTGAGTTTTCTTGGGTTTTCTCATCCTTTCTTCTTTCCCCATCCCACTGTGTGATGGGTGATGGGGGAAGTGACCAGGAGTCTGCGAGGTCCTTAACTGTCTCCTGGGGGTAGCCCCAAACAGCATGAAAAGTCAGGCATGGCCTTGTAAATAAAAGTGATTTTTAAGGATAATTTTGAAAGAGTAAGACTTGTTCTTAATTTCTTAATATTGGCAGTATGCAACTCATTTGTGACGGTCATTATGAAAAAGAGCATAGAGAAATCTAACAAGTGAGTGATAGATGTGGAGGGGAGAGCTGATATGTAAGAGAATGGGAGATGAAAAGCTATTGTGCAGAGGCTGTGAAAGGCTCTGAAGATAAAATATTTTATGTTAAATATCCTATAGGAAAGGGAGAGAAGAGGATTGGCTGAGAAGAGGATTTTTGCAGGATGATTCAAAGTGAATATAAGCTGATTCTTCTGTTTCAGTTGCTTTTATTAGTATATTCAAAACTTTGTCCAGCCACTAACAAGGAAATTTCATACTGTTACTGAACAGATGAAACAATACAGATACCCTGCATATATAGGGCTTATTTCATTTATCAGGTGCTGGGAGCTGGTATATTCTTTTATTTCAGAAAACACAGGGTGAGCTGTTCTTGTTATTCACCTTTCATTTCAACTATTTCCACAGATGTATCTAAGCTCACCCACTGCCTGACTTAGATGTACATCTTCCCATTCAGGTGTACAGGCGCAGAAACCAACAGAGATTTTGAAAGCTTTTCAGTTAACACATGCAAACAGACAGCAGCGTCTGGGAAAAAGAACAACAATCAATTTTCATAGTCGCTAGAGCGTTGCTCTGTATTTAGCCACATAGATCAACCTCATCAGTTTTGCGTGGCCAGCGTACTTGAATGCAAAATGACAAGTGTGGCACAGTCCCAACCAATAAAAAAGTGTTTTTCCTCAGCCAACCTTGCACTTGTAGAAGGCTCAAACTGAATGCCCGTGTTTGGTTTTTTTTGCAAAAGTGTGTGTCACCCAAGCTCACTGGGAAAGGCTGCTGCTGACACTGGAAAGGGGCAGCTTGCAGACTGACTAGCTGGTGGCACTGTGCACACTAAATCTCCCTAAGACGCTTCCCCATGCTATCTACTTGCAGTTTCAAAGAGGAAAAGAGTGCTGATAAGACTGAAGTGCCAAGATGTCTAGTTTCATGAGATATTTATATATCTTTTGTATGTATTTATAGACATATTTATAGATGAGACACAGGTCCTAGCAGGGTGGTTGAGACAGGATAGCTCTTCAAGTTTGCAGAAAAGAGCTAGAGAGATTAATCAATGTACCACACCACTTATTTGCATAATTATTTCAGAGTTATTCTAGTACCAAATAGTACCAATGTTTCAGAAATTTATCTTTTCTTCAATTACTGTTCACATGCAAAACGTAGCACTTGACAGGGAGTAGAAGGTGTTCTATTTACAGTGATTTTACAGTGATGAACTACTGAAAAGCATCCTCTTTAACTGTGGCAGAAGGGCAACACTCTCTCAGCAGAAGAGATAGGTATGGCATTCTACGCAAAAGCAACCTTTCCTGAAACTGGAGGCAGTTTTATTCCAGTACATCAGATAACAGCCTGTACAGAAGGTGCAAACAGTTTACTGCACACTGTTATTACTAAATTGTAATAGGACAGAAGTACAAAGGGCTAATCTTAAACTGATTCTGAAGGGCATAATTTCTTCTCACAATCTTACTGCTCAAATGCCTCTAAATACTGACTCTTTGTTGTACCACACTTGAAATGTGCAAGTTGCCTCTTGTAACTCTTTGTACTAGTTTGAAAACAAACCAGTGAGAGGCACCAAGTCAGAATAACAACTCAATGGGGAAATGAAAGAAAAGGAAAAAAAAACCTAAAATAAAACAGTTTCAAACTGACAGAGTCAAGATACAACCTGAGTCCCTGTTAGGCAGGGTGGTGGTAGCAGTCTGGTAGAATGGTGGCTGGAGTCCTCTGAAGTGGTGATCCTGTAGAAAAAGGGTCTGCTCTTCCTCAGAAAGTCCAGTAGTGGCTATGTAGCTCCTGTCCTCTGGGAATCCAGTGGAAAAGTTGTCTCTGGTGTTCAGAGTCTCAGATTTTATTCAGGATGGAATGCTTGGTTCCTCCCTCTGGGTGGAGCATCTCACAATGGGATGATGAGTCATGAGGCCAAGTGTTGATTAGGCTCATTAAGCAGAAGACAGTCTGGAGGGAGTCATCTCTGAGTCATGTGGCAGGGCATTGATGGGCCATTAACAGAGGGATAGTGCAGAGGGAGGAGGCAAGGAAACACTGCCCCACCTGGTTTCAACAGCTCATGAGGATGGTAATAGAATACACTGCAACCCAGGACACTCTTGCATAAACACTATACAGAAAAACAGTTCTAAAAATGGTGAACATAGGTAAGATCTTAATGATCTTGACAGCTGCTTACTGGGATAGAAATGTTCCACTTTCCCACATGTCTGATCCTCAAGTTAAATTTCAGTGACCTTCAGAAATTATGTTTTTATAAAAATGGCAGACAACTTTCAAGATGGCATATGTACTGAATGAATGTATCTCCTTTCTCTTACCTGTACAGCTGCATAAAAAAATCCCACCTATGAGGGAACATGAGAGGTGTGTCTGAGGCAGCAGCAGGAAACCTGCTTTCTTTGTCAAAAAGCCTCCAAGAAAAATGAAAAGGTTCATACTGTGCTTTTGCAAGAAAAGTTAACAGTGTTTCCTGGGTCACTGTTTCAGAAGCAAGTAAAAGGGCTTGGGACCCCTTTTGTCAGCATGACTGCAGTCATTCAGGGGAGCAGACCTTATGCCATCAAGGAAGGGGAGAAAAACTTACTCTGAAAAAGTAAGAACTTTTTCACAGTCTTGAGATTATGAGCAATTTAGGACCATCAGCAAGGTAGAATTACTACTCCCTATAACTTCACATAGGGAGCGCTGATGAAAATACTTCCAGGCTGATATCCTAGCCTCAACTGACATCCTTACTCAAATGTAAGTTTATAACAAAATGTCACCCAAAAAAACAGTACAGGATGGAAATTATGTGTTTGTGTTACTTTAAACATTTCTGAAGGGCTGGCACTGCATAGATTTTTTTTTTTTACTGCAAAGTTATCTAAGGAGACACAATCACTGAAAGACTTTCTTTAGACGCATTATGCCATATAACCTGTCAGTGAATGGCTAAGAAGAAGTCTGGGTCAAAATCCATGCATAAATGAAGTCCTGGCAAAGAAAATACAGATAATTTAAACAAAAGTGGATTTTGCCTCTTCCTTTCTGATGTTCTTCAGTTGCAATAAAGACCATACATTATAGAGCTGTTCTGAAGTAAAATCAGTGGTTGGTCCCCAAATCTACTTTGACAAATGTCAAAAGAGGTCAAACAACAAATGCCTTGCAATGGTTCAGTGTATTAGAAAGGGAAAAAACTGTATGTTGCATATCAGTTGCAGGACAGCATCCCTTAATGCCATAAATATTGTGTTAGGATGGTCTGGGGGGCACTGTCCACAAAGGTAGTTAAATTCCAGAGAGTCATTAAAACATGGCATTAGGGACAATCTCCAGAAGAAATGCACCATGCAGGGAAAAGATTTCTCTCTTTAGATGGTTACTGTCTCACAGCTGAGACACAAGCCCCCAAATCTATAGTCATTATATGACACATTTGCTCATTCTACGCTGTTTGATCCCCACTCCTGGAACAGATTTATGACAGAGGTTTAAATGGGCTGCAGCCCTCCCTCCAGCATGTTGGTGCCTCCCTCCCAGCCTGCCCTCCAGCCGGCAGCATGCCTGCAGTCCAGACCTCCCTTCTATGTGGGAGAGCTCTGCTTGCTCACAGTGACTGGCTGAAGGCAAGGGGAAGCCTTGCATTTTTGCATGCCAAATGCCTAATACTACACGCTAAATGAGACCTATTTTTTATATGTAGTTCAAAGTCCTGGTATGTGTCACCTAACACAGCCAGCTGCATTGCTCCAATCACTGAGATTCATAGGAAATCTGGGACCTCTCCACCACACCATACCAGGACAACAAAAGCTGTTTTCATAGACTTTGGCAATTTTTATGAGGCTGAAATAATCACAAACATTTTGGGGTGTGCCACAAACTATCCAATTCTCATTATAATTCCTCCACAGCATTTAAAATGTTACTTTCAGTCTGTCACATAATGCCTCTTCTAGCAAGTAAAAAAAAACGCTAATGTCTGTATCTTTATGTATGTCTTCTCTGAGTTTGCATGAAGCAAGTGTAGAAGGACAAGTACAATCTGCTGCTAAGGGAGTAGGACATCAGGACTGATTTTTTTTCTTTCTTTTTTTCTTTTTTTTTTCTTTAAACATCACTATGTGCTTTACTCATTTTAAGGAGTATGATTTATGAAAGGAGACACAGGATGGAAAACAAAGTGAGGGTCTTTGTACTACCTCCTTGCCTACTCCTAAGGTGCTTTTTTTTTAATGCCATTATGCAGTGGGATGCGTTTCAAGGATTCCATTGGATACAATTATAACATGAATGCAATTGTAATAATTGAAAAAAAGTTAGACGTGTAAGATTATAAATCCTAGTTTAGTCCATAGAAATGTCAAAACTCCCTGAACTGGTGACAGCATCAGAAAAAATTTGGCAAATACCAGGGATAGCAAAGTTGCTGCATTTTATAATTAAAGACTTGATACCATTGTGTAAATAACAAATTTAATGTGTATTTCAAATCATGATGTCACATCCAGAAACCTTGGTACAGAGTCTGATGTACCCTCCTTTCCCAAACATACCAGCTTAATCACAAAAACTACCTGTAAAGGACTGTTTTTTCCTGTTAGAAAAGAAGCGTTGAGAAAAAAAGTCTGTAAGACACAGAGCACACAATGTGTTCTTACAAGGAAAAATGATACGTGTGATGTCAGCTTACTGAAGAATTACTTGGCAGATGGAGGTGAAACAACAAAACCCGTAAGACCCAGCTCAAACTTTGGATGGCCTTGTGGTTAATTGCACTGCAGCTGTCCAGCAGCAGGCCTTGGAACAGGCCGAGCCACTTCTTTACACCTCCAGGAATATTTAATATCTTATTTATGCGTAAAAGTCGTGGTTTATTTAGATTTGAATGTTTGCAGCAGTTCCTGCCCTGCAATCAAGAAAAATCTATGCTCAGAATTCCCCCATAATCTCTTATTTCTTCACAATTCCCTTGATAACCAGACAATATGGTGCAGCTGGACAGAATTTTAAATATGCATTTCTTATGCCATCTGCATGTTTCCTCTAGCAGTCTGCCGTCCCCCACCGCACCAGGCAGAAAGCAGGGTTCAGCTAACAGAACTGAGAAAACCTTTCCATTTCTTGTAACACTTTTCATATTTTCATATGAGTAAGGCAGTAAAAAAAAAAGTTTCTTTTCCACTGTATGTCACTCACCACAGAAACACTTTAGTGAAGATGAAACACATGTAAGAGGTATAGATAATGTCTGAACATGAAAAAATGAAAGCCTTTTTTGGAGATTCAGGCTCAGGATACACGTAATAAATTGGCTTATCTCTTTTAGTCATTTCAGATGGATCAAACAATAAAAAGACAAAAACTGCAAGACAAATGACTAATATGTCTCTATTTTCATGTACTTCTCTGTCAGACCCTACAGAATTGCTGTTCACAGACCCCACATGCTCAAGGGGGAGGCTGGGCTCTCTGGGAAAGACACTCAGGTTGTGTCCTTCTTTGTTGTATGCTCAATTCTCCTAAAACAGCAGGTGGCAGGTCTAAATGTTTCTCTTCAAATGTTTGATAATATCATGCCCCAGGTGTGGTTTGGCTACTTTAGTAACTGAGCTGTTTTTAACACAGCAGTTCTAGAAAAAGTCACACATATTCTGAGTTAGAGTATCTGTGTCCGTTTCTATAAACACTAAATTATGTTCCTAATTTTTATATGATATGGATCATTTCCACTCCTCCCATAGCACAATGAACAAATATGGAGCCTGTATTTTAAATATGCTTCCAAAACTTCAGCAAACAGTAATGTATCTGGATAGATTTCATCTCCACATACTTCATAAATAATACCAAAAATAATATGATTTTTATAAACACCCCAATTAAGATATTGCAAGGATGATCATTTATGACCATGTTTCTCTCATGAGAAAAGAGATATCTGGCAAGCATAGCAGAAAATGTGTGCATTTGTGCTATAAGAGGATATGGTCTTTTCTAAAATTTTAATGCAATCATGTCCAGTCATTTCTTTTTCTAGCTTTCACTGACCATGGGAAGATTAGAGTTCGTGCTGCTTTGGCCCGCAGAGACATCAACTGATGGCTCTGATTTTCATTGTCAAGAAAAATACATTGGAAAAGCAAAGGAAATTTGTGATTTCTTCTATAAGTCTTCCATAAGCGTCCCAGCTTCTGACTTACACACCTCAACCAAATCAAAGTGCTGCTTCACACGAGGACAATCTGATGTATTCATTCCCTCAGGAGGTCTAGGTTCTTTGTCATGCTGGGTCTGGTTTTCATACAGGTAGCAGTGGTAGTAAGATTTGTTTCATAAGTTCAGAATGAATTTTAGCAAACTGGAACTGTGGTTCTTCAATGGGAGTTCAGTGTAGTACATCGTCTTGTAGGAGGTATTCACCATCTGTTTGCTGACTAATATATATTGCAAATAAAATTCAAAGTAATCTACAATATTGTATCTTTTCAAGGATAAGTTTTATGAAAAATACTGAAACATAAAATGTACTATAAATATAATCCCAGCCCCAAACAAAATTGCTTATGCTGAAGCCTAGAAGCCTGTATAGGAACTAGAAAATGTCTCTCCTCTATTTCCATTGCACTGACTGCAAATATACGCACATGTATGCAAACAGAGTGTCAACTCTGTCTGAGGGGACAAAGCTACTTAGCGTATGTTTATATCATGAACTCCCTAGGGAATTCAAATCCCTTTGTTACTTAGTTTTGCTTTTAAAATCAGATTGACAACAATTTCCAGATGCTTAAAAGTGCCTC
Organism: Corvus hawaiiensis; assembly: GCF_020740725.1. Classification (NCBI taxonomy): domain Eukaryota; kingdom Metazoa; phylum Chordata; class Aves; order Passeriformes; family Corvidae; genus Corvus; species Corvus hawaiiensis. The sequence continues at coordinate 66,848,661 of NC_063255.1, forward strand.
AGCTAGGATGATGGGACTTTAAACTTTGCTTTTGGTCCACTTATGTTATCAATAGAATCTTCCATTATAAACATCAAATTAGACCAATTTATTTATTTTCTGAATATGTGGCGCTAAGAGGAATTTCCATCATTAATTTTAAACCTAGTACACTTTTTTATTATTATTTAGTAACCCTGAAAATGTTAATACAATGTGTAAACTAGTGAAGAAGACTAGTAATTCATATTTTCATTGTTGTAGTTATCTATAGACATGGATTCCTTATGTTTCCCTTCCATATCAGTTTCCACCAGCAGATCTTTCTGAAAAATATCTCTCCAACAAAAAGGTGCATAAAGTTTCAGGTAGAAGGGCCCACCAGAAAAAGAGACTCATCTTTTTCCTATACTCAGAGTGCAGATGATCACCTCGCAAAAGCAACGGAATTTGAAAAGAAGTATGTTTTGATATGTTTCTGAGATAGGAGAGGACTAGGTGGTAACACTCTCCTACCTTCTCCTGTCTTTCACTGAATCTCAGTGGATCATAATAACATTTTCAGCACTGCTCAGACCCCTTGCAGCACTGCACTAATCTTCTCCACATCTGTTGCAAATGCGACAACCACTAACCTAGGGACAGAATGCACTTTCCTATATTAAGCCAATGACAGTGTAAAAAGAAATGGAGAAGACAAGGCCTTAACAAAGTTTAAATGAGGGCCAACATGCAGTGGCCCAACAAGGGAGAAGTAATGTCTGCACTGATTATTTTTCTTGGGATTCTGGCCTTTTTATTTTGATTAATTTGTACAGAGATCTTGTCATAGCTAACCGGGTAATTGATTACTTAACCACCAGAACTATTGTCACAGCCTTTTATGTACTTGCAGTTTTGTCATCATCATCAGACACTTAGTACAGACAAGCCCTTACTCGTTGTCTTTAAGTGGAGTGACTGGGGCAGCAGCGTTTGTGAAGCAATATAAAGAGTAGATTCATTCATTTCTTCAGCCTTGGCTGGTTTTGAACCATTCCCAATAGTTACCTCTTTAATTCAAATTTGAAATGTTAGAAGAGATACCCTATAGTCTGTTCCAGCTATAAAATCATATTTTCCTTCTCATTCTGAGTGTCTGCAATTGTTCTCTCATAGCGCTTAACCTTTTAAGTCAGGAGGTTGCTTGGAAGCTCTCCAGTCTGAAATGCGAACGTCCATATTTAAAATACAGAAACCCTTTTAAAAGGATGAAGGTATTTTTATTTGAAAGCCCAGTTTATAATGACTGTTGTCCATCAACCCAGAACTACTTTCTTGCCAGGGATCTTTATTGTTTCTTTCTTATTACGTGGTATAACAATTCTTTGGTACTCATTTCCTGAAGAAGATTACTTTTCAGTATCAAACTTCGCCAACAGGTCTTTTTTGGCCCAAAGTCCGCAAATCTGCATTGCAATGAAGCAGGGCAGCTTTCCAGGCATTGCTGACTGCAGAGAAAAATCTGATGTCTGCTCTACTGTTTCTTTCTCTGCACGTTTACTGCTGATCATGAATGTATGCACTCTGGGCTGTACTCATCTTAGAGTTTCTTGCAATGAAACATAAAACCAAGAGAAACCTGACTGGTTTTGGGTTTCATTATAAAATCCAAACTCAGCCCCATTTTTTCTGAAAGTTTGCTAGCATTCTCAATGTCTTTGAAATAAAGTGGGTGCACTTATGACTCAACTTGGCAGATTTAAGGTGTCATAGTGAAACAGGTATTCGATATAAAAAGGTGCATCAGAATGAGCTAGAGCACCACAGCAACTTAGAAGCCCCATTATCAAACTAATTTGACCACTTCCATAAGAATGCTAAACATTTGTAATACAGAGGCCGAAGTTCCTTTGACCCAACAAATATTTACTTAATTATGTTAAATGGAGCAAATTTAATAATGATATAATCATAATTGCAGATTGGTATTTTTGCTGCTTTCACTCTGTAGATCATTTCAGTTGTGGCTTTCACCAGATAGTACACCTTCTCATTTTATTGCCACATATTAAAAATAATGTTGTGAATCAAGGTGGTAATGGTATTGTGAAAGAGACCTTGGATTTTCTAAATTTGGCTTGTGGTGTGTAGTTGTGGAGGACTAGACCCAATGTTAGAGATGATCCCCTCCACATCCATATCCTTTTATTCGTCCTAAATGAACCAATAGTCTGATGGCCAGCAAAGCCCATGGATGGAAAGAAAATTGACTCCTGCATACTTTTCTAAGACTCTAGAATGGGTCATTCTTCTTGGGGGGTCTTAATTGGAAATTCTTTCCTAAGCCTGAGAAACAAAAGTTACGATAAAAAAACCAAAAACCTTATCACAAAAATTTTATCAAAACCTGATAAACTCCAATGAAAACTCTCAGCTCAAAGTCACTGTTAAAATTTTTCAAGTTATTTTTCAGTGAAATTCCGAATTCCTTCTCATGTTTCCCCTATAAAATTACCCAGAGAATCACTGTTGGGTGGTCCACAACTGCGTAATCCCAATAAGAAACTCAGACATAAAGGAGGATTTTTTCAGACAAAGATTACTGGAGAAATTATCTCAAATCTGGGTGTACAGAGGAAGACATTGTTGCAAAGTACTTTAGTCAGGGCTGTGAGAGTAATCCATACTTCACAATAGCTAGGTGAAACAGTTTCTCTCTGGTTGGGCATGTAATTGACACAGATACCATACATTTTCCCCTGTGTTTGATGTTTTTATTTCTTTCTGAAATGGTATCCAAGAAATGAACAGGTCTTGCCATCTGTGCAGCTGTTCATGAGGTTTTCTTTTTCAAAAAGCTGATACATTTGTGATAATTCTAATGTCTTTTATAAAGGACTCAAATTGTAATTACTTCCTTCAACCATCTATAAACAGTCAGTTCTTTTCTAGTTCTTTGTTTATTTTTAGAGCCATCGAAAAGGTAATTTTTTTATTATTGTAATATGCTTGAAACATTTCTCTGGCACCAGATTATAGCCAAATCTTCAAACTGGATTATTTTCATTATAATTTGTAGGATTTTTTTAACTCAACAGCTCACTTTGCTTAGTGCAGGGCAACCGACGAAGGGTTGAGAATTCCTGAGTCCCACTGGGAGACTCATGAATGGTCAATATAAAACTCTTGCATGCTGTTCAGAAGACCTGAGATATTATTTGTAAAAATATGTCATCTGACTGATATGCAAAAAGCATAAGTGTTTTCCTGTCCAAATATTAGTACATCTAATATAACACCAGAGCTGTCTTTAAAATCTTTCCACACCACCTGCAAAAAACAAAAGAAAATAGATAAAAAACCTCTTAAACAGACTAATACCTTAGTCAGTGGAGTTATACATTTAACACGTCGCTGCTGTAGAAATGTCTCCACTGTCTTCTTTAGGCAGTAGTAGATCACAACACCAGTATTATGCTGTGATGAGCTGTGCACAACCTAATCTGCAATGTAACATTAAGCAAAGTTGCATTAGTGTCTTGCACTTGTGGTGATGTTGCAAGACTTAAACAAAACTGGGTACATACCAACGTAATGGAGAAGTAAGTGACTACTATATCAGACTATTCAAACCAAGGTTCCCAGGAGATACTTCTTTTCTGTGAGAAATCAAGTCACTCCTACCTCTGATTTACTTCAAAACTGAGGCTTCACAACCACTCAGTTCTTCTCTGGTGCTTGGCTTTTACTTTGGATACAGCAAATATTTCCTATCAAGGGAAATCATTACATTCCTGACTCCGATCCTTTCAGCATGACTTCTGTCAAGTGGGAGCAGTAAGATAGCAGTAAGCATGTGTCCCTTTTGCTTAGTGCTCTCCTTCACAGTGAAAAATATGGTTCTGGCTTTTACTAGTATTGAAGGGACTTTGTCTAACTCGAGTTCTTCCGTGACTAATAAAATTGTCTCACAAGTCAGCCTGCCAAACCCTCAGGACTGGCCAGAGGGTAACCTGCGAGAGAGGTTTTCTTCTTGCAATGGCTCATGAGTTCTCATCTGTTTATAAACCTCTTACACTGCTCAGCAATTTTGCACGTGGTGAACGTGCCTCACCAACCTTATCATGTCACCTCACAGCCCCTTGTTAACATATGGTGTCCTAAATGTAGATATTCATCTACTTGACTTCCCTTAAAGCTACTAGTATAAAAGAAGAAAAAAAAAAACAACCTAAATATGAAACAGATGTCAAAGTGCACCTTGGGATGGATGTATTACAGAGACAAAACATCATCGGACTCCTCAAGATCACATTCTAGAGTTGCTTTATTATCACCTGGTCATGTGGCATGCACCTGTGCTCTCGTGGTTTTGCAACTGGCTTCAACACAAGAGATCACCAGGTCCAGAAACAGCTTGGGGTTTTTAACATCTCTTGTGTGTTTTATTGTACTTTTTTTTTTGCTGTGCTGGACTTTTATGACTCTCAGGGCTTCTGTGTGCACTTATTGCAGCAGAAGAGAGAATCAAACTCAATTTTTACCCTGAATTGTGTGCACATAAAATTTAAAAAAAAAAAAAAAAAAGGAAAGACAAAAATGTGTGAATGCACTAGCAAAGCAGAAAAGAGGAGAAATTTCAAAATCAGGCTGACATCCACAGGGAGTGAGATGGTTTGCTAAAAATTGTAATTGAGTGACATTATTTGAGTTCTAAATACCAACACAGAACACACCTGCTCCTTGAGATGTAGAACACTTCCACTTGAGTGTGTCTATTCTGAGCTGCAGAGCCTCCAGAAAAATGAATACTGGCCTCTACCAACCTTCTTCCCCTAGGCAACTGTGTGCCCAGCATCTGTTTGCCCACTCTGTGTCCTAGGCAAGCCAAAGTGGCATCTGGCTACTAACTTTGGGGTGGCCTGACCTGGCAGGCAAGTTGAGAATACATCTAAAGCTCACTGACAGCAACCAAATCACACTTCTCTTCCTTAACAAGATGTTGATACCAGTGGTGATAACTGCTGGCCCAATCTACAGGGCACAACCTTTGGGAATAGCTGTGCTGAGGCTGAACTGGATCTCCTTGAGAAATGTGGAAGGTTACAGGGTCCCTGGGCCAGGCCTCCTCCCTTGGGTAGCATGGCTGCTCTGTGGAAAGGAAGGCAGGAGGCTGGATATGGGGAAGAGCAAAACAGGAGAAACATGACAGAAATCAAAGGGCCAGGATAAAACCTCTTAGAAAGCAGGACTACCTGAGGGAATGCTCTGCATTGATTTCACATGGTTTGAATACACCCGAGTCTAGGCTGAAGTTAAGCCTTTTTTCCGCCTTGGGACAGCTGAAATACTGCATTCCTCATCATCCTTACCATGATTCTGTGGAAATCCACCAAACCTGGTAGATTTCCATTAGGTTTTTGAGCTAGTAGAACTGAGAGCTACTACCATCTCTTTGGTAACCTGACAGGACTGGAGCTCTCCACCAGTTACTAGTGTAAAGTTCTTTGTATCACACTGGGGACTACTAGTTATCATGTTGACTGTGATAGTTACTCATCCTAAATACAGTAGCACAGATTCCAGATTTTACCACATGATGAGCATACAGTCACATAAGTCTCCTACTGCTTAGTCTGATGACTCTTCAATATCCAAAGGATTAGCATAGTTTCCAAACTAGTTTCTAATGGTTAAGCTTGTTTTCTAACAGTCAATTTTTAAACTTTTTTTTTTTTTTTTTTTTTACTGTAGCAAAACCCTTAAATTCTGTTCCCTATACTTAATATCGTAACAGGGACACACAAAAAACTCTACTTGAAAGGTCCAACTCGTGCTGTGTTTATGATTTCTTGTAATGTAGCAACACCGAGTGTGAGCCAGCTTCCTTCAGTGAGAGTTGCTGTGCACTAAATTAAATGTCAGCTCAATGTATCTTTACAGCAGCAGTGAGGAGCCAAATACAGCACTTCATAAAGAACTAGGACTTATTGAAGTGGGGAAGCTTATCCATACAGAAATTAGGACATGGGAGTGCTAATTTCTATTTGATTAAAATAGAAGTGTGTGTGATTTTAAAAACAGGTCAGGACCACTGCTCTTAGAAAGCTAGGTCATGTGTTCTACTTCCAGTCACAGCAGATTGGGAGGAGTGGGGTCTGTAGGCTGACCACTGTGTGCCCTATCAGTCAGGCAGGAACCCTCCCCAGAATTCAGAATAACTTACCTGGAAGGGAGTGTGGCTAGGCAGTTCCCTTTACTACATGATTTACTTCTCATACCTGTAGGCTGAAGGGATTTCAGTTTGTTTTATCTTTGGTGGAAATTTTCAGCAAAGAAACAATTTTGATATTCCTTGAGGCAGGGTGTTTGAGCTAATACCACCTGCCAAGGCAGTGCTGCACTCTGATGTACAAGGGGTATTGCTAAACATACTGTATCAGTCTTATATAAACATCTAACACTTTCAGGTTTACAAATTTTTCTTTCCAATGCATCAGCTGACTCTATTTTCAAAGTATCTTCATTATTTTTCTTGTCATTGCAATTCTTCAAACAGTTAACTAGTCTGTTTTTATGTATGCTTATCACATTTCTTAAGAGCCATAGGGTTTTTTAATTAAATTGTTTTTCCCAGCGATTTTATATTAAGATTTTAAATTAAGAAAGCACTCCATTAGATTAAAATATTTTTTTAATAATATTACAGGATAGAGAGAGAGAATGAGTACTTTCATTCTCTTACATAAATTTTACCTCAAATTTTGGAAAGTGGTTCCAAAACTATTATATGCACCCTATTTAAAGTTCAGCAGGATTGAGGTATAACGTATCTCTCAGGAAGCAGATCTAAACTGACAAATAATTTACCATCAGGTTAAGAAGTTGTCTGATTCATCAGGCTCCCATTAGCAACCTCTAAGAATTCTGCAAAAGAAAAAGACCTCGTTTATTGATTTGTTTTCAAGGTGCCATCCCGGTCATATCTGTGTAAAAAAGGATAAATTCGGGGGCGTATATAAGCTAAGGGCATTATACAGGCATTCAAGAAGAACAATTTAAAGACACTCCAAAGCCAGCAGTTCGAAGTGCTCAAAAAAAAAAAAAAAAAGAAGAAAACCAGCAAAGTCTAACATTACTTTTTTCCCCCCCTATAACATATTCTTTCCTTGCAACATATTTTCCCTATAACATGCTTTTTTTTCCAGAGAATGAACAAAATCTTCTTTGATCCTGGTTCACGAGAACTTTGACAGAGTTGAATCCCTTCCCCAACTGCCTTTAACGTTTTTTGTTAGTGGCCAAGGGTGAGACAGGGAGGGAGAGTGTGCCTGTAGATGTGTTAAAAAGGGGGAGAGGGAGTGGAGAGACTCCCATCAGAAATGCCTGTAATCAGTGGTAGGTCAAAGAGGCTATGCTGAATTGCTGCTTTGGATTAGGTTTAGGTTGGGGATCAGGTTCAAGGCTGAACTGAGGTTAAGAGTTTTGGGTTACTGTGCTGAAATTTTGAGACACCCTTGTGAAATTATAGCCCCCAACAACAGCAGTCAAATGATATCCCAGGGAGTAGGTTGAAGTCTCACCCTAAGTATAGTAAGAATACTGGGTTGTACACAAAATTTGTAGTTTGAACACACTTTAGTGGAATTATTAATTTGAGGCTTTAGCTGACAGCTCTAAGGTTTGAATCATTTGAAGTTTATAATTATAGTCAGAAATCACCTGCATGTTTGAAGGTAGGATACAAGAAAGTCACTATTCGTTGTACTAGCTTGCTGCTTCCCATCCCAGGCTGACGGGTGAGGGGATGCTGGTGTGTTTTTTGGATTATTATTTGTGGCTGAAAGATGGCTTATTATGTTTAGATTAAGAATGGAAAAGGATACAGTGAATTACAAATGTAGCAGTCAAGGGAGGAAGCAATTTTAAAGGATCAAGAGATCCAAACATGCCTCACCAAAGAAATATTTGCTTTCTTTTTAAACTGTAACTAAACCTTTCCCCCTGGGGCAATTCAGTTAGTTAGCAAACCAAAATCTGGCTTTGTTATTTACTGACTGACCCTTAAAAGAGAAGACTGTCTGCAATCTCTTCTTCAGCCTTTTGAGGAGAGGAGATGGATGAGATGGCACATCAGAGAGGCATTTCTGGAAGAATTTTCAAAAAGATGCCCATCACCTATTTCTTTCTGTAACGCGTGTGTCTTCTTTACTACAAAATATCGAAGAGTCACTAACAGCATTATAGAGTTTCGGCATCCTTTACAAGAATACAACTTTCACGGGTTGTTTTTGTGATGAGGACTGCTAGTTATCTCCTAGAAGTACTTTTATGCCTGTGCTTTATGTCCCTTTTAGATTTCAGTCGCTGCATACAGAATACTTGTTGTGACTGAGATATCTGATGACAGAAACTACTGCAACAGAGGCAAACATTCAACTGAGCTCAGGATGTGAACTGTCGTAAGTGCTGTCATTATAAATGTTTTAACATGAAGACATTGGTCATAATTTCTTTTTAATGATTCTACATCTTGGAAGAAATCTGTCACCCTGCATGGAAAGAAAGAGCTTGATCATCTTATTCCTATGTAGTTTTAATACTGAGTGATACTTGCAGACCAAGGGGATGATGCTGTTCGTGGGGTGAATCTCCAGTGAAGGGTGGTTGCCATACACTCTTCCAAATTGAAATCATTGTCAACTGCATCACGGCTCTTGGTGTCACTGCAAACCTCCACTAGCTTCATTGAAAGCAGAGTGGGCAGCTTGCTGTGGACATGTGAGACGTCACCTTTACCATGGTCCAAGGGGCAAATGCCTGATCAAGGATCACAGAATCACAGAATGCAGAAGGGACCCACAAGGGTCATCAAGTCCAACTCTTCCATGAATGGCCCATGTAGGGTTCAAACCCACCACCCTGATGTTATTAGTACCATGCTCTGATCAACTGAGCTAATGGGGAGATGATCCCATAATATGGCTGTTCCCAAGAGGGTGAGAGACCCTTAAGTCATTCTCCAGTCTCTACAACTAGGTAGAAAGGTAAAAGGCAAAAATTGTGTAAGATAAGGTCTAGGAGGACTTCTTTTTCCCCCTACAGCCTCACTCTCTTGGAGGAACCAAAGGCTTGAGTGATGCCATGAAGATTTTTTGCCTTTTCTTTTATCCCCCTGTTATACCTTTTTACAACTTCTGTATTCTTAGTGCTTTTTGCCTACATTCTTGGACTTGTTAGTTCAGCTAGAAGACTAAACATTTTAGAAGCTTCATAGGTAGAGGATAGTGTGCCCCAGATCCCAAGGTCCTCTCCAGAACACATTCTGTAAACTAAGATAGAACCATCCAGGGGAAGGTTCCCTGGGGAGGGGGGCTCATTCAAGCCCCTCATTGGGGAATTTTTGATAGATATGCTAATTAGTAAGACCAATAATGTTATACCTGAGCTATTGTGGGTGTGCATTGTGGTGTGCATTTCAGCGCATTCCACCAGGATGTAGTGCACCTAAGGATCCTTAAAATAAATATCAAAGTAAAATCTCTTTATCCTTTCTGATTGTGTTTGACTCTTGATTTTAAGACCAGGAAAAGGCATCATGAGCAGACCCACGTCTCCTCTCCTTCAGTACTAAGGTAAGGTTTGCATTTTGTGCTGACATACAGCCAGGGCTGGATTCCAGTTTTTCCCATCACGGCTGCATGTGGCTGCTAGTAAAAACTAATGGAAACCTTACTGCAACACAAATTTAAATCTCAGGCACACTTGTATGCTCTAATGCAACATTTTAGAAAAGCAACAATGTGGTTTTCCTGTGAAGATTGCAAGGTAACATGTAGTAATTAAGTAATGACAAGAGAACTATGGAAGGATGGATGCCATTTTCAGGAATGTGTGAAGAGATCGGTATTAAATATTTGTTATGCACCAACACATAGTAAATATCTCTTCTTGCAGAGACCACTTGTCAGCTGTTTTATTGAACTAAACTTATTGTAAAAATTAAATGTTCTTAGGGTTTGATTATTTCCACACACTTTTTGTTGGAAACCTAAACTAGAATAGGAATTTGGCACATGATAACAAAACTTTATCACTCTTATTTATTTTAACTGCAATACACATGTAGCCAGAGTGCTTTCATTACTTCAGACATCTGCCTGTTGACATACAATTTACATTACAGAGAATTTGCCCACTAAAAACTCATTTGGTTGGCTGTATAAAAGGTTTATGCAAAGTTAGCATTCTCAAACAGCATGGACTTTATGTGAAGCATTTCCCACAATTATTCCAGTCATAACAGCACCGATTCAACTTCTGCAATGACTACTTTTTCTTACAAACTAATTCCAACTTCTTCCACTTTACATTGAGCTCCAACATTCAGCTATTTTTTTTATTTTCCCTCTCCAGCTCACACACAAATTGTGAAACTACACAAGTGCTGTGGCTTACTGCTTTGCTTCTAAATTTTTCTATACATGGTGGTCAGATCTGTCAGCAGGTGACAAAGAACAAATTCATTAAGAGAAAGAGAATTCCTGCCAGTTGTGCAAGTGACTCACCAACAAGAAAGGACATTTTATTTTTGAAGTCTGTCTTATCCTGTTAAACTTCTAGTTAGAGGTTTGATCTAAAAATCAATGAATCTTACTGCCTAATAAAAGAACAGACCCATTTCACTTTAGCAGATATCAGTGATACTCAAATTTCTATGAATAACATCGTATTGTCATTCAAAAAAAAAATAAAAGAAGTTTTACTTTTTGCTATTTATATAGAATGTGCTTGGGTCTGATTCTTTTTCTGAGGATCAGGAGACTTCTGTTAGGGCTGAATGGAGTGACTTTCCTGCTCTTCCTTGATCTGATCTATCCTAGTGGAAGCATTCCTCCTTATTACAGTGAGAACTGCACTTGACTTTAAACAGCATCTGTTCCAATTAAAACCTGGGGTTTCTTACCGGGGGGGAAAAAAAGAAAAAAACAAAGCCAAACCACACCACCTACAGCTTTAAATTTAAAAAAAAACAAAACTTTTTTTTTTTGAATGTCTGTAAACCACAAAGTCAGACCCCAACTGAGACCTTCTCTTGGATTTTTCTTTGAAATATGTGGTTATAATTCATCCTCTCCACAATTATTTTTCATACATATGAATCTTACTTACATTTGGTTTTCTTTATATCCTAGAATGCCATTTTTACTCTATTTTTAACACTTGAAAAGTAGGAAAACCTTGCTCTATCAGCTTTGAACTGATTTTAGACAAAACTTAGACTCTGGACCTAAGCAACCCTAGCTTTTATCCACACCTGGAGATAAAAATTCCATTTACAGGTTTTGTATTCTAAGTGAACGGTCACCCTCTGGAAATGCTGTAGTGGGTTTGGTTTGTAACCGAGCAGAAACACCAATTTAGTGTAGTGGTTTGGTCCAAAATACTCATTACTGTTTATCATCTGTGAGATAAGAATTAGGAGAAACACAAAGCAGGCACCAAACTGGAAAGAATATAAAGAAGTTTATTAATAGACCTAAAATAAGGAAAAAGAAAAGGGGGGGAAAAAAAAATCATACCACACCTTCAGAACTCTTCTCCTCCCCCACCTTTCTCCATTTTCCCACTGACAATGTAAAAAGACAACCCTTGAGATGTTCAGTCTGTTTATCACTTCCATAATAACCTTGTTCAGTCCATTTAGAAAGAGGAGTCTCTCTTGTCCATGCTATGAAAACATTATCACAACAAGACAGCCGCCCGGGTTGGTTCTCTGCTCGCATGTGAGTCCCTTCCCATGACATTGCAGCTTTTCCCACAACTGCTTTCAAGGGTCCACTCTTGAATTACTGGGGTACAATTTTAAGGTTGAGCCATTCAGAAACAAAAGTTCTCTTCACCCATCTCTGGGAGCACTTCATGTCTAAGAACAGAGGCCCTCCTCCTTCCCTGGGAGCAAAGGGTCCTCCTCATCTTCATCTCTAGGACTATCTCTGGGACCATCTCTAGGAACTGAGGTCTTCTCCTTTTCCATTTGGAGTAAGAATCCTCATCACTTCCATCTCTCCCTGTTCAAACTTCTCATGAAATTACAGCTGCGTCAGCATCTGCCTATCTCAGCGCAGGTGCTTTTGCTCACAAGTACAAGTTGAATGCTCCACCCCCCATGCCTTCATGAAATTACAACGGGTACTCTGATACATCATAGCTTTACAACAGAATTTCAGCTTTAAGCATCTCCTCTTTCTCTTCCCTCAGGTTTTCAGCTCTTCACAGCACCAAAAAGTGTTAATCTCACCTCGGCCTTGCAGCTGGAATTTCGCTTATCACTATCGGTCACATGATCTGTGCTGGGCAGAGGTGCAGCTTCAGCTGAATCTTGGCCACACTGGAGAGGGGGAGCCGAGCCGCTCCATCTGCCCATAGCAGGAATGTGGGGGGGCCGCAGGTGGAACAGGGTCCATCGGCTCCAGGATGGCCGTGGCCCGGCCCGGCCTGGCCCGAGCAGGGCCTGGGCCGGGCCCACTGGCCCCCACATGGGGCCCGCAGCCACCTGTCCCAGCATCGGAAATGAGAGAGAGCTCTGCCCAGGGTTTGTCTATTCTTAAGTGTGGATCACAGAGGTGGTCATAATTTTAAGTGGCTTAAAGAATTGTCCATATTCAAACTGGCCAGCTGATAGGTTCTGTCAGGTCATAGAGGAGCTGTAAGTACCCCTTTGCAAGAACATCACTTCCGAGACTATGCTTTGCTAACCCATGAAAAATGCCTACTTCAGCGTCTCCATCCTTTGTTACCTCACCAGTAACAGTCCTGGCCAAGTAAGTGCTTTTGGCCCACATCATGTTTTACTTTCATGATGGCCTCAAGCTTAATTCAAATATTTTTTTTCTCTGCTCATATGTAACGTCATGAAGTCAGCTGACAAGGGAATCTATACTATTGTGGCATAGACATTAATGAACAGATGACTACTCTACTAGGAAGAATAATTCACAACTCAGGCCATTCATGGTCTTCCTATTTTCCAGTGCCGAACATTCTTAAAGCACCACTGAAGATCACTTTTCCTTGATGGCATCCAAAATCTGGATTACAGTTCACCATTGCTATAGTAGGCAGAGGAATGTACCAGATCTCTATCCCTGTCCCTTTTTCTTCAGTTCTCTTGTGCCTCTGTTAGGTTCATGAAGAACAGTAGCATAGGTCTTTAACTTTCTCTTGAATACGGGTCATTTCATGAGATGAAGCATCGGGACATACTTGCTCAACTATGTGCTGAAAATATCCCTCAGTTTGAACTACAGGACATAATCCAAAAAATGCCAAGGACCTCTTAAGAAATCATAAGTGCTTTGATATTTCAGTGCCTGCAGCAAAGCAGTAACCAATTGCTCCTTGTTCCAGTATAGGAGGCTGACTCCCCCTCACTCTCCTCCCTCTATAAGGATGATCTATCAAATTTACGGGAAAGACAACTCTTCAAGGTGATGTCTTTGAACGTGATGGTAGATCTAACAGCTATCCAGAGCAGAGTCAGTTTTGGGCTGCTCAGAGCTTCACAAGCTAGCACTTGAAACTAGAAGGATTGAGACATCTCGAACTCCCTCGACTCCAGCTCCACTGCCAGTCTCTCCTTGTGGGCTAAAGGCTTCTCCCTATCTCCAGGCTGAGATTCTCATGCTTCAGCCTGTGCTGCTGCCTGTCACCCTCTCACCACACACCACTGCGAACAGCGCAACTACATCTTCTTTATTCCTGTCCTGTATTGCAGTGTATTCTATTACCATCCTCATGAGCTGTTGAAACCAGGTGGGGCAGTGTTTCCTTGCCTCCTCCCTCCAGACTATCTTTCTGTTAATGGCCCATCAATGCCTTGCTGCATGACTCAGAGATGACTCCCTCCAGACTGTCTTCTGCTTAATGGGCCCATCAACACATGGCCTCATGACTCATCATCCCATTGTGAGATGGTCCACCCAGAGGGAGGAACCAAGCATTCCATCCTGGATATAATCTGAGATTCTGAACACCACAGACACCCTTTCCACTGGATTCCCAGAGGACAAGAGCTACATAGACACCACTGGACCTTCTGAGGAAGAGCAGACCCTTTCTACAGGATCACCGCTTCAACAGAACCACATCCACCACTTCAGGAGGACTGCAGCCACCATCTTATCGGACTGTTACCACCACCCTGACTAACAGGGAGTCAGGTTGTATCCTGACTCTGTCAGTTTGAACCAGTGTTTTCTGCCTTTATTTTTTTTTAATTTCCCCATTAAGTTGTTATTCTGACTTGGTGCCTCCCACTGGTTTGTTTTCAAACTAGTACAATTCCTTTTCATCAGTTCTGGTTATGCTCTTGTATATCCCTGAAACTACCTCTCTTCCCAGCTGAACATCCTCCCTCTGATGGAGGCCCAAAATCAAATGCAGTAGCCAGATAAGGTCTGATATGTGCTAAGCAGAAGGGACAGTCTCTCTTCTTCCCTGGCTCTCAGGGACGTGTCCTGCTCACCACAGTAAGTGCTGCTGGCCCTCATTGTTGTTCAGGGATGCAGCTGACCCTGCTCAGCTCACTGCCTGCCAGAACACAACACCACATCCCAGAGGTGCTCCCTGGCCCTGCCAGCCCCAGACTGCATTCCTGAAGATCTCTATCTTCCAAGGGCAAAGCTTAGTCTCGACCCATGCTGGATTTCATGAGGCTCTACCAGGCCCTTCCTCCCAACTTTCCTCGCACAAACACACAGAGTATGCTATCTATCCACTGCAAACTTGACATTTATGCTTTATCCTCTCCTTATCACCACTGGTAGCAATGTTGAACAGCAATGACTCATCCCAGGAGACACCCTGAAGTATCCTACTTATTACCCACCTCCTGACAGAGCACAACCCCTTGAGCACGAACCTTAAACCTCGGGTATCCAACCAGTTTTCACATGTCCTCCCACTCAGGATACAATGTCCCAGTTTGGATGTAATAACATTGTGAAAGGCATTACTGTAAGTTTTATCACAGTGAGCAAGGAAAATGACACCCATTGCTCTTTTTTCATCCACAAATCCAGTCAATTTATCCTAGAAGGAAAACTGTTTAATTAAGCATGATTGTCCGCTTGGTAAATCTATGCTGACTTCCCAATCACCTTCTCTTTCTTTAGATGACTGCTGTATTTTTTATTTGCATGCCTGTATTGAATTTGAGTCTGATATAGGCAAGGCAGGGCTTGTACAAATATTTTGCAAATGTTCAGAACTATGGAAGAACCTCCCAAACACTCAATCATAGAGTCTGCAGAAATCTGAAAGTTCTTAGATGCAGAAATCATGTCTTTATACCAATGTTTATTACATGCAGTACGATTTAACCTGTTTTGATTAAAGATCTGACACTGGTGCAACAGACACACTGAAGGGTAATACAAGTCTTGTTGAATTTCTAGTGTGCATAGGCTCTAACTCATTCATGCCTTCCTGAAGGAAAAAAAATAAATACCCCAAAATAAATTTCTCAATAAACACATTTGCTCACAACATTTATTTCTGTCGCATGAGATAAGAAAATACTTTGCTTTTCTTTTAAGCTCTGCAGCAGAATGCCAATGCATACTAAATTATGGTAGAATGCCTGTGTTTCCTTATACTCACAGCAATCACTCATTGAGGGCATAGGCTAAGCAACAGGACTTCTACTAACTTTTTAACTACAGAGATAAAAATAACTTGAAGCATTAGGGCATACATTTATGACGTGAATTTGTCAGGAGCCTACACTAACTTAAATGACTTTTAACTCTACGTGATGTTTGACTTGCTGCATCTGAAAGAACCTCAGCACTTGTTGTCTCTGCCATGCCAGACAGCAGATGCTGTCTTCTGCATGTCAGCAGTGTATAAATTTCTAATCAGATTGTATCTGATAACATGGCTTTCTGATTGTTCTATTCATCAACTCATTTTAAATCTCCTTCAAACCTTGTTTGTATGGCTGCATTCATAACCCAAAACATCCCAGCTACGACAAGCAGGATAATGTGGATTTACTTTAATCTGAGATACTCACCACAGCATAAGCTGGAGATTTAGATTCAGTTTGCCTCCTAAACATTCAGGATCCAGTTGGAGTTACAACTTACATGCAGGACACTGCAAAGCAGTATTTTACCTCTATTTTAATAGCAAACATAATACCGTCATATTTCTTTAAATCCTTTTCATTAAGTGAAATGTTTCATGCCAAGCTTTCTCCAGGCTCACATTTCAGACATCCCTTTTCCAGCTCCTGTACATAAAGGTTCTGGTGACTAGCAAACAAAACATCTTAAAGCACTTCTGTAGCTGCACCCCAGGAACTGGCCTTGCAGTGATGCACAATAATATTATGTATCTGAATGAGCCTTCAATCTACTGGTGCCAAGAAACAAATGTTTCAAGTGTGGAAAAAATCAACAAGTTACAAGCATTGTATGGTCTAACAAGAAACCCTCAGCAATGCTCAACTGTTCTCAAACAAAGGAGGGCTGTGTCTCAGTGGAAATCATCACAAACCTGGGTAGAAAGAAAATTTTAAACCAATCTTTCCATGTCATCATCACATCTCACTCTCCCTCACAGTCTCTCCTTCTCCCTGTTTCACACACACACAGCCCCACAGCCCTCAGCTCCCCTCCCTCACAGTCTGAACACAGCCACTAGTAATGGCAGAAGCATATGAGGAAGCCAGTTGACTTCTTGACCCCCAAGTCATTTTGTAGATGTCACAGGGATGCCAAATGTGAAGCAGAAGGCTGTCAAAGATGAGCTGGGGCTAAAAGCAAGACTATGAGCTGTAATACAAAGCAGAAGGAGCCTCTGGGGAGCAATCTATCTTCCTAAGAAGTCTTGTGAACTGCTTTTTAGTATCAGGTGCATCATCTTGAGAAACCATTGTACATTCCAAGTAAAATTAGTTTGATGTTCCCACATAAAAAGGACCACAGCCAGGTGGAGGACCAGAATAGGAGCACACAGTGTGGAACTAAAAAGTTTTGCATGCTTCTGGGGGAAAAAAAGCCCGATGTGGAAATTCATTACAGATACATTTCATATGTAAATCATAGCCACTTATTAAAGTGGCTATGAAAGTGGGGGATTTTATGAGTGCTAAATACCTCGACATGTTATCCTTTTGGACAGCAATGTTCATTTCCACCACAGAATTTTTACAGGAAGTGGGAAGCAGGTAGTTGGACTCTTATGCTTCTGATGTTCCTAGGGTTCAAGCAGGTTTTGGAATTTTCTTCTTTCCAGTGAAGTTAGCTAGAGCAAGATCAGGTCCCAGCTCACTTATCCTTTCTGTGAGTAAAACACCACAGACACTACAACACTAAGAATATTAGAAACCAGAGGAAACAGTAAGCAAGAAATTATTAAAATTAGGACAACAGATTTCTAAATCAATAACCCTGGCCAAAACAAAATGTGCTACATTTCTCACTAATCAAGTTGTTTTGTAAAATGGTTGCAACCCTGAATCCAGTCGAATACCTGATGCATTAGTTATGCATTTTTGATCCCACCTTTTGTTATTCTGTTCCCATCTGTAGAATTATTGTTGGATGTTAATACATTGCCAAATTATCTGACCTTGTTTGAGTAACCCTGAGGGGAAAACTGAGAGAAGTGCAGGGTATAAAAGTATGTTTAAAAATGTATATAGCAATAACAATTAATTTATTTTTGCCCAACAATTACATTTACAGCTTTGAGACATAATAGGCCATGTCAAGATGGGGCTTTTCTGCTCATTTGGTCATGATGAGTGGTTACCACATGTTGCTTACCCTTGCACCACATCCAAACTCACAAGTGCTGTAAGTTTCAAAGTTATGTTACAAGCCATGTGTTTTAGTTCTGTTACAGTGGAAATGCTGTTAGAGCCTTGTTAAGTGTGGTATGTCATGGGCTACAGTGTTAGGAAGCATTTAGGAGGCATGTCTAGTCAGCTGAATCAATGTGAAAAGTGCAACATGCATTAAGCATAACTTTTTCTCTGCCAGTTTAAGTAAATACTCGGGATCTTCTGGTTAACCTGTTTGACTGAAGGATAATGCTTTCAGGTCAAGTCATTCTGCAGAAAACCATCTTCCTTGCTCCTGTCTATTGCTAACATACAAGGCTATTATAAGTGATTCCATTATTATTCCTGTGTGAGAAAAGGGGATTTATTTATCTGGCATTTATCAGTGCAGTAGGATAAAGAATAGCCTAGCTAGAAGCACCAGGAGGCCCCAGAATGTATTTACTTGAATCTGGTTTTTTGAAACCGTAATCTATGACATCTCATGGTTCAGATCATTGGAAATACTTGATGAAAGCTTAATCCAGAATTTTTAAGACTATAGTATATGTCAGGGGCAGAAATGGAAGGGAAGTATGAGCACATAGAATACAGATTTATTTCTTTTATGCTTCATAATTGTAATACAAAACAAGTCCACCAAAAACATTCAGCCCATTCAGTAACAGGACTATACTTGTATGCAAAAGCATGTCATCATTATATATTATGTTGGGAAGTTCTTTAAATTGAGAAACACATTTCTGTAGCCTTGCCTGTGAGAGAATCCAACCAAGCCTACTGTAGAATGTTTGTTTAACTCTAACAGAGCCCAGACTGATTGGGTTTTTCTGGAATATTTCCCCAATGTGCAAACCTTATATGTTAGTCTGGAACAATGACCTCTCTTTCTGAACAGAGTTAATTATTCTGAAATTAGGACATTCTGGAGAAAACAGGGAGGGCAGAAGGGTAGAGTGGGTAAACTCCTAATGACAGGTTCAGGAGCAAGGTGTTGAGCCTTACTCAGGTTCTGTGTCAAAAGCTGATTACAGCTGGCTCGTGCGTGAAGCACTGATGGGTTACTTGGCCTAAAAAAATAAAAGATTTGAATGTGGCCACATGACTCTCCTGTGTGAGCTTTGCTTCAGCGACTGGAAAGTTTTACCTGCACCAGTCTGCTGGGTCATGTAAGTTCAGATAGAAAAATCTTCTTTAAAAAACAACAAATGCCACATCATGCACTGAGAACACTGTAGTCTTCCAGGTATGTGTAGGCTGGGGGACAAGAGACTGGAGAGTCCTCTGTAGAAAGGAATCTGGGAATTTTAGTTGATCCTAAGTTCAATGCGAGTCAATAATGCACCCTGGCAAAAGAGGCAACTGTATCCTGGGGTGCGCTAAGCACAGCATAGCTAACTGTTTGAAAGTGTTTGTTCCAGCCTTGTGCAGCCTCACCGTAAGGACCACGTGAGTTTGGGTCTCCACAATTTAAGAAGGGTATAAAAACACTGGAATGGTTCCAAAGGAGAGCAGCAAAGAGGGTGGAATGACTAGAGGGCAGTGACTGAGGATGTGCTTGGTTTGTTTAGCTTAGAAAAGATGAGACAAAGGGGAGACTTCATTGCTGTCTACAACATCCTCATGAAGGGGAGAAGAGACGGAGGTATTGATCTCTTTGTTCAAGTGTCTGGTGATAGCACATGAAGTAATGCCTTAAAGTTGCACAGGGGAAGTCCACATTAGATACATATAAAAAAATAATCTTCACTGAGAGTGCAGTCAAGCACAGGAACAAGCTCCCCGAGAAAGTGGGGTGCTTCCAGCTAGAAGTTAAAGATCACTAATGTATAAAAAGCCCCATACAAATGGTGTGGGGGAGGGAAGCTGAGAGAGAGACAAAGAGAGAGAGGTTGTCCTCTGAGTAAAGCGAGTTCTAACTTGTCATAGTCACCCATGACTACAGCTTTTGACCGCATACTGACCTTCATGTTAGCCTGCATTGCAAGTGCATTGGCAGAGTTGATTTCAAAAGTAACTTTTTAATACCTTCAGTAAAAACACTTTTGAATAAAAGCAATATCCAGGCTTTGTCTCTGGGCTACCTACATCCATAAACATCTAAATCTGTTCAAAAATCTGAATAAATATTGCCTGCTGGGAGAGTAACCTAAGATAACTAATTGCCACTTTGCAGTTTGAGTTCACTTTCTAAGCACAGGTAATGTATTTTTAAATCCTAGTCAAATTGCTCTAAAAGGAATACATGCCACAAACTTCTTTATCTGTAGCATTAATACATATATATATAACTCCGAATGTCTGAGCAAGAGGATTGCTAATGTACATGGAGCTGCATTAGCGAGAGCATTGGTGGTCAGGGTTTTCATAGAATCACAATAGCATAGAAGCATAGGATAGCCTGGGCTGGAAGGAACCTTAAAGACCACCTAGTTACAACCCCCATGCTGTGGACAGGGAGATCTTTCACAAGACCTGCTTGCTCAGAGCAGGATGGGACATCTCACTTCCAGGGATGGGACATCCACAAGCGGTACCATTTTTTGCTTCTCTTGTTCAGGGAAGAACTGAGCTGCCATGGGCTTTCCAACACTCTGGCCAAATCACCATACAAGGGGTGGGGAAAGCTGAGAGCCTGGTAACCAAGCTTAAAGCCCCAGGTCCAAGCAGCTATATATTGCAACTCTTTGTGGATACACCTCAAATAGTGGCATTGCCCTGTGCATCAGTAATTAAAACCCCTATAAATTTGCCATAAAGGGGTTAAAATTCAATGCATGCCTGATGCTGGAACATACCATCTGCTTCCACATTCTGTGCATGCTGCTGGTGAACTTAGCCGTGCTGGCTCACACACACACTAGGGTTTTTTGTTCAGTAGCAGTCCTAAGGGAAACTATGGGATCAAGCAGCAAAAGCAGGAACAGAGGAGATAAATAAGGGTGGCAATAGTATGGAAGGAAGCCTTTTGAGGTCTCAGGCCAGTTGTGTGTGCTCTAGCAAGAACATTGCTGTGGCTATTATTGCAGGGCAAAATGTGCCAGGGTGGGTAAGGCTTGTGCTCTATGAGCCCATCTAGTTGGAAAACTGATGCAAGTATTAAGAGTTCAAAAATCAAGAACAAGAGAGAATTTGGGAGGCTGGACAGTCATCTCTGTCCCCTCTCTCATTCTGACAACTGCCAAAAAGAAGAAAGGATAAAATGAAGGCTGAGAGCTATAGGCTAAAAAGATGCCAGTGATTTATTCCTTGATGTAAAAGCATGAAAACCACCCCCCCCAAAAAAAAAAACAAAAACAAAAACAAAAAAACCAAACCAAACCAAACCAAAAAACCAAACAAAAAAAATGCATGAAATGTTTTTATACCTCAGGAATGTATTTATGCTTAATTGTATAAATTGTGCTGTAACAGAATATTGTACTAGCAGATTTTACAACAGACTGTTGCAATACGCACTCTTTACCAAATTTACTCTTTCACTTAGTCACCAATTTATCCATTGCGTCTCATCAGAAGGGTTACCAAGGTATACTTTCAAAGAGGTTGGTAAAACTCTGATGGCTTTTAGACAGATTCACATGCTTACAGAAATCAGCCCAGAGCTTTAAGCTGTCACTGCCTCCAAAGTAACCTTGCCTGTGTGGTTTCTTAAACAGTGAGACAGAACATTTGGCAGCATGTCTAGATCTCATCTCCAGTTTTGGAAACCCATTTCTATTCACTGCTCTACCTTCATCTACAACAGCAGGTGATATCCTGGTTCATGAATACAGACATGCTTTTAAGTATGCAGTTATTGAATCTGGAGCAAAATGGGGATAAATATAAGGTGACATTGTAACAGAGGCTTTTGAGATAGACCATGTACATTCAAATACAATTTTCCTTGCCCGTTGTAGAACTGAAACATCACCAAGAATTTTAAATGCAAACTGATAATCTCCATTCTCTTGAAATTGTTTTGAGTTCTTACATTTCATTGTTTTTATCCTTCTTTTTTATTTTTCTATGTGAAAATATAAAACTGTACAGAAGGCTGATGAGTCAACCTTCAATTATTTATAATCACATTATTATTTTTTATTGAACTTCAGTCTAAGAATTAAAGCAATAATTATTGGAAAAGTCAAGAGCTGTTCATTAAATGTAAGGTTTTTTAATATTGGCTTTAAACTTAAGTAGCTAAAACTGAACCATTTAGTTTTGCAGCATTTCTGAAAGCAAAATTACTTAAAAATAGTATCAATTTAAGGATCCTAGCACCCATAAAATGCATGCATTCATAAAATCCTGGTCCATCTTTTTCAGACTGATGTGAAAGTCTCTTACTGGCAATACATGTAAGTTATTCCTAGAGGAACACTTTTCTGGAATCCCAGAATCATAGAATGATGGAATGGTTATGGCTCAAAGGGACCCTAAAGATCATTTAGTTCCAACCCCACTGCCATGGGCCAGGATGCCACCCACTAAATCACGTTGCTTAGGGCCCCATCCAACCTGGCCTTTTCAGGGATGGGGCACCCACAACCTCTCTGGGCAACCTGTTCTAGTGTTTCACTGTCTTCTGAGTAAAGAATTTCTTCCTAACATCTAATCTAAACATCTAAAATCTTTCTGTTCAAAACCACTGCCCCTTGCCCTGTCACTATCTGCCCATATAAAAAGTCCCTCTCCCTCCTTCTTATTAAGCCCTCTTTAGGTGCTGAAAGGCTGCAATAATGTCCCCCCAAAGCTTTCTGTTCTCCAGGCTGAACAATGCCTGAGTCTCTCAGTCTGTCTTCGTAAGAGAAGTTCTGGAGCTCTTTGATTGTCTTTGTGGCCTCCTCTGGACTGCTCCAACAGGTCCTTGTCTTTCTTGTGGTGGGGACCCCAGAGCTGGATGCACTACCCCAGGTGGGGTCTCACAAAGACAGAAGTGAGGGGCAGAATCACCTCCCTTCACCTGCTAGCCACCACTCTTTTGATGCACTCGTGAAGTTTTATTTCTGGGCTGTGAGCAAATGCTGTTGTTTGATGTGCAGTTTGTTTTTTACGTGCCTCAGCACATCTCCGAGAGGGATCTATTCCAAGATCTTCCCAGGCACACAGTTGAGGCTCACTGGTCTGTAGTTCCCCAGAGCTTTGTCTCTCCGTTTTTTAAAACTGGAAGTGATGTTTCGCTTTTTCCAGTCACCAGGGGCTTCACCTGTCTGACATGACTTTTCAAATATAATGGAGAGTGGCTTGGCAACATCGGCCAGTTCCCCCAGGACCCTGGAGTGCATCTCATCAGATTCGATAGACCTGTGGCTGTTCAGCTTCACCATGTGATCCTGAAGGCAGCTCTTCACGATCTGACCCTTCCTTAACATTGAGCACAGTGCCCCCACCCCTCCTTCCCAGCCTGTCTCCTGAAAAGCTTGTGGCCCTCAACTGCAGTGCTCCAGTCATGTACCTCATCCCACCATGTTTCTGTGATAGCAGTTAGGTCATAGTTTTCTAATTGCACCATGGTTTCCAGCTCCTCTTGCTTGTTACCTGTGCTGCATGAATTGGTGTAGAAGCACTTCAGTGGGGCTATCCACCTCTTCATTTTCTGGGAAGAGCCCTCTTTAGTTCTTTTGGGATGATTTACAGGTATTTCCCTGCTGTTCCCTAAAGTGCTGTTACTTAAAGTTCCTTACTGGCACCAAGCAGAGCATCTTTTCTCCCCACTGAATCTAGTTTAAAGCCCTGCTAGTAAATCCTGCCAGCTTGTCAGGTGCACCCCATCTGCTGTCAATATGCCCAGTCTCCCAAAGGCATATCCCAGATCATGGAACCTGAAGCCCGGAGCATAGCACCAGCCTCAGCCAGTCCTCCTCCCTAGCCACTTATTTCACTCTACCTGGGTCCCAGTCCCTTCTGGGAGGACAGAAGAGAACATTAAATGTGTTCCTGATTCTTTCAACATCTCTCCAAAGTCCCTTTTGATGTCTCACAATATCTTTTTCACAGCATCATTCAATCCTACGTGAAAGAGTAAGAGCACCTGATAGCCCTCAGTTTTTACCCATTGTACTAGTTTGAAAACAAACCAGTGGGAGGCACCAAGTCAGAATAACAACTTAATGGGGAAATTAAAAAAAAATAAAGGCAGAAAACACTGGTTCAAACTGACAGAGTCAGGATACAACCTGACTCCCTGTTAGGCAGGGTGGTGGTAACAGTCCGATAAGATGGTGGCTGCAGTCCTCCTGAAGTGGTGGATGTGGTTCTGTTGAAGCGGTGATCCTGTAGAAAGGGTCTGCTCTTCTTCAGAAGGTCCAGTGGTGTCTATGTAGCTCTTGTCCTCTGGGAATCCAGTGGAAAGGGTGTCTGTGGTGTTCAGAATCTCAGATTATATCCGGGATGGAATGCTTGGTTCCTCCCTCTGGGTGGAGCATCTCACAATGGGATGATGAGTCATGAGGCAAGGCGTTGATGGGCCCATTAACAGAAAGATAGTCTGGAGGGAGGAGGCAAGGAAACACTGCCCCACCTTGTTTCAACAGCTCATGAGGATGGTAATAGAATACACTGCAACCCAGGACATTATCCACCCCTTATTCTATTACCATCTACATCATCCCAAATCAATACCTTCCTTAAACTCTACACACACACAAGCACACACACACACACACACATATATATATAATGAAACCCTACACACAGTTCTCACTTAAGATTAGGTCTCCTTGTGGCACACAACAGGTTTCCCCATCTTTCTGCATTACCCACCAAGTGTAACCAGGTCCTTGAGCAAAGACAATCGCATGGATGGGTTTGCTTTTGCCTCAGGAGGGCAATCCCAACATTTCCTAAAATACCTCTCATGTGTACCACAGGGACTCTATCTGCATCCACTGTGTGCAAGGGTTCAGACTGGGTGGGACCAGCTTGATTGATGGACCCTTGGGTATTGACCATCCAGGTGGCCTTTGCTCAGTTCACTTCCCAATTTTTGAAGGTCCCCCCACCAAGTGCCTTTAGGGTGGTTTTAAGTAGTCCATTGCAGCGTTCAACTTTCCCGACAGCTGGTGCATGATAAGAAATATGATATATCGATTCAATACCGTGTTCTCTGGGCCAGGTGTTGATGAGGCTGTTCTTAAAATGAGTCCGGGTGTCTGACTCGATCCTCTCAGGGGTGCCATGTCTGCACAGGACTTGCTTTTCCAGGCATGGATGGAGTTCTGGGCAGTAGCATGAGGCACAGGGTAGGTCTCCAGCCATTCTGTGGTTGCTTCCACCATGGTCAACACGTAGCGCTTGCCTTGGCAGGTTTGGGGAAGGGTGATGTAGTCAACTTGCCAGGCTTCCCCATACCTGTACTTTGACCATTGTCCACCGTACCACAGAGGCTTCACCCGCTTGGCCTGTTTGATTGCAGCACAGGTCTCACAACTGTGGATGACCTGTGAGATGCTGTCCATGGAAAGGTCCACCCCTTGGTCACGGGCCCATCGGTATGTTGCATCTCTCCCCTGATGACCAGAGGCATCATGGGCCCAATGAGCTAGGAATAATTCTCCCTTGTGCTGCCACTCCAGATCCACCTGTGATACTTTCACCTTGGGAGCTTGGTCCACCTGCTCGTTGTTGCGATGCTCTTCATTAGCCCAACTCTTGGGTACGTGCGCATCCACGTGTCGAACTTTCACGGTCAGCTTCTCTACTTGGGTGGCAATGTCCTGCCAAATCTCAGCGGCCCAGATGGGTTTCTCTCTGTGCTGCCAGTTGGCCTTTCTCCAGTGATCCAGCCATCCCCACGGAGCATTAGCTACCATCCACGAGTCGGTGTAGAGATAGAGCCTCAGCCACTTCTCTCGTTTGGCAATATCCCAAGCCAGCTGGCAATATCCAAAGCAGTTGGCTTCAGACCCTCTGTAGCTTCAGCTCCAGAATCCCAGTGGTTGGCCCTGAGTCTCCCCAGGCAGCTTCTGCTAAAGGTTCCAGGACAGACCATGGCTCCTGGCTGCAGAGTAGAACACGGTCTTTACCTCTGATCCTGTCCTGACTGGGCCAAGGGCTACTGTATGAGCAATTTCCTGCTTGATCTTGGCAAAGCCTTGCTGCTGTTCAGGGCCCCAGTGGAAATCGTTCTTTTTGTAGGTGACCAGGTAGAGAGGACTCACGATCTGGCTGTACTTGGGAATGTGCATTCTCCAGAAACCTATGGCACCTAGGAAAGCTTGTGTTTCCTTCTTGTTGGTCAGTGGAGACATTGCAGTGATCTTATCGATGACCTCGGTGGGAATCTGACACCGTCCATCTTGCCACTTTACTCCCAGGAACTGGATCTCTCAGGCAGGTCTCTTGAATTTGCTCCTTTTGATGGCGAAACCGGCCTCCAGGAGAATCTGGATGATCTCTCCTTTCTCAAATGCCTCCGTTGCTGTGTTCCCCCACACAGTGATGTCATTGATGTATTGCAGATGTTCTGGAGCCTCACCCTTTTCCAGTGTAGTCTAGATCAGTCCATGGCAGATGGTGGGACTGTGCTTCCACCCCTGGGGCAGTCAGTTCCAGCTGTACTGCACTCCCCTCCAGGTGAAGGTAAACTGGGGCCTGCACTCTGCTGCCAGAGGGATGGAGAAAAAGGCATTTGCAATATTGATGGCTGTGTACCACTTTGCTGCCTTGGACTCCAGCTCGTACTGAAGTTCTAACTGCATGGCAGCACTCAGTGGTGGCATGACCTCATTCAGGCCACGGTAATCCACCGTCAGCCTCCATTCTCCACTGGACTTACGCACTGGCCATATAGGGCTGTTGAAAGGTGAATGGGCCTTGCTGACCACCCCTTGGCTCTCCAGTTTCGAATCATCTCATGGACGGGAACCACAGAGTCTCTGTCAGTGTGGTATTGCTGATGATGTACTGTTGCTGTGGCTATTGGTACTTGTTGTTCTTCAGCTCTCAGCAGTCCCACGGCAGAGGGGTCATCTGAGAGACCAGGCAAGGTACACAGTCGTCTGATATCTTCTGTCTCTACAGCAGCTATCCCAAAAGCCCAACGATGTCCTTTTGGGTCCTTGAAATATCCACTTCCAAGATAGTCTATGCCAAGGATGCAAGGGGCCTCTGGGCCAGTCAAAATGGGGTGTTTCTGCCACTTGTTCCCAGTTAAACTCACTTCAGCTTCCAGTACATCCAGCTGCTGGGATCCTCCTGTCACCCCACAAATAGAAATGGGTTCCACTCCCACATACCTTGATGGCATTAGGGTACATTAAGCACCGGTGTCAACCAAAGCCATGTATTTTTGTGGATCAGATGTGCCAGGCCATTGGATCCACACAGTCCAAAAGACCCGACTGTCCCTTTCCTCTACCTGGCTAGAGGCAGGGCCCCTCTATATATCCCCTCGGGATAGCAACCGAGTGATGATCTCTGGCTCTGCCTCTTCTGCTGGGTGCGAAGGTCCTGCTGCATCCTCGTCAGTCACTATGTGGACAGATTTGCTTTTTGATTTCTTCTTCTGAACAGACACAACTGCAATCGGTTTAGGCTGTTCTGGTTTGGTGACAGTTTGTGTGGAGATGCTGATGGTGCTTTTGGTTTGTTTCTCCTCTGTGACAGTTTGCATAGACATGGACGCTGTTGCTTTGCTTT
Organism: Corvus hawaiiensis; assembly: GCF_020740725.1. Lineage (NCBI taxonomy): Eukaryota > Metazoa > Chordata > Aves > Passeriformes > Corvidae > Corvus > Corvus hawaiiensis. The sequence continues at coordinate 66,876,100 of NC_063255.1, forward strand.
TGGTTCCTTTTTTATTTGTGACAGTCTGTATAGACGTAGTGGTTGTTGCTTTGCTCTTTTTTTCCTCCTCCTCAAGAAGACGCTGCACCATGCCAAGCAGTGCTTTGTTTCCAGGCATGGTGTACACAGTGCAGGTCGTGCAGAGAAGACAAAGTAGAACAAACAACAAGATTATGTCGTCCTTGACAACCAGAGGAAACTCAGTATTTTCAAAAACTTCTGTGTCAGGCCTGAAAGGCTGGAAAAAAACATTCTTTACTCCTCCCCCCAGAAGCTGGGTGTGATTGTTGAGGCCCCAGATGTAGCAGCCTAGACTAGGACAAGCAAACAAAGTTGAGTATATATTCCGAATTATGTTCATTGGCTTGGAGGTTATCATGCAGTAGGCATAATAGACTAACAAAACAAATTTTATACCATACCCTGGTCTACACAGGAGCATTACAACTGGCAGGTAGTTCCCCATGTGAAGAAAAATACAGAGAGCTAGGTACAAGACCCATGTAAGTATGTTGAGCATCATAGTGAGTAGGTGGCTTCTACAATACAAAACTATAATTCTGACTTTTCTCAGTACCCTGCCCCACACTGGGCACCAAAATATGTACTAGTTTGAAAACAAACCAGTGGGAGGCACCAAGTCAGAATAACAACTTAATGGGGAAATTAAAAAAAAAAATAAAGGCAGAAAACACTGGTTCAAACTGACAGAGTCAGGATACAACCTGACTCCCTGTTAGGCAGGGTGGTGGTAACAGTCCGATAAGATGGTGGCTGCAGTCCTCCTGAAGTGGTGGATGTGGTTCTGTTGAAGCGGTGATCCTGTAGAAAGGGTCTGCTCTTCTTCAGAAGGTCCAGTGGTGTCTATGTAGCTCCTGTCCTCTGGGAATCCAGTGGAAAGGTTATCTCTGGTGTTCAGAAACTCAGATTATATCCAGGATGGAATGCTTGGTTCCTCCCTCTGGGTGGACCATCTCACAATGGGATGATGAGTCATGAGGCCATGTGTTGATGGGCCCATTAAGCAGAAGACAGTCTGGAGGGAGTCATCTCTGAGTCATGCAGCAAGGCATTGATGGGCCATTAACAGAAAGACAGTCTGGAGGGAGGAGGCAAGGAAACACTGCCCCACCTGGTTTCAACAGCTCATGAGGATGGTAATAGAATACACTGCAACCCAGGACACAAGTGTTGGAAGCCTCTTTGTGACATCCCAAACACGAGGCACCAATAAGCATAAAAAAGTCTCTAGAGAGGTGGTCTGGATCACAAATTGCTTCTTCTGTGCCTCTCAGTGAGGAGTCAAAAATAACTAACACCCTCCATGATTTTTTGGTGGTGCTTGTTCTAATACAGGTGTCTGATTGTACTAATCTAGTAGAACCCTCCTCTTCTTGATCTTGACTACTGTAGTTAATGGGTAAAAAGTAGGGAATGTCTCTCCATTGCCTCTTGGAAGATTAAGGTTTGAAAGTTAGTTTCAAACTGCCTCTACCAAAAACTTTAGAAACAGCTTTATTCTAGAAAATGAGGCACCCTGTTTGCAGCTCATTAAAGAATTGTGTAGCTGATACATCAGTCAAGCAAGCAGCAGATTTTTGATACATCAGCCAAAAGGGCAATCAAATTTTTGATACATCTGGCGATCCTCATGTTTGTACCAACAAGGAAAACAGCGACCTTTAACTGAGCAAAGCTGAAGTCCTCCACTGGCGTTGCCACGAGGTGGATGTGCCATCACCACTCTGAAAACACTCTATAAGCAAGTGCTCGAGCTGCAATAGGGGCTGAAAAATTTACAAAGTGTCAGAGTCTTTGCTGTCTGTGCTGTTCTGCGCTATCCTAGCTGCTCCTGTGAGGCTGTTTGTGTCCCACCCTGCTGGTCCTGCTGCCGTGGCTCCGCTCCCTTGCTGTCAGCTCACGGACTTCATGGGGGAAAGACCCGTGCCACCCAACACAGATCTTACTCATTGTACTCTGTAAGCCAGCACTGAGCGCATGGCTGGTGTTATCCCCTTTCCTGTGCTACTCAATTCTCCTTGGCATTTTGCTACTTTTCTATTTTTCTCTCCTTCTTTCCTCTTTTATGAAAAAACAGGCTTGGATTATCGCTTTGGATCCCAACTTTTAACCTTGTTTGTGTTTTAATCTCACTTTCAGGTATGCTTAGAACCTAGTTCCTTTCTACAATTGTGGCTCAAGGCAAGACTTGCCTCTCCTCACCTTAAGCAGATTGGAACAACCACCTATCACACATTCTTCTTCCACATCCAGACTCTTCCTCTGTTAAGAGACAAGAATTAATTCTCCTTTGTCTTGTGAATTAGCCAAGGATACCAGCTTGGGCTTGGGTGTTCACCGACCTTCATCTTCCAAGGACTTAAGGCAGGACTGCTGACCTGCCTGTTTGAGAATATAATACCAGGCACCGATCTGCTGCTCAGATTGAGGCAATAATAACATTTACTCTTCTCATTAAGCAAGATTCCTTGCTTTCCTGCTCTTCATTAAAGAATGCCCTAGTGCCTGTAGAGTGCTCTCAATTAGTATAAAGGCTTTTGCACAACAGAGATTCACAAGAACAGGAGCTGCTTCTTGTGAGGCAGACAGGATATGTTATGTTCTCAGAAAACTGAAGCACAGCAAAATTTTAAAAGGGGATACAACAAAATTTTAGGGTTTTTTAAAATGAATTTTAATACTATACAAGTCTGGACAGAAGGAACTTTGAAATTGTCAAATTTCATTTTTCTTTTTTTTTTTTTTTTTATTTTACAGGAATAGGGCTGAATTATTTTCTTCACCTGAAAGCATTGGGAGAGTCTTTGGTTACAGTGCTATTTGTCTCTTGTTATTACCCTAAAAGCTTTTTCAATGTAATTATACGTTTCACTACATCTCAGTGCCTCTAACTGGTATGATTCGTGCATTGGATTGTGTTTTTTCAAGAACAAGCATCATATAATCAACATTATGTCTGTCAACTACTGAGTAAGTACAAGAGTTAATAAATTTAAAAAAAAAAAAGTGGAAAATCCAGGTTTGTGATTAGAGAGAGACTGGTAGGGTAAATATACAGTTACCTGGCAGCAAACACAGAACCCAGCCCATCTGGAGTCCTGAAAAGAACAGAACCAATACATATCTGTCATGTGCAGACAACTGGTGAAATCTGGTGGTTCCCAGTTTTTTACTGCTTCTTTAAGAAAGATGGACTCTTTTTCTTCACAGAAAAAAATCATTCCAATTCAAAGCAATGTCTTTATCATACTGTGGAAGAAGTTACAGTAACGAAATGTACAGTTATTATGCTTAGTGAAGTGCTTAAAACCAAGATCCTGGACAAGAATAGCCTCAAACATAGCAGAAGTTTAGGACCACATGTATAGCCATCCAGACCCAAATCATTCTCCCTGCCACCACTGCTAAAGCAGACTGAAACAAAATCCCATTTAACGACTTTCTGTCTTAATTCTGATTCTGAATTTTGTGGCTTTGATTTATCAGTACTGAAATGTTGCTGCAAATGATTGTGCTAAATCGTTACTTCTATCTTTCTCCTTCTGTTTAATAAATCACTGTAACATTTTATTTACTGGACATAAAATTCCTCTACATGCAAGAAATATATTTGGGTTTCACTTCTTTAAATCATAAAGAATGGAATTTGTTGTTTGTTACTTTTTTTTTTATTTAGCATATTTTTTTAAAATCACATAGTTAATAAGTCTTCAAACTGCTGCTTATTTTAGGAAATAATAATTCTTCTGTTATGAAAATCAATTTTTCTTCTGAGGAATTGGAGCTGGTATGAATCCAGGCTGTGTTTAGTCTTTCCAAAGTCCTTCCCTGTTCCTTACGATTAGTGCTTAAACAACTGTTCTGGAAGCACTGAAGGTGACTTGGGTGAGGCTGGCTCACTCAGTGCTGACTCGATCCAGAAGCAGGGACACTGTCTGCTTACATAGGTGAATGGTGCTGTCAGCTCGCTGTACAGGCTGAGCAGTAAACTGCAATAAGAGGAAAAGCAGGAGCTTCTAACATTGCTCCTGTTAGACCTGAAAGCACATCTTTTCATGTCCTTAATGCATTAAACTGGTATGTTTGTGGTTCTTAAGCAGGTACAAAAGCATTTGCTGGATCAGGCTCAACATGTGTTCCCTATCTGTTTTCATGTAGTCTGAAGATAATATAATTTTCCAGTTTATATGCTAACCCTTTTGTAGCTAAAACTGATAATCATACCAGGTTCCCTTGTTGAGTGTTCTAGTCCCTTAAGCTTTAGTTTAGTAACATTTTGGCTGATCAATTGGATACAAAATCCTTTATTTTCTGTTTAAATTCCCATTCCAATAAATAAGGCTTTTGGGCTTAAGTCTACATAACTCTCTTCTGAAAGTCTGAGACAGAGAGTCAAGAATTTTTGAAAAAAACACCTCAAACCGTATTTTCAATTCTGTAGATGTTTTCAATGTTGTGATCTCAAAAGAATATCAACTTTGATCAACCAAAGAAATGGGAGCAGATGTTGCAATTTTCATAAAAGAGCTTTCTTGGAAAACAAAATAACTTTTTTTAACCTTTAAGCCACACAGACTTTACTTAACTAATAGTTTTCATTTAAAAGTCTTAGTGAAACATTAGGGCACTGCAGTTCTACCCGTAACTAATTTCATATTCTGTACAAATTTTTAAGTTTCATGAGATTCCTTCATATGATGCAGCCTAATCAAGAAATCCTGAATCAGTTTTAGTTTTTCTTCATGTTAAGTTGTATTTCTGTATTTAAGTCTCCTGGCTGTTACCCTGTGTTTGCATATTTGCATTGTATCTTTTCACTCCAAGGCAGATTTGGGAGTTGTTATCCTAGACTCATAGTAATTGCAAGAAAATCCAGTTCCATCTGTTTCTGCCAACATATGGAAATTGAATGAGAATATCAACATAAAACGGCACTTGCTCAATATCAAGTGTGTGCCAGCTATTGTGTTTGTTATAGAACCTTGTGGTCAAGCAGGCTGAAAGAAGCCAGTAAGCTGCCTGTCTGGTAAGAAATACGAGTGCAGATCTTGTTCATGCCAGTCTGTCAGTTGTCAGTTGCTATATTTTGGCTTAATACAGCTAATTCCATCACTTACAGATAATGTGCTGCTGAACAAGGTAGGGTTCGTCCTGCATTGTTAAATAGGAAGAAGTATTTTCACTGCACCAAAAGACTGATAAAGTTTTGTTGGAAAAGCAGCATTAAATCTGGAGAAGGATAAAGAATATGCAAAATGTAACCTCTGAGCTACAAGGGGAAGAAGATTACTGTTTTATCTACTGTTAAATAACAACTCTTGAATATTTTTTTTCCTAATCAAGTCGTCACATACTCTTGAGAAGTTACAGCAGTTGCACTACCACTATGCCGTTTTGCAACAGGTTAGACAAAAGTAAATGTATTTAAAATACACATGAGAAGAAAGAAGTGAGTTGTCTCCCAGGTGCCCCAGAAGTACAAATTTGCATCAATATGCATCAATTCAAAACAAAAAATTCTCCACCAAAAAAATATGTCCACCTGAGGACCAGTCCTTTTCAGGTGCTGCCTGCTGTATGATTGCCCATTAGACAGATTTCAAGCTGTCTGCGTTCTGCTGTGAAGAAATGTTCAAAATTATTTTGGGGTTTTTTTCCTGCACAAGCTATCCTAGAGTTCTTTTAAGTCCAAGGACTTTGGAATAGGAAGAGTAGTGCTCAGGAAAAATTATGCAGCCCTGAAGGATATGGAGTGACAATCTCAAACAATCAAATGAGAATGGCTTAACAAGCTGTCTCTCTGTAAGTGGACTCCACCTTGTTTCTGACAAGATCTGAGCTCATCATGTGTGCACATACTTCTAGTCTATTTTAGACACAGGTAAAATGCATTTATTTAGACTAGCATGAGCTATGTGGGTAATTTTCAAGCATTTTCCTTTTTTTTCCTTCAAGTTTTCTTTGAGTCCATTCCTCTTCCCTACCTTTGCAGCAGTACTGGGAATTTTTTTTCCTAGCCTCGACAACTAGAAGGCCGGCCAGGGTATATGCTGTCGGGTGAAATTTACAACATACTTACTTATGCATGTCTGTTTTTCTAAGACACTTAATGAAATGGTTCAGAAAAAGTCATTATGACAATGTGAAAGACAAAAGTGGCTGTCTTATAAAAGACATTTTCTTTCTCCTCCGGTAGATTTGTTTATCATCTCCCCTCTGTTAAACGATAGAGCTGTTAGATTTGTCTAACCTGGACCTCTGAGGGAGCAGAGCACAGCAGGGGTGCATGTTGCAGCAGATAGGTGAGTGGCTTGGAGGCAGTGTCCCAGCAGGGTCCTGCCGAGCAGTGCCCAAGGTGGCTCTGCCAGCTCGGTGGTGGCACTTCTGCACACCTCTGCACTGCACTGCCATTCATGCATTCACTAATCTGAGGGCAGGGTCGTCCCTAAACTATTTCCATTTTCCTCTCCTGCTTTTCTTCCCTGCTCTCTTCATTGTGATAAAAAGCCTGTGGCTATAAGAACACTTAACTGTAATACAATTTTCATAGCTCAAGTTACAGGTTAAGTAAGTGTTTTATATACCCTGTTTGTGGAAGACTAGACAAGCTCTTTGAAGGAAGGTAAATAATACTTAAAGCCCAGATCATAATCATCTTCCATCTCTGCTCCGTGATTTCATTTAATACCAATTATCAAGTGTTTTATTTTTACAATTCATGTGGTGTTTGGCTGACAGAAGTGTGTATTCCTTGCTAGGAACTCAGGAATTAGACAAACCTAGCATACTGGATTGCATATCACAGCATGAAGCTGCTTTTAAGATGTTACTGCCTTCACAAAGAAGGAAAAAAAGGGTTGGAAGACTAAATTCAAGGAGAATTCAGTATCACATTATCTGGGTTTCATCTCCCCCTAGCTTCTCACCCTGTTTTCCTTCTCAGATATGAGGGTACTGCAAAGGAATAACATTAAACAAACTTTTCTCAGAAATCCATCACCTCTTTGATCATCTTAGATTCAAGTTTTTACTGTTGTACAAGCTCCAAAGCTCAAAGTCTCTTCACCATCTCCCCACAAGTGTTAGGCAGTCTCCAAAGGAAAAAGGTATTTTCCTGGCCTCGGTGAGCTTAAAGATGATAAATATAAACATAAAAAAATATTTAAAAACTGTGGGAGAAGAAAAGGAATGCACTCCAGGAGAGAAGTGAAATCATGGTAATGAACTCCTAGCCTCACAGTTGGTCTGAGCTGTTTTTCTTTTTTTCTAGTCATATTTAAAACGGACAAATTATATCCTTACTTTCCTACACTCCACACAAAAGTCAGCCCTTCTTCTTGCCTGACACTGGTGTCAAGCTTCACACTTGCACACCCACTTCCTTGCCCTGTCCTCCTAGGGCTTTCTGGTCCTTCCTTGTTTTCCATATGAATGAAGCAGTTAAAAAAGGTGTTGATGGACAAGTAGAAGACATGGGCCTTCATAAGAGGCTGAAACAAGTAGCTTTGCTCTCATTTCTGCTCAGCACATCTCATGTTTCACTCCAGAGCCTCCATTTGCCTCAGCGAAGCAGCGCCAGTTCAGACCAGCACCTGTCCCATTCCGTGTCTGCCACACAGTGCCTGCCAGCCAGCAGCACATGCAAGTGGATCCAGCAACGTGCATGGCATCTGTGACAAACAGCACGTGAGGCTCTGTGAGCTGTACATTTCCCAGTCCCTGGCCAAAGGAGTTGCTTCTACTCTGCAATATCTTTGATACAGCCAAATATGTAGAAGATTGGGCACACAGGGAGCTCCCCAAAAGATTTTGTATGTGATATTTTCCTTTGCAAAAGCAACCTGTGCTATAGCTGGGAAAATTTGTAAGAGCACAAGAATGAGAGACTGAGAAGCAGAAAGAAGAATACTGGCAACTTCTTACTAGCGTCATAATATTTAACTTTTTGTTGCGCTGCCTTTTCAGACTTAGCCTTCATGACCTAGCAGCTGTTTCACTTGGCTCAGGGCATTTATGACTTTATTTTGGACAAATCTTTAACATTTTCATTTGATTTTTCTCAACTCAGCTTTGTGCCTCAAAATTTGTTTTAAATTTTACGGTCATTTTTTCCCCTTTCTTACCCTTCTTACAGCTGTATGCTCTGGAACTCAACAACTGTGGTGTTCCTCTCTTTGGCTAGCAGCCTGTTTTATAAGTTAAAGACAAAGGAAAGGAGTACTTTGGGGAGGAAAAGAGAAGTAAGACAAGAAAGGAAGGAAGAAAGACGTGAGAGAGTTCTTTCACTGGATCTACTCAGAATAAGATAAAACCTAACTATACTTATAACTATATAAATACTGAAGTACACAGTAGACTGAAAGTATTCAATAAACATTTACTGTGAATGGAGGCATTAGGAAAGGCTTAGGCTCTGCCTGAATTCCCATGAAATTTATAAATATTTCTTTCATTTGTTCTCCATTTACAATTAGTTGCGGTCAAGCTGATCAAAGACAGAAGAGGCCTGTTGCATGTGAACCAGCATCCCTCACAATGACATTCACAAAGCAGAATGAAATATGAAATATCAGGTTTCCACGGATGTATGAACTTGTAAAAAATCTGAAAGAATAGGAGGTTTTTCACACTGAGTAATGTGAAACATTTGGTGCCTATTGTAGGCCTCTGAAGAGGAAAACTGAGAGCCAAAATCCATCAGGCAATAAAACAGAAGCAGGCAAAAGTTAAAACAACAGCCATTCACTACAATCTATTGATTTAGATATCATGATTGTCTCTGCTATAGCAGTGGTGGATGCTAGCAGGAGCTTCCACTTAAATCATTATCAGGAACAAATCCCAGCACTACAGACCTGAGAGCAGGCTGGAATAATGTTTGCTTCAGAAATGTATTTCATCTGTTCCCTTCACTTAAAAAAAGGGGCGAAAAAACCCTGCCACAGCTTGTTCACACTGCTCTCTGAGCATTTCCAGCCAAACAGGTGCTAAGGTTAATTGGGTAAGTAGCCTGAAGCTTCCAGTTTTCAAACGAACTTTAAGTAAATAAATAACCCCAAGTGGATCCAGGAGGATAGACTTGCACAAAGCCTCTGAGCCGCGTGTTACAGCACTCAAGGTTCCTAGTTTTATCTCTTTTGCAGACCTGGACTTTTTAGAGAGCAGGGCCCGTCAGCCTTTGTGACTAATACAGTATGCTTTAATTGCTTCCTATGTCTTTCACAGCTGTCAGCCCCTAATGGGGTCAGGGTCGACAGGGGTGGGGCACTTGGAGGGTTTGTATCCCCTCACCTCCTGAAGCACTCCAGGCTGGAGAGGGACTTCACCCCATACAGCATCTGGGAAACCTGTGGCTCTCACTGAAATGAGATGTGTGCCCTCTCCACCCCAGAAGTCATTCACCCCATTCAGAATCACCCTTTTTGGCTGCCGGAAAAGGTACAGACAAGGGGAGACTGTGCCCTTAGTGCTGTCCCTGACCCAAGAGGTTCTAATTGCTTCTTAAGTTGTGCAAAATTTGTTTATGATATTAACCAACGTCAAGCAACAGGGAAGAATGTAAAAATAGGTTGTTTCACATTGTTTTGAGAAAGATTTAGGAGGATTAAAGGTTAGCAGGAGCCTTCTAGCATAAACAGAGCAGACACTTCATGTTGTTTATGGTATAAACCCCATTATGTTTCAGTCTGTACCAGAAAATGTCTTAAGAAAGGTAGTAGTAGCTAGGGCAAAAAACAGGAGGCATAAACATGCTGGGGATGTCCTGTGCAATTGAAGACCTTCATGGAAAAGGTGTAAGTTGAGTACTTCCAAAAAGGGACTGCACAAGAAGACATTTGAGAGTACAAACGGATTCATTTTTTCTCTCAAACCAAAAATTACGTCACTTCTCAGGTATGATGTAAAAGCAGGTCAGAGAATGTATGGTATTGCAGTTCACAGTACTGCCAGCCTAGACATACAGAAGGTGTGTTGGGGCCCCAAAAGTTCTAAGTTATTACAAAAAGTGTATGTATTTTGTTAAACTGACACACTTGGGTTTTTCATATTCAGACATCCTCTCAACACCCACAAGAACCAGAAACCTTCTGTTTTATAGGAAAGCTGAGAGTCTAGTTTAATCACATCTCCAAGGTCTGAGACTTTGAGGAGAATGTCCAATGCCAGATGACAATAAAACCCTTAGAGAGAAGAATACTGAACAGTGACTTGCATTCAATTCCTTGGGCTAGACAGCACTGTGCTCTGGACAGGTATCAGTGTGGCCAACTTCAGCTCACTATAGGAAACCTAGAAAATCCTGTCCTGTTGTATCTCTCTAGTTCTTGAAATTTGTTCAGGGAATCTGGACAGGCTGGATCAATGAGCCAAGGCCAGTGGTATGAGGTTCAACAAGGCCCAGTGCCAGGTCCTGCCCTTGGGTCACAATAACCCCAGGCAGTGCCACAGGCTGGGGCAGAGTGGCTGCAAAGCTGCCCACAGGAAAAGGACCTGGGCGTGCTGGTGCCAGCAGCTGAACATGAGCCAGGGTGTGCCCAGGTGGCCAAGAAGGCCAATGGCATCCTGGCCTGTACCAGGTAGCAACAGTGTGGCCAGCAGGACCAGGGCAGGGATTGTTCCCCTGTACTTGGCACTGGTGAGGCCACGTCTCAAATCCTGTGTTCAGTTTTAAGCCCTTCATTCCAAGAAAGACATTGGGGTGAACACATTAAAGTCTACTCACTTGGGCTGGAAAATAACAAGAGTTTTTTGAATGAGCAGATGAAGAATTCCCTTTGTCCAAATGTAGCTTATATTTGCTGAGCTTCAGACTTCATATATTCTATTTATGCTATCCATAAAAGGTAAGTACACATGTGTGCACACAGGAAGTTCACCATCCCTTAGGAGCTTTAATGAAAGAGATGTCTGTCTCCAAATTAACACTAAACAAAATCAGAAGCTATGGCAAGTACATATTCCTCAGTACAGATGCACAGCTTCAGGGCTTTTGCTTATTTATTTGCCAGTAACATGCACCACAGAAGAGGTTTCTGGGAAAAATGCACTGTGCCTCCCCTCAGGGCTGAATCCCAAGGCTTTACTTTCAATTAATTTACTGGAGAAAAAAATGAGAGAAGCAAAGCAATTAAACGCTGTTCCTGCCATTAACCTGAAAGCCACTTAACATTTTTCTAATAAAAAAATAGTTGAGATCATCCTTATACAGTCCTGCAGCGGCTGTGGGAATATATGGCTTAAGTTTCTACCCATTTTGGTTTGGTCCAGCTAACTGATCACATAGAACTTTCCAGAAGAGTTTAGCCTCCTCACACGATATGTTGTGGACTGTATCAGAATACGGTACTATATTCTTTAAAAAAATCAATGTTTCCATTTTTATTGGCCAGCATGTTTCAACATTTGTTTTTGCTCAAACCCATTGTAAAATTATACATATATCAGAACTTTTTTTATGGTGAGATAATACACGTAATTCCTTCCGTAAGCCTGCCTTATCATGAGTCATAAAGGTTCAAGAAACAACCTCCGCAAAAAGAGATTGCAATTTTGCCCTCATTGTCTGCACATATTGCTTCTGCCAGCAGAGGAAGGCAGCAGAGATGTGTTGACCTCAATTAATGAGCACAGACAAGTCTCTTAGGTCATGGATGAAGAGCAGATGCAAAATGGACACCTCTCCCACCTAAATCACTCATTCACAGTACCTGTCCTAGCCAGTCCCAGGTTAAAAGGCTGTAATCTTTCACTCCTTTGGAGTAGAGCTCTTCTGTACTACATGAATAGCTGCCATCAAAATACACTTTAAAACTGGAGACAGGAATTAAAAACATAGGTAATAGAGAGGAAAGAAGGAGAGATGGAGTGGCATTAAGAAAAGTGACCAATTTGAAAGATAAATTTTCACATTTATTTTGTAAGTGCAATCTCTCCATGACATTTCTGTGCATTCATAGCCTGTGGTCTTTGTGGTCTTTGGGTGTTTAGATATCTTGAGGACTCTCCTTTCATTTTCCTGAGCTTGCAAGGGAGGCACAACAAGGTTTACAGACCGTCTTGGCAAAAAACACTCTTCTGCATGCATTTTTTCAAGTGTAGATTACAAATTTACTTTTGTTTTTAAGCTTACCCTTCTTTGAAGGATCTTATAAGACTCTTCGGTTCTCATTTTCTTAACTTGGTCTGTCAGGATGTGTCTGCACTATGTAGTTCTGATTGTGAAGAGACAGATACAGAAGCTAAATTCAAGTTGTTATTTTCACACTTTACAGTGCGTCCCTTTTACTTCATTGACTGCTTTGAGATCCAGAGCTACCTGGCATGCTTCTGCACCACAGACTGCTGTGCAGGATACATACAGCTTAAGTTAGTTGCTTCCAGCCTGTTGTTTCCCAGACCACTGGTTATTCATGGCATGTAGCTGAGGAAGGCAAGCTCAGGTAGAACAACATACACAAATGTATCTGCATCTACAGTGGAAACATCCTGGGGGGCCACCAAACCAGTCAGCTCTTTTACCCAGGAAGAGCATCTCAGGGGACACTGGCAATACAGTGCAGGCCCTTGCAGTCAGGACAGTAATGGCTTTATTTCCTTCTTCAAATCACAGCGCAACAATTCTTTGTACTTTACTTGTCTTTACTAATGACTTCTAAAGAATGTCATTAGCATTTTTTTTTTCCTCAGTCAGAGTACAGTAAAACAAAACAATTTCCTAAATGCTGCTTGTCTATTGATAGTGTCTATTGAAAATATGCGCTGGCTTATAGAGGATCTGGGATTAAACTTGACAGGAACCCTTTTTTTTTTTTTTTTTAAATCAGGACAGACTGCTGAACAAATCGTTGTGGCCCTATTTCCAGAAAACATTACAACAGAGCTTTGTTCCTGCTACTATCATAAAGACTTCCACCAGTATTTCTATTACATCTTTATTTTCTAGGGTTTTTAACTAAGGCAGAAAAACTCTCTATGGGCTGAAAGTTGTCATTTCATGGTGTTCACACTATGAAGTAATTTGTTTCACCATAAACTCTGAAAAATAATTGCACAAGCTATTTTGAAGCTGGAAAGAAGCTGGTTGAAGGCAGTGGTTTCCTACAACTCTATTGTTTAGCATACTGAAAACAAAATTAAAGGAACATATTTTGTTTTCAAGCAAAGATCAGGCATGAGGAAAAGTGTGAAGGAACTACTATAGCTTTCAAAATTACTATTACAGAGTAATAGCCCCTTCCCATAATAGGTCAACATGGAATAAGCCTTTCTCTCTGGTGGACTTCCTCTGCTACATCTGTAAATTTCCAACAGACCACACTGTCACACAAGTAAGAAAGCAGAAGACATGGGGCCACATTCTTGAGTGGTGTGTATTGATAATTGTAAACTGGTATTATAAAAAAGCTCCCATGGAGCTCAAGCAACACCAGATTACTTACAGGGTCTAGCTTCTAAAGGAATCAACTGTTCATTTATTGTCTTGCAGACACAGCTGGATTGACCAGGGAATGCTTTTTGAACGTATGTCTAAACTCCAGTCATCTGCAAAGCTCAATTTCTATTAGCTTCTTTGCAACAGAATGTGTTCTTACTTACCTGTATCTGCTTCTATTCCAGCTATTCATCTTACTTGTCTGTTCTGGACCATTCTCAAAGCAGGACTTTTTTTTTACTGTGTGTTTGTACAGAACCTAGCACAGCGAAATGCCATTTTTACCTGAGTCCTCTGAACTTTGTCGTATTACAGGCAGTAGGAGTTGCAGTGAATAATAGAAATCTCCATTACTTCACTCATTCACTTCGGAAAAATCTTATCCCTCAAGGCTGGAGTTGAGCCTGTGACAGATCTGCAAAGAATGAGTTTTAATCCATGCTCCCCATATTGTATCTCATGAGCTTGGCTTCAGGGTTTTGTTATGGCCCATCTTTATTACTGAACCGTTTTTCTTCCTTCCTCTGAAACATCCTCCCTACACCAAACAAGATTTCCTGGGATAGTGAGTATAATTCACATTATTGCACATACTTTTTCTGCTTTAATTCTATCTCCAAAAGATAGTAAGTCTACATTTATTAAATGGAGTTACTTTTCCAGCCTGCAGGGATCAGCCCAGTATCTTTAAAGAGATAACAATAAGGTTTGTGATTAAAACCTTTTTTGGAAAACATGAACAAATGATAACCAGTTGTGATAGTTTTCCACATTTTCATAATATCTAAAAATATGTTCAAATATCCAAAAATGATCCTGTGATTTGATTTATTCACAAGTCCCTTGAAGTGTTTAATAAGTACAATACGGTACAACTAAAATCATGCTTATTACTGCTATTAGCTTGGTAACTCTCCAGGATGAAATCATACTTTTCGGGCTATAAATATACATTTTTATTGTTGATTTTATGCTGCATTTTGAAATACTGCTTCTCTGCTTTCATATTTTCACTGCTGTATTACAGTACTATAAATCAGCCCCACAGTAAAGGAATTCTAATTGGTATCAGGTGATTTTTTTTAAAAGTAGAGAAAAAGTTAAACTTAAATCCTTTTGAATGAAGATAAGTTCTCTTGAAGCTCTTAAAAAAAAATCAGATGTGTCTAGAATGATCTATCTTTTCTTGAAGGACTAATCAGATAAAAGTATGCACAGTGCACATCAAAGTATATGTATGAGCTCAAAACCATCATAAAATATACCTCTAGATGTCTAACCAAGTGCAGGGAATCCTTACTGTGGTATTTTTTCATTCTCTGTCTATGCTGCTTCAATTTTCCCATCCCACTAACAATGCAAGCTTGAGCTTCTGTTCTGCCTCCTACTTACCCAAATATTTCATTGTCTTTCAAAAAGATGAAAAAACAAAAAAATAATCCCACTCCAATGGCATTACAGCAATATATTCCCAATGTCTCAGCACCTCTGTAGTGCCAACTTGATCCTTAAACCATTGATTCTTTCTTTGATGGACTTGCCTAAAAATAGTCTCTACGTCCATCTGTACCTTGTCCAATGCAGTAGTCAGTCTGGCAAGTCACAATAAACTATGCATTATGTGCCAAGTGCTGGCATTTATCCCAAAAAGTAGAGCTCTGTGGGTGGGTGAAGAAAACAACTTTAAATTAATAGCTTTGGTATAAAATGCCAGAAAACACACTGTATGTAGGATATTTCTAAACAAGATTATGGACTTCCCTTTTCCCCAGAATTACACAAAGGAATCCTTAGAAAACATAGGTTTTCAAGGAAAAAAAGTATAGCAACCATAACAAATTATGATACAGATTTAATTCTTACGTGCTGAATTTGGTAGAGATGAAGAAGACAGGATAGGTAAGGCATGAGCTGGAGTTAGGAAGCAGGAACAGAGTCCATGCCATAATTCATGGCAGCCAAGAACCTGAACTAAAGGCCAGCTCTGACTCTTCCATTAGTGCTTCTGCAGCCCCTCCAAAAAGAGAAGCACTTTTAGGGTTTTAGAGCATACAGAGGGCAGCCTCACTGGTTTCTGTGGAATCCTGTATTTTTTAATTTGAGCTTTTGGGCAGTATGGTATATTTTCATAGCCCCTTAAATGTTCCTGGTATTTTCTCCTTTCCAGGGAAAGCAGAAACACCAAAATGCACTGCCTGATGTTTCCAAGGGAAAAGAAATATGCAATAGAAATAGTCCTCCTACTTTCTCAGACTTCCCTATACTCTTTAAATGAATGGTATTTGGGAGGGAAAGCCCTAATATTAATGGGATTAATTACTCAATACTGTGCACCATATGGAGTTAAGGTTTTTTTAATTTTTCAGAGTGACTGAATTGCTCTGTGCACACTTGAAGCTGCTAAAACCCAGTAAGTTGACGGAGGAGCTCTGTCCTGAAGGCCAGGAGTAAGATTAACACTGAAATGGATCCAAATAAAAATCACGTTAAGCAGATATTCAGCAGAAAGGCGTCTCAGTAAAGATGAAACAAGCAGAAGACTATATATACACACCTTGTACAGTGCTCAGGGTCATATGAAAACCAGATGGAGGAAATCGAAAGGAAAATGAAGTTGAACAGGGACATATTTGGGAAGATAAAAGGTAGCAGAGAAAGTCGTCTTTCTTTGGGCCGCAGAAAGTCTATAGCACTGAAATGACAAAACATTATATGATTTGAAGATAAAATCTAACACCCAACAGGATGGAAAGTATATATTTTTACATCCTCTGAGCTTTTGTTCCATGAAGGAGAGTGCATCACTCTTGAAGGACAGTGCAAACAATCTGATATTCCTCTGCAGTGAATAGAAATATGAGGCTGGCATAAAAAGTCAGGTGATACTGTGAAGGCTCTTGCTATTTCTGTGATGCTTAGGCAATCCCTGCCTAATTTTCCAGTTGCAGGTAAAGACTGGTGTGAACTGGCTGTTGTGTCCTGTTTCCCTGGCACACTGAAGGTCTTCTACAGGGGGATATCTCTCATCCCATCTCCAATTCCTTTTCTAGTAATGTAGCAATGTAACACAGTAATTTTGAACTAGAAAATAGATGATGTGGGGATTTCTTCTAGAATTAAAGACATGGATCAAGGATTGCAGCCAGTGACCAGGCAAGCAGACAAGCCTTTACTCACCCTTTAACTCCCCTTGGATCCACTCCAATGCCCTCTGAGGACAGTTATCTCAATGGACAGGCTCTTGGCAGTGTATAGCTGCATTCTCAGCAGAGCTGGAAAGTGACAGAACATCCCTACCCATGGCTGTTTACTAGCTGTTGTGAGAGCATTTACTTATTTTGGATGTTTATAAACTCTTGTTGGAACACAAGGCCTATATGGATTCATCTAAATCCTGATCTTTTTGGTCTGTAAAACCTTCAGTAAATGAAAAAAAATCTATTTCATCTCTTGCTTCAGAGCATCATATATAGTTTATAACCTCAGAACCCGTAGCTTAGATGTAATGGTTATCATATAACATCTGTTTAATTTTAAAATTTATATGGAGGCTTTTTTGGAAATCCCTTGGAGTTTTTCAACTTTCTGTCTTCTCTATGCACACAGAGGATGTAGAAAATTAATTTCCTGTGTAAAAATACAAGATGACAGAAGGTCCAAGGTTAAACCTATTTACAAAGAAAATCACTGCCAGTGTTTAGAAAATGCTGCTTTTATTTGAAATATTTGGAGGTGTACCTGGTTTCCCATGTCCTTGTGGTATTTACGCATATAAGGCTTTCTGTCCAATAAGCTGTAGTGAAAAACCTCCTCTGTATTGATTTTTCCCTGATGAATTGTGAACTGTCTACTCATTTGGTGATCCATTTGTTTTAATAAAGAAGACAAACCTGTAGAAGTTTCTTATTTTCCCACCCCTCTGGCCTCTTGTGAAAAGTATTACCATGCTTCAGAGGCCAGCGTTCAATTCAGAGACAAAACCAGATGTCACTGGCTGACATCTACTTCACTACTTTATAGCCAAGTTAGTTTACAGGAGGGTAGGAATGTGGTTCTCCTTTCCTCCTATGAAAAATGAAAGGTGAAGAAACACAAAGCCCAGATGTGGCTGAAGACTGCAGCCAGGGTCTCAGTGACAGCAAAGCTTGACTTTGTTTCTTCCATTTGTACTGATGCACTGGAGTAAATTAGGCCACAAAGATTTGTTTTTCTGGAAGAGAGGATAAGAACGATAAGAAGATCTGTTGAAAGAGATCATGAATCCATCATCTTAGTCCCATTTGGGGTGGGAACCATTACTTGCTATTTCATAGAAGCCAATGTGAAATGGATCGGGTTTTTGTCCAGTTGCAGTGTCCAGCCAATCTCTTGCAGCACAGAGAACCATGAAGGCAGTGGACACCTTCACTGCCCATCTCAGAAAAGGGAGGAAGGGCTGAACCAAAATCCCTGTTATTAGCAGGACCACCTGGGTGACAGTGGGGAGGAGCAGTTCAGCTCTTGAATAAGGGAGGAAGTATACAGGAGGTGATACCCAGGCATTTGACAAGCATTGAGTGTAGTGATGCTGTGACCCACTGTCTGGGACATTATAACCATCCTACCCTACTTCAGCTAGCAGGCTTTGGGCTCCCAAACCTTCTGCACCGACACAGGAGGACAAGAGCCTCCCTTCTGCCAGGGACACATGGAACTTGGAGTACTAATGCCAGCTGAAAAAGCTTGAAAAAGTTTCAGTCTATGTCAACTAAGCACATAGCAAGCCAAGAAGAAGCAGGAAGTATTGCATGCTCCTGAGTTTGTCTGACCCCATCTAGAGTGGGTGGTTCCTCTTTTTCAGGACATCTCAGGAGACTCTGAAATCAACTGCTGTGCTGGATATTTCCTTTTTTACAGTTCCCTTTCCAAAGGAAATTTCTAAACAAATTTTCATCTTTGATTAGAAAGGCTTTCAGAAGGTCTGAATTTCCTACAGGACTGCTTAAAATAGCTCTATTGGCAATTATATGACTGCTCATGTTAAAATCTGCAACACTGAAACCTGCAGGTAGCCTGGAGACTCCTTTACCAAAGCACAGGCCACATTTGTATTAGGTATTGGCCACAACTTTGCTCCTTCAGAGGCTTTCTGAATGTCAAGGTACTGACATTTCTTACTGATTTCTGTTTCAAACACTCTTAATTTTCAGTCTCATTTTTCACTAATCTGCATTTTCCTCCTGGGATTCAGCATTTAGACCATGTCCTTTCTATCTGAGGCTCACTCATCAGCTTTTGAGTGGGCTGTAGGCCCAGGAAGGTTACCAGCTAGCAAAACAGTGACGCCTTGGAAGCAAATACTACCAGTGAAGTTTTGTTGTTCCAAATAATTATGCAGAGGTTAACAAATACATGACTTTGCTGATGAAGTTCAAGACAGCACAATACAATTCGCTCAGGCACCATTTTTCTGAGCAGGTGTTAAAAATGGTAAAAGCTTATTTTCATCAGTAAAAGAAGTTTATACAACTTAATGTGAGTAGAGTCTGTTGAGTTTAAAGGTGCTAGTTTTACAGACCCTTTCTCTGAATAGAACCACACTTTAACTTGAACTTATTCTAAATTGTTGGTTGTTTGATCTTCTCTTTTCTTTACAATGTCAGTCTTTAGGGAATACCTAAGAATCTAATAAGGGACTACATGTAATGCAGATTAACTGTGCAGAACCTAAAAAAGTAGGCTAAGACAAGGCAAGCTAGCCAAGGGAAGGATTTGCTACTTTTCCTCTTCCCCACATGCTTTCCCCTTCTTTCAAACCCTGGGAACATTCTTAGCAATTCAGGTTATTACTGATAGCAATAAATCATCTCAGCCTCTGCTATGGCCTGGAAAGAAAAAGCAGTAAAATACTTCACAAAATAAAATGTATCTGAATTAGCTGAATCTTTGATAGAGGACAGTTTATCCGCAGGCAGGGATAAAAAAGGTGTAAAAACTGGAAAACATTTTGCTGCCGAAGAAAAATAAAAGAAATGTCAGAGTAGCTTAAGCTGCAGACTGAGTAATGAAGGAAATCCAAGACTAATAGCATGCTATCCACTGACAGCAGTACAGGGTTGATGACTTAAACGTTTGTATTTAAGACACTTTAGTCCTCATTTCACTGTTTATCAGCCTGAGGAATCTCACTGTGTGTCTCTAAAATTGCTTAATGAAGCAGCTCCTTTCTTAAATGAAAAATGCACTGGCAACAACAAGCAGAACAACAGACAGGTCATCTGCTTTATAAAGCATTACTTGCTTTTTTGCCCTGTGGCATGCACAGTTTTAAAGAATTATTAAGATCTTCCATGAAAAGAATGAAAGAAAAGATAAAGTTTCCTTCACCGTTGCCATGGAATAGAAAATTAGAGGGAAATGTTGAAGCATTTTATGTGGTTTCTCATCTGGATATTATTAGCTAGTATTTTTTTAGTAATATACAGTATCATACAGATTACTGATTACTACTGATTTTCTTATACATATGTCTTCCTATTAATCATAAAATACAGTGCAATTTTTTTTTGCTATTATATCAACTATTAGAAACATCTTTCCCAGATGATTTTTATATTCATTTGGGGTGGCTTTAAAATAAAATAGTAATTTTCTGTTTTGTGTGCAAGGAAGCTTTAGGTCATGTACTGTGTTATATTACTAAGCTGTGGTATGTAGAAAATAAAACATTAGCTTAAACAGAGAGAACACCAAAACTGCATTTGAGACTACCACTTAAAGATGCAATAAAAAATGTTCTAAACAGAAAATCTCTTTTGAGACATCTACAAGGATAAAATTAGTGTTAAAGGGAAGGATCCTGGTAGAACTTCCTGAAATCTGGATCTGTTAAAAAGCACGAAATAGTGATGTTATTTTCTCCATCTTGGCAATACCAGAGGAACTGCAAACACTCCAATGATCCGTCTCTGCGTTTACTCTCTTTTCTCATTTATATGTGTTTCAATGTCATGTTCAAATGTTTTGTGTACCAACACTCCCCACACAATAAATGCTTAATGTTTTTCAGTGTTTAAAAGCATGTATAGATGCTCCTAGGTCTCCAGAGAGTCCCTCCAAACCTACACCTGAAGAAGGAGAAGAACATGTGTCATTCTACTTCCTCACAACAAAGAAGTGACCCCAAGTTGAGAGAATAATACAAAAGTATTGCAAGAATATGCCAGGCAGGCAAAACATTTTCTATTCAGAACTCCCTGTGGTCATAGCATGAGGGAAGGCTCCCCAGGAATTTTTGCTTCTTTTTTTTTTTTTTTTTTTTTTCCCCCAGTTTACTGGGCCTCTCTAAAAAGATGTATCATATTCACTGCTGAGTTTCATATTTTGCAATCTGCACGAATCATGTGATGTGCAGCTACTACTATGCCACTTGTTGTGAGGGTTCATTGTAGACCCTCTAATGAGCCTGCCATACTCCTTCAGCATGCACAGCACTGTCTTCTCAATCGTGCCTTTCAAGAGATTAAGATTCAGTGATGCAATACAGCCCATGACACAAAGCCTCTTTTCAAACATAAAAGAGCCAATTGTTTTTACAACCTCCAAGCATGCACAATCTTTGCTTTACATGTCCATGCAATAAATGGCCTAAAAGTTTCATATCCTCCTTGCAATATGGAACTTGACCCTTGAAAATCCTTCATGACAATTCAACTAGTAGAACGGAAATCTTTTCCCAATACCCTAAGGATTCTGGCAAAATATTTGTACTATTTCCATGTATACATGCTCCACTACACTGTCCTCCTTGCATATTACAAAAACTAACAACATTTTTGAAGCTATGTATTTTCTGCCCTGTCCATAAATTATCTCAGCTGCCTCCTGACTCCTCAGATTACTCCCAGATCCCTCTGGCAGGAGCTACATTTCATAGTGTAGCTAAAACCTCTCTTCTTAGTCCAGCACTCACAGCATTAACACAAGTGTCAAGAGATGGGAGACACAAAGAAACTGACCTTTGTGAGCACTGGGAAGTGCTCAAAGATTTCTGCGCCCACCAATTCCAGGCTGCACTTTTATACCATGGGGCTGATAAGCTGGTGGAGCATCAGGGCACAACCCTTGGCCTGGGGCAGGGAGCACCTCTGCACAGTTGGCAGCCATGGTGCAGAAACTTTTAACGGTTCAGAAAGGCATGTAAGGCATGTTCAAGCCAACATACCAGTAAGAGTATTAACATGCTGGCCCAGTCACCCAAGCTCCTTTGGTAGTCAATGGAAAAAGAGACAACTCTGCAGGGTGAATTACCCTAAGTGCTTTCAGTGACTCTTTTGGAAGGTGGTGAACCACCCCAGCCTTCCTGCCTCAAACCAGTGAGAGTAGAAGATGTTCTGGCGAGGACTTAACCAAATCACCCCTTTCCCCTACCCACTGCCACCATATGCAGTATGGGGACAAAGCCCCACCCTCCCCTGCTTCACCCAAGTGCTTTGTGAATACCCTGTGAATAGTGTCACTAATACTCTGCAGAGTGACACACACAGCTACTGCGCCAGTAGGGCCATCTGTGTGTGTGACTGCTTACAACTCCGTAGCAGTTTTGCAGCAGTGGAAGGAAACCCCTATATGGACAGTACAGCCCACAAAAATGCACAGACAGAGAGAATGAAAAGTGTTACATTAGAAGTATTGGACAGAATCAAAACTGCATACTGCTAGGCTTGACTGTGTGTTTCAGAGCAATACCTGTGCTAAATACCCTTCCAAACTCTTCTTGGTATTAGGCTGGTAACAAGGAACTGCAAGCCCACTGGCCATCTAACCCCATGTCCTCTCTCTGGAGGTCACCAGCATCACATACCTCACTGTAAGATGAAAGATTCACTCTTCTCCTTGTGTGAGAAGTCTGCCCAAGTCATCACCCCTGAAACTTAATTTTCAAACACCTCTAGTAAGAAGTGAGTAAGAATAATTTCTTTCCAACAAAAAATGCAAATTTATTATGCATTTTAAGTGAAAAAATAGAAAAAGTTGAAAAAGAAATATGAGTGAAGAAGATCCTATTTATTTCAATGTGTAAAAAACCCCAAGCAAATAAAAAAGCAACATAGCCTTCCAGGCATATTTAATAGATTTATTTGCGGGGAAGGGGAAGTGTCCCTTCCAACTTCACCAATTCTATGATTCAACGAGTGTTTGTATGAGATTTGGTTTTCCTTAGACAACTGCATCAGACTGGTGTATACTGAATGAGAAAAGCTACGCAACAGTCCAAAAATACCTGAGTGGACCATATAGGGGCTGTTTTAAGGCTTATCAATCTCTATTATTGATCCATACAAACACCAAGTAATTTAGAAGAAAAAATCAGGTAAATATGGAGATGTCTGACCTGCTCTGTGGTATTTGGTCAATTGTTTTTATATTACAAGCAATAAAAATCAGAAGTTTAAAAGATCTGCATTGTTTAGAGCAATCATTATTTGAAAATTTGGAGTGCAGCACAAAGATATTACTCTCTTTTTTCATTCAGATTCTGTTTTCTCTTCTCCATGAAGAATCAAAACCAACTAAACCATGTTCTCACAGAAATGCAGAGATCAATGTGAAAAGGATACATGACTGGTTAGAAACATTTTCACTGAATGAGTGAGATACCAGCGATTCTCCTCTCACCTGTAACATACCGGCAGCAACTCTATCAGGCCTGGCCCTACTCAATGCTTTCACTAACTATTTGGGGCAGAGAGTGTTCTCATTCAATTCATAAACAATGGAAAGTTGAGCAAGACAAGTTGTCAGAGGACAAGATGACAATTCAAAGTGATCTTGAGAAACTGGAGGACAGGTCTGAAATAAGCAAGGTATGGTTCAACCAGGAGAAATGCAAGGCTTCTGGGGAATAATAATCACCTGCATCAAAAGGTAATGGACAGGCCCTTGCAGAGACAGCAAAAAGGCTGAAGGTTGTACCAGTGCACAAGCAGCACATACATCAAAAAGAACTAGTTCCTGGGAAAAAAAATTCAATTACCCTACCAAAATGGATGATCAAGAGTGTAATCTACTGGAGGCACAAATGAATTCCTCTATTCCATGTGGCTTTGGTATGTCTGTAGTGCAAGAGAGGTTTAGTTCCTTCTTTAAGGAGTCATGAGAATGACTAGAAGAAAATTATATTAATGGAAATCCTGAAGTGTTTTATTGTTTAGACTGGAGAGGGGAAGACCAAGGAGAGACAGTAGTAACAGTCTTCAGCTGTGTTGAGGATGCCAGCAAAAAAGAAGGAAAGAAAGTCTTCCCTCTGTCCAACAAGATTTTTAAAAGTAAATTATCTTAATTATCAGCAAGAAAGAATAGGTTAAATGTTAGAAGAAATTTTTTAATGCCAATAACAAAAAAATGTTGGGAAGTTTTGCCATGGAGAATGAGTTATATCCAATAGGGGAGCTCACCTAAGGACAGAATAGATACCCATCTGCAAAAAAAAGAGATGTTGGCATCATTTTGCTGGGCTAGGATATGGGAGTGAGCTAGATGGCCCCTTTGAGCTCTACTGCCCTGGACTTCTACAAGGAATCCATGTCCTATCCCCAGTGAAATCTCAAGTGATGTAGAAGGTTTAGTGAATGTCACCACCTGCCTTGCAATCCCTGATTTCAGAGCACAGAATATTCCTTCCTGGCCACCCCATTGGCCCTGAGGAAAAGCCCATGTTTGCGCAGTGCTGGCATCTCTGGCATCATGTCAGGCATGCATGTGGGCTGACGGGGAGTAGGGAGTTGGTTTCACACTCGATCTGACCATGCCAGCCCACCACACAACCCCCACCCAGCAACTCCCATTCCCAGAACCAAGTTGCCTCAAGTCAGCATACACCTGTGAAATAAATTGTCAAGGTAGGTGAGAAAAAACAACGGAGCAGAGGTGAGAGATGGGGAATCAGTGCCAGCTGCAAAGGAAACCTTGAGGAGAAGCAGCTGCTCCTCCAAAGAGACCTCAGAAGTTAACTCTGTGGCACTGTCATCTCTTATCTTCACACTACATGCCAGCAGACATTTGGAAGGAGCCTCGCTCCAGCGGTTTTTTTCACTGTCCCGTTCTTCTTTCCCCTGTCCCATGCTTTCTACTGCACATGTACTCGCACTCTTTCCTTCTGTAACCAGCCACAGGAAAACTGCCTTCTTGGATTTCTAGGGTTTTTTTACATTGCTCAGTTGTTTTAATATAAAACCACAGCTCCTCTTGTTAGTGAATGCTAGCATTTCAAACTGCAATATAATGTGCCATAAACGACATTCCATGCCATAAAATGTTGCAGAAAGATATACTTTTACTCCTAAAAGCAGTGGCTGGATTCTGCTGAAGTGAATTTAGTGGAGATTCAATCAAAACTGAGACGAAAGAAAGGAACAAGATTCCAGGTTCACTGCAGAGTTCACTTGCAGTTTTTTCTGTCCCCAACAATAAGAGGATTACCTTAAATCAAGAGCATCAGTGTCAATGAGAACCAGAAAACTTAATACATAGAAGGACAAGGAGATCAAAGCTTAGCACCTGGAGAATACCACATGCTCTGGATTAATAAAACAATACGCTCTGTTACATAAATCTTGAGCAAGGTTATTCATGGACAAACATACAAAAAAGATATTACTGTAGAGCTCAGATAACAGATATTTAATACTGGTGCTCTCTCTATCAGAGAATATCCTCTCACATTATAGGAGTGTTGACACAGAGCAATGAGACATTATTTTGTTTTAAACACTTTTAGTCTAAACTTGACATTACTGTTCTTGGACCTGGATACTGCACATCTGCAAGTCAGCGGAAATACCAAAATCTTGCATGCTCCTTTGATTGTTACATTTAAGGTATCATATATGCTACCGGCTCAGCTGCTGCAAGGCATTAAAGTCCATTACTCCAAGCTTGTAAAGTACTTTGGAAATACTATAGACAAGGATTAGGGAAGATGAGTATTCCACATGGCTTCAGAAGGGATGATAAACAGGGTAAAAGCACTGTAGTTAAAGTGATATATTGATTGCATGTGGGTAGCAATAGCAAAAGATCCCTTCTGATGAGTATTTTGTTGAGTGGTTTTGAAACTATATGCTTTTATCAAGCAGTTATGTTTCTAAGATCAGCTTTTTTTACAGTGCCATAGCCTAAAAACTACTGATAGGCTGAAAAACAGGAAACTCGAGGAGTCTGAACTTGGAGCGCAGCTTAGTTTTGGACCTGCATGGTGGTATGATTTGGGAGTATTTGGAAGAGAAGTTTAGAAGGAAGATAATATAATAATAATATGAAGAAATATTACAATCAGCTTAAAAACATGCTGTCCTTTAAACGTCATTTAGTCATGCAGTGCTCCTTTGGTTTATCAATTTGGTTTATCAACGAGGAGGCAAATTTTCCCACAGACATGAAAATAGCATTCAAGCACCAGATATGTGACTTTGTGACCTACAGATGTCACAGAGAACCACTTATCTATGTAACATAACCATTGCAGGAGAAAAGCAGCTCTTTAATATAGGAAAACATCACAGGACAGGAAAGGAAAAGGAATAAAGGTCCCTCTCTCCGGCCTCCAGCATTATCGAAGAAAGCTGCCACCTTGGAAGCAGTTTTCTCTGCTAGGAAAATCTTTTCCTTTCGTCATGTCAGGTTCAGGTTTCACATGGCATTCAAGGCCTCTGCCAATTTTGCTAATTTCTATTTGCCAAAGGCCAGCAAATACCCCTGTTATAACCAGATATCGCGTCCACAGAGATACTACGGAAGAAAGCAAGTCTTTTATGAGTTTGAGATCCAGTCCAGGGAGAGTAGTAAAGGCTGAGAATAGATCAGTGCATAAGTTCACACAATGACATAGGTTCTGAACAAACTTATTTCCACATACTAGCAAAAAAATCCAAAACAATCAGCAATACATCAATTAAACGTGGACCTAAGAAAATGGTTTTGCTGTGTGTTGTGGTTTAAACCCAGCCAGCAACCAAGTACCACACAGCCACTCACTCACTCCCCCACCAGCAGGACTGGGGAGACAATCTGAAGGGTGAAAGCTGGAAATGAAGTTGCAGGGAGCTCTCTCACAGAGAGCCCGCAGGTGCTGACAGAATACATAAACGACATTGTGCTTGAGCAGGTAGAAATGGATACATGTTTCGATTTGCGGCCTTGGCGAAAACTGCCTGACTTAGAGCAATAAGCTTTTGCAAATTAAGGCAAATGCAGTTTTGTAGTTTTGAAATAAATATGCCTTATAAGAATAGAAATGTAGTAAAAATATACTTTATACAAGAAATGATAGAGATAAAAGAGTAAAGAGTTTTGAGTTTAATAATAAGTTTTATGGTAGAGTTTCCTAGAAAGTTAAGATGTATTAGTATAAGCTTGTGCAATAGGCTATAATAGCAATATGTTTATTGGATAAGAAAGTACGCATTGTGGCAAAATTATAGTGTTGATTGGTACAAATGTGTAGCAAGCTTTGTGGCATTTGCTTATTGGCTCAAAAAGTTATAAAATGCCTTGTAGACAGATAGTGAGGCAGGCTGCTGCTTTTCCAGCAAGCTGTTGCTACCTCACTGAGTTGCTGCTACCTGGCATCTGTACCTGCTGCTGCTTCCAGGCCTACCACTTCTGCTATTGTTACTGTAACTACTGCCTTTGATATTAGAGATGCTGTTTGTAATGACTCTTCTGTCTCAACCTACAATAAACATGAGACTGGTTCAGCAATAAATCATCTCAGTGACATCTCGTGCATACTTTAATCCCGGGACAATCCTGGAAATCTTGACACAAATACTAGCAAAAAAAAAATCCAAAACAATCAGCAATACATCAATTAAACGTGGACCTAAGAAAATGGTTTTGCTGTGTGTTGTGGTTTAAACCCAGCCAGCAACCAAGTACCACACAGCCACTCACTCACTCCCCCACCAGCAGGACTGGGGAGACAATCTGAAGGGTGAAAGCTGGAAAACTCATGGGCTGAGATAAAATCAGTGTAATAGGGAAAGCAAAGGCTGTGCACACAAGCAAAGCAAAACCAGGAATTAATTCAGTGCTTCCCATGAGAAGGCAGGTGTTCAGCCATTCCAAGAGAGCAGGGCCCCATCACACGTAACAGTGACTTGGGAAGACAAGCAACATCCCTCCAAATGTCCCCCCCTTCCTCCTTCATCCCCCACTTTAAGCACTGAGCATGGTGCCACAGGGTCTGGAATATCCCTTTGGCCAGTTGGGGTCACCTGTCCAGGCTCTGTCTCCTCCCAAGCTCCTAAGCACCCCCAGTCCCCTCCCCAGTGTGGCAGTACCAAAAGCAGAAACAGCCTCGGCTCTGTGCAAGCCCTGCTCAGCAACAGCAAAAACATCTCTGTATTATCAACCCTGAGTTCAGCACAAATCCAAAACACAGCCCCATGCCAGCCACTGTGAAGAAAACTAATTCAGCCCAAACCAGCACACTATGGAAGTAATCTGAGGTGGTGTAAAGTTACCATCATTTCTTCAGTGCTCTTTAGTACTCTGTTTTTTCACATGTGCAAACTGGGTCATGGTTTAGTAGTATTAATTTGACACAAAAGACTTGCAAAGACCGTAAGCTGAGGTTGAGCTAGGTGACCTTCTGACATCCCTTCCTATCTGGTTTTTCTTGTGATCCAGTGCTCTTAGTATAAGTTATTTCTATTAGAAGGAGATGGAGAATTAGTAGGGAAAAAAGAAAGGAGCAAATTGTTGTTGGTATCTGATTCAGTGATAAAAGAATTACAACTGAAATTAGATAGCAACAGGACTCTGAGGAGTTGGTGAACAGAAAGGAAGACAGTAAGTGACAAGCATGGGAAGGACGCAGGCCTGGAGGGCTCTCCAACACAGTATTCATGGCATGGATATCTTCTTATAGGTATGGATGCAAACCTATGCTGAGACAGGGCAGCAACAGAGGGAACACCAGAACTGCTATACATACCCAGCACTGCCTTCTCATGCTGTACCTGGTTCTGAAACCAAACCAAACTCGTTCTCACTCTGCTGCCAGCCAACACTCCTCACCAAGAAGTGGCTGGGTTTTACTATTACACCTCTAAGTCTGAGTGGCTATTGTTTAAGCAGTGGAGCAAGGCTTTTGATCTACTTAGTGACATAATTTATAACTTGGCCTTGGAAACAGGGATCTGCCATAGGCAGGGTTCTTCCCAGACCCTCTTGTAAACCTGTATCACTGTCCAGGCTGCTCCTGGACTCAGTTTACCCCTACTTAAAATGCATTTTATATAGGACTGTGAATTCAGATGGACATAGTGAGAGTTAATTAACGCCAGTCACACTGCTGAATTTTTCAAATGTAAAATATGGAGTGGCTGTAAATTAAAAGTACAGTAACAAATAGCTCCACAATCTTTAGATAGTCCCACTTCGGTAGAGCTGCAGGGGAAATGTAGGAATGATAATAAATACATCATAAACATTAAAGGGCCATAAAATAGCCACATATAGATCCAATAAAACCTAATATAGAAATAATTCAAGCTGGGCTGAAAAGCAAATACTACCTACTACTGAAGGCTTTTGCAGTACCTTGGGATCCCAGGAAAAGGGGTTGATATCGCATCTGTGTTGAGTCTTTTTATTGGGTCTGACACTTTCTTTGAAGGTCATTCTGCCATGGTATTTTTAAAAGTCTTTGAGTAGTCATGTATCAAACTTCATTTTCTTTTATAACTGAAATAGTCCACTGGAATTCTTTAATATTTCCAGGTCTGTTTTGAGACCAAAAGAACTGTGTATCTAAGAGAAATAGACTGCACCATTTAGAGCTGAAATGACACTGACAGAACACCTTTTCCCCTCTTTAAGTTATGTTTGCTATGGCTACAACTTCAAAATCTCAGAGGTCCACTTGAGTTTTGGGATAAGTATATTTTATGTCAAAAAGACTCCATGCCAGAAAGCTCCAAATATGAGAGAAATCTCAGTTTAGCATTCTGGTAGTATTGCAAAAATGTGCCTTTTACTAAAGGTGAGCATGTCAAAGTCTTAGAATTACTTTTCTCAATCATCATAATGAACAGGCAGAAGAGCCACACAGATCAGAATGACTTTTCCATAGCCCTTGGCAGATTTAAAATCATGGCCACGGCTTCTCCATGGAGAGATTTTGCCTAGTAAGTTTTCCCAGCTTTTCAGCCTCTGCCAGGATGCCCAGGGTGCAGTTCAGGAGAGGTGGGGTTACAAGTCTGCCCCAGACTCCCACCATGATGAAAGCATGGGGGCAGCCAGTTCCTCCACAAAGACCAGAAGACCTCAGGGCCAGGACTGGCACAGCTCTGAGTCACCTTCTTCTCACTAGCATGCGGGTGACTGCAGGCTGACACGGGGAGCACAAAAGCATACATCCTAGGTCCCTTTTCTGTGTTCACCACCACCCCAGAGGGCCACTGACCTATGGCAGGGGCAAATGCAGAGACCTTTATGTCCCTCCCACCCAATGACCTGCCCCAAGCACAGGCTCTGATACCCTCAGTAGCCTCCTTAACCATACACAGTTCAGACATAATCTTCTCCAACTGTCATTCACATGGATCTTAGTGGTTTTAAAGTATTTGTGGTATGGGTGAGATTCTTTACTTATTTCCACAAAGGAAATCAAGGATATTTCTACACATTTCTATTCAGACGAAATAGACTTCTGTCTCGGTTTTGGAGACAAAACTTCAGGAGGAAACACTCCAGAGTGAGTGTCTCCTCCGAAGGCGAAAGGGCCTCCCCTTTTCCTCCACCAATAAGACAAGTAGGTCATGGCAAGTGAAAGTGGAAAAAACCAAACAGTTTATTGACACCAAACAAAACAGGGTAGAACAGGAAAAAAACCCTCAAAATACAACAAATTCCCAGAGAGGGAACAAACACATGGGCTCGGACCAGCCAGGGCTACTTTGCAGGGTCCCCGGACCAGCGAGGAGGGAAGGGAGGCAGTGAGGCAAGAGAAGGGAAAAAGAACAAGAAAAAAACCAACAGAACCTTTTTCCCACTAGCTGGAACACAAAAGAAACCCAAAGAGCAGCACAGCACTCCCGGCGCACTCCCTCCCGAGCCCTGCCAAGCCCCAGAGCCCCCGAGCCGCTGGGCCCCCGTTAAACTGCCCCCACTCGGGCCTGTGGCCCCGGCCCCGGGTCCATCGTAAAGGCACAGCGTCCCTGGGCACTGAGCGGATGGTCAAGGAATAAAGAGGCTTCATAACATCACCCCAGGACAACTTCACAGTTGTCAACAGCTGTCTCCTAAATTAGTTTACAGCTACCACCCTGTCAAAGCCCACCGTCTTCTGGATCTTGCATGACAGAGAAGGCTACAAATCTTAGAGCTTTGGATTTATTCTATGTAAAGGCAATAATGTGGTAGCCATTTTAGAAACTTCATCAAGTATCAGCTGAGATGTTTGGGGTGAAATGTACTCAGAGACTCTATTATGCCAGAGAAGAAAGCAACTGAAGTATAGAAGAATGTAATCCTTTTTAAAATATTATTCCTGGGAATACTTTTATCACCAAATGTTCAGCTTCAAATTGAATTATATATTTTCATCACAGGTCCACATTCCTGGGCCTTGGTTCTATAATGAAATTATTTATAAAGACAAAAACCAGCTGATCTTATGGCATGGCAAGGAAAAAAAATATACTTCTGACTTTTCTCAATACATTCTCTCCTAAGCCAACCTCCCATAGCTGGCACATAAAGCCCTTTTTAGTGTGGTGCATAAAGGGTAGCCCATGCAATGCCTGATCTTCACAACACAGTTAAGTCCTGGCAGATATGGTGCGCAGCATAGCTTCTACCAAGGAATAAAATTAAATTAGTCATGGTCTATATGAGGCATAACACCAGTTTAGACTGTCATCATTACAGGTATCCCAGCTTCCAAGGTGGAACAATGTCACATGTGCAAGGGGACTCCCAGTCAGGCCACAAAATCCACCAAAATCTCTGCTATCACATTTATAATTCCGTGCCCTCACCTCTTCACATGCAAAGGGAGGGTAGTGGAACAGAGCAGTTATAGGCAATAAACGCAAAGAAGTTTCTTACAAAATGGGGCTTGCATGGAGACGTCTGTTGGGAGCCAAAGAGTTCAAAACTACGCACGTGAGTGGTCAGAAAACACACTTGTTCAGTAGTGGCAGGGAGCAGCTGTGGCAAACAACACCTCCTGACTCCAGTCATAGTGCCAGCGAATGGAGCACTCAAAGCAGATGGAAAAACTGACATTTTATTGATAATTCAAGAGTGAGCCTTATTTTCGGTTATAAAAGTGCTGTTTCTTCATAAACAACATGGCCAGAAATATCAATTCTTTCAAAAGCTGAGCGGTGCCTGGGACAGTCCCTCCAGGAGCACCAGAAGCATTTCAGGGGTTCTTACCTGGGCTGGGGCCTTGAGTGTTTAAGTCATTCTCAGACATGGTTACTATGAATATACCACTTACATTGTCACTTCCAGCAGGTCCAGGTGTTCACTGGGTCATGTACTGCAGCTAGGGGTTCCTTCCAGCCCACAGTTTTGCTGGCTTCCGTGAGGTGATGCATGACTTGAGCCAAGTCTTCTGCATGTTTTAACAATGTGCATGTTTAACAGAGACAGTTTATGGCAGGCTATGAACGCTGGGAACTTAGTACATCAGAAACAAAAATAGAACTAAACCAAACCTCCAGATTTGATCCAAACCTCACAGCGGGAGCCTTCCCATGTTACAGTCTGGGGAAAAAAACCAACATCTTATTTATGCACACTTCTGAACTTTCAAAATGCTCATTAAAAAACCTGAATCCAAGCTTTGCAGCTTGCATCCATGTCAAATGAGACAAAGTCTGGACTTGAAATGAAGCACATGAAAGAGCACAGCTCCGCACCATTACTCACCATGATTTCCTTAGATGGTTTGAAGGATTGCAGTGCAGGAAATTCACAGTAATTTGTTCAGTGATTTTTGTCCACCCAGCAAAATGCAGCTTTATGGGCCATTTCTGTAGGGAAAAAAAAGAAAATTAGCTTCTTTTGTGGATCTATTCATTGGCTGGCTGAAGAGGAAAAAAAAGAGAGCTTTTCTTCCACTGAAGCCTTTTAAGACCACAGTTTTAGGTAGTGTCAGAAAGATAGAACACAGAGTGTTCATTGCTTATACAGAGCATTCAAAAAAAAAAGTTTACAAGACTGCATAAAAAGTCTATTATATAATTAAGTTGTAAACTTGCTATTGCCAAGGTATCCTAATATCATATAAAGCCATACATACAAAAAGAGTTTTGAATGCTGACAGGATTCTAGAGAACTATCAGCTAATTAGCAAATCTAATTAAGATCTCACTTATTCTGTGGTTTTTTTCACATTGAAATTTAGTGTTCTTGGAGTTTAATAAATCTGAAATAAAATTACAGACAATCATATGACATTTTAAATTGCGTGAGTACACATGTGCATATAAAGAAATACTTAGGAAAACTTAATTTCTGATGTAATGAGTTAAATGTCCAAGTGTGTTTGTCTACTTTGCCAGAAGAAAACAAGTAACTGAAGTATGGAAGAATGAAATCCCTCTTTAAATATTATTCCTGGGAGTACTTTTATCACCAAATATTCCACTTCAAATTGAATTATATATTTTCATCACAGGTCCACATTCCTGGGCCTTGGTTCTATAATGAAATTGTTTATACAGACAGAAAATAGTTTATTTTATAGCATGGCAGAGAAAGATTCAGGGTTGTGTTTCTGACTATTCTCCCCATAACCTCTTAGAGTCAATCTTTTATAGCCTGCATATAAAGTGCTCTCCAGTGTGGTGCAAATGCAGAGTAGCAGATGTACTGCATATCATATACAAACACTGAATTATTTTCCTTTTTATGCATATGTGAAATCTTGTATGGATTGGTGTGGATCTTATGACTATGGAGAGACTCAGACTGGAATTTGGGGGAACCTCAGCTGAATTGCAGGGGGTAATATTGAATGGTAAATTGAAGATGTGCTTACAAATCAATGCTGTGTTGTCAAAAAAGAATCTGCATCTTCAAGACACAAACTCCTTGTTGTCCCCTTCTGTTGTTCTGCAACTGTTCTGCTCTATTAGGTCAATGCCACTAGCCGGCAGAGATCACAGCTTTGAAAGTCAATATGAAGCTGAATTCTGATGTATCAGACAAGTATTTCTCCAGAGTGTTCAAAAAATGAAGATCATATGACCACTGAGAAATAATCTCTTTCAAATTCCTGTTGTTACAGCTGAGCCCTTTGCATATGTTACCCTGTTTCCCCACAGATGACTCTGTTTGGGTTCCCTCTGCCAGAGGACCTGCCCCTTGTCTCATTTGCTTCATTGCAGGCGGGTGGGGCTCAATCTGAAATCTATTACTGTACCACAGTATCAATCTCACAGAGCAAAAAAGGGTCATTATCACTTTGCTTAGATCTCAGCATTTTTACTGTCTCATACCGATAGGACTTACGGCAAAGAAGGACACTTGGACTGAGACAAATTCAGTGTATGCACTAGATGGCAAGCAGATAGCGCAGTGACACCATCAGTCAACAAATGTCACAGGTACTGCTTCTTCTCCTCCATTTCCATCTGTCTGCATGGAGTGAGAGCAGTGCCTTATGCAGTGGCCAGCTGGAAACTGCACTACAGAGGCTCTTCACAGATGCTCTGGAATTAGAAATCCAGAATGAAGTGTCTGGGAACCGCTGGTTGGTTTAGGAGGATGTGGATGCAGTTAGAAAGTCACAGACAGTACAGATGGAGAAGGATCAGTGGAAGGATCTTGAGAATGATTATTTGTTCTGAGGAAAGCACTTTTTTGTCTTGAGCCTGGTATCTACAGTGTTTGCACAGTGAGTTAGCTGAGGGGGAAAGGAGTGTTGTTCAGTGGTCCTTGAAAGACAGTTATATTATACCTCTGTGGTGCTACATGCTCTTGCAGAGAGACAGCCAAAAGAGGCTAAGGGACGTAAAGCTGAGCAAGGGAAGTGCAGCAGGTGTGGATGGGTGTTAACAGGACAATTTGTATCAAAACCCTTCCACTCATGCTCTATACAGGACCAAACAATCCTGGTTTGACTAGATTTGTTGTGATTCTTTGTACCAGGTATCCTAAATACTTGTACAGTTTGCAGCTGCTCAGAGGACCAGACATTTGTTCTGATCCTTATTCCCCTGCATGAGATTGGAGAGAGCTTGATGAGTTCATGAAGCTGAACTTTGGGTTTAATTTCTTACAGAAAACTCTGTTCTATTCTCATAGGAACTGCTCCACAAATCTAAGCTAAGTGAGATAAGTGGGAGAAATTAGAGGGTTTGCTGCTAAGCCACATTAAAATGCTGACATAGCAACTATGGAGTAAGAGTACAGGGTGCCCTATATCACCATCACAGTAACACATGCAACCTGCAAGCAGATAGCACTTTCTCTTTCAAAATTTCTCATATGTTTTTACTTAGTGTTCTGATATCATCTCCCATGGTGGAAAGAGGAGAAAGGGTAAAAGCACATTCAGTGCTCCCCTCTTCTCTGATTCTTGTGTTACTTCTAGTCTTGTGTTACTGCCTGGCCTTACTGAACACAGTAAATGGAATAAAAGTCACAGACAATTCTGGAATGCTGAAGAGATGTTGCTTTAAATGAGGGATAAACCCTGAAAAATGCACAACAAATTTTACTGAAAATAAGTGAAAATGTGTGAGAATTCAAAGTAAAGAAGGAAAGCATTGAAAAGTGATTTAAATGGCACAGTGTTCTAAAATACATGTTTGTAATCACTTCAGGGATTACCAGTAAAACTCTACCCACAGAGGTTCAGAGTCTATTTCTGAACTAACATCCAGTGATTCTTTTGGAAAAAAAAAAAGCAGGTGTTGTCTTTTACTAATTAAGTGTTTCCTCCTATTATTGGGAGGACTAGAGGAGTGAAAAGGGGAAAGGAGAGCTTATGTGCACAAAGCACTTCCCAAGAAGTCAGTTCTCTTCCCTACGGAATGGTCAGAACTTTGCAAGCCGTCACTTTACCTTCTCCAAAACTCTTTCCACTTCCACAATTCCAGTACTTTGTCCTATTGATTTTGCCTGGCCAGTCAAAAACAATAAAAGGGAAGAAGTTGTTGGTTTGGTTTTAGAATGTGTCTTTCTTTATATCAAATGGAAGACATGAGATGGAACAAGTTGTTCTTAAAACATTTTGCATTTTCTTGTGCTTTTTCCATTATCATTTTTATAGCTGAGATTTCTGTGAGGATTCACAGTGAGTCATTTTATGAGGCAGCTCTGTACCATCTGCACTAAAGAGTTTCCTATCACTCTAGACATTACGTATCTCCTTATGGCAGCCTGGACACTGTAGGGAAATTGCCAAGCCAGGTCACATGCCAGCGGGCCATCATTCATCCAAAAAAAGGCGGGCAAAATCTGCTTACAATTAGGTTCAACCCTTGGTTCTGGATAACGTGTCCCTGTGGCTACAAATTCTTTCCTGCCAGCCCCCTACAGGGCTCAGAAGGAGTCCTAGGATGGTCTGACCAGAGAGAAGAGGTCCTGGCCTCTCTCTTTCCTTCTCACACTTTTTCAAACTTCCTCTCTTTTTTGTAAGGAACAATATGTTTTTGCGTTGTGTCACGCTGGAAGTAAGCACAGCTGCTGCTTTAAAGTTTTGTGAAGGATATATAGTTAAATGCCAAAATGTTCGGTGTTTTTAATGAAAAAATCTAAAGCTTCAGGGAGAGAAAAAAATCTGCGTATAAAATACATTAGTCTGAGCTTCTAATTTGCCAAAATGAAAAACTTTACTGGGGGTACTGTATGTGTAGAAAGGACCCAGAATATAAATAGTGTAAATTTAGCTACTCTGTTACAACCAGAGCTCTGCGTAATAGTAGAAAAAATGGATCAAATACCTTCAAGTACAACCCTCCTCTTGCAGCACAACCTGGTTAAAGTATAGGAGCTCTTGTGGGGTAGATCCCGGTCTAGCAGCAGATCATATGAGGTTCAGGGGGTCTTTCTCCAACAATAGAAAAACTTTGCTCTTTAAAGATGATCTAAATCTGGGTATCAGAGAATACATGTAAATTCAGAAAATGCAGCAAACCACTGGGAATTCCCTACCCCTTTTCTTTACCAGCCAAGACTTGAATACATCTTTGCCACTTGCTCTTGGCAATTTCAGTCGCAGATATTCAAGGGCAAGGAGTGTTCATGGTGTATTCTGATGGAGCAGGAGTGGCTGCACCTAGGGCTACTCAGGAAGTGCTCTCAAATTACTTGCAATGAGAAACCTCTCTTAAACAAGCAATTATAATTTTGGGCCACCATCCATTCTTTATTTTGGCATGTTTCAGTGCAACTAAAACCAGTATGACTGGGCATGCAAGTCACAGCATCTTACACCTCTCTGTAGATAATTACATCAACAAATCTGTGAGTTTTCAGTCCAGGGGTGCATTCTGCAAATCTCAGGGTATCACAGGTAAGACCTCAAAAACTGGACTGACCTCACCTTCATCAGACAGGCCAAAACAGATGGTTTTTCATTGCAAACAGTTATTTTCATGATCATTGACAAGACTGCTGTCAGTGTAGAGTAACTGAAAGTGGTCAAGTGAAGGAGGGGAAACTGCCTTTTCTCGTATCGATGATTTCCTTTTCACCTGGTCTTAACATTGTTGTGACATGGGAGCAGAAGCAAAACACAAAGTACCATCACCTGCAAACTCGGAGATGAATGATCTTTTCTATTATGACTTCGTCTTGGAAAGTAGTCTTAGAAAACCATGTCTGTACTATCAGTAATGGCATCAAAAGCAACAGCACTACCTTAGTAAAAAGAAATGCAAACAAGACTTCATAAAGATGCACATGAATTCATGGAAGGTTCTGCTTCATAACCTTTGTGAATTTCCCGGAACTCAAGGGCAAAAAATAAAGCTTGTTTTTAAAACTTATGTTTGTTCGCATATCACGGTACATTTTCGTAAGTGCAGGAGAGTGGATGTTGCAGGAGTGAGGCAACAGGTTTAGGAATGCTCTAGTGCTTATTGTGATCCTGAAGACAAAGTGAAGCTGTCTGCAGTTCAAGATGGTTTGGTGTCGGTAAAAGGTTTCTATTCCAGCTGTTTTGTTCCTTAAAGGAACAAAATACTGAACCAACTCAGTAGTCTGGAGGGACACGTGCATGTGCCTGGAGAGATTCATTGCAATTTCTGAGCCTAGTTATCTCCGATCCAGCTAGAAAAAAGAAACGGTTTCTCTGTTACCTGCAAGCTGCTACATAACTTAGTCAGCAGGGGAACACAGCAAGGCTCAACACTTCCATTTAAATTTGCTTGCAATCATGTACTGTTGGGTTACAGCTTTTGTTTAAAGAGGCTCGTATGGCATTGACTCCTGGATCATCTGAACTCTGCTATGTCAGCATATATCCAAAACGATCTGCTGAGACTGCTGTGTTCAGCATCTTGTCCTGAAAAGCACTTGCTCTGGCCAGCACTGCTCATAACTCACTCGCTAGCTGGGCAGGCAGGAGCATAATGATTTATGCAAAGAATGCTCCTAGACTCTACCCAGAGGGTCAGTCCTACCTGTGGGATCATGGGATAATTAACAAAGCCTGGAAGACCGCAGGACTTCTGTGGTCTGAGCTAGGATTTGCACTGTTGCCTGACTTATTAGCTCTCTCCCCAAATATCACAGAGAAACACAGTGGTGCCAACGCACAGTGGTGCCAACACCACTCAGTTGGTTTCACAGAGTGAAATTAAAAATAGATGCACTAGAAAACTTCTCATCTCTGAATGCACAGAACACACCTGCAAAGAAGCAAGTCATATAGTCACAGAACACCCTGAGTAGGAAAGGATCTATGAAGATCATCTAGTCCAACTCCTGGCCTTGACACCCCAAGAAACACAACACATGCCCAAGAGCATTGTCCAAATGCTTCTTGAACTCTCAGGCTGGTGCTGTGACCACTGCCCGGGCAGATGTGTTCCAGTGCCCAGCCACCCTCTGAGTGAAGAACCTTTTCCTGATATCCAGCTTGAACCCCACCAATGCATTCCCTCAGGTCATGTCACTCACCAGAGAGGAGATCAGTGCCTGCGTCTTCTCTTCCCCTCATGAAGAAGTTGTAACTGCAATGAGGTCTCACCTCAGTCTCCTCCAGGATGAGCAAGCCAAGTGACCTCAGCTGATTGTCATACAGCTTCCCCTCACAACTGAACAAGATGTGCTAATGGAGGGAACTGTCAGATGGAGGACTGTCATGGCTTAGTATTGTTTGGGGTTTTAGTAAAGAGGGCTTCAGCCACGGAAGTGATTCTCTTGCAAAGAGGTGCTTACAGCTTCCTCTATGACCTGACAGAACCAATCAACTGGCTGGTTTGAATATTGGCTACTTTTTAAGCCACTTAAGATGCTTGACACACCTCTGTGATCCACATTTAAGAATGAACAGAGCCCGGGAAAGCCTCTCCTGCTTCCGGCCTTTGGATGGGTAACTGGGGGGCCCACGTGGCCCAGCAGGGCCGGGCTGGGCCCTGCTCGGCCGGGAGAGCCATCCTGGAGCCGTGCGGCCCTGTTCCATCCGCAGCCCCTCAGTGCGGGGCAGCCCCGCAGCCCCGCTCCGTGCGGGCGGCACAGCCCAGCTCCCACCGCCTCCAGTGCGGCCGAAATTCATCTGAGGCCGCTGTCCGGCAAGGATCATGTGGCCAACAGCGATAAGCGAATTCCAGCTGCGGGGCCGGGTGAGTTAACCCTTTTAGTGCTGTAAGTTCCCTCCAGAACAGATGAAGCCTGCAGATACCAATCTTCTCCCGAGTCAGAAGAGGAAAGGGAAAGGTGAAGGCACATGAAGAAAACACCACAGAGACACCAAAGTCAGTAAAGAAGGAAGAGCTGAAACCCTGAGGGAGGAGAAAGAGGAGATGCTTCAAGCCTAGAAGCTGAAATTCTGTTGTAAAGCTATGGTGATGAACTATGACACATCAGAGTGCCCGTTGTAATTTCATGAAAGCATGGCGGGGGTGGAGCATTCAAACTGCAATTGTGAGCAATGTTTAAGTAGCTGTAATTTGATGAGAAGCATGAACAGAGAGAGATGAAAGTGATGAGGATCCTTGCTCCCAGGGAAGGAGAAGACCTCTGTTTCCAGAGATGAAGATGCTCCCAGAGATAGGTGAAGAGAACCTTTGCTTCTGAACAGCTCATCCTTAAAATGGTACCCCAGTAGCAAAGATTGGACCCTTGAAAACAGTTGTGGGGGAAGCTGTGAGTTGAGGGAAGGGACTTGCACATGCATGCAGAGAACCAACCCGGGCGGCTGTCTTGCTGTGACATTGAAGCCATGAGAGAATTTCTTGTGGAGATGTCTCCATAGCATGAGCAAGAGAGACTCCTCTCCCTAAGTGAACTGAAAAAGATTATTATAGAAGTGGTAACCTGACTGAAAATCTCAAGGGTTGTTATTTTATGTTGTCAGTGGAAGAAGGGAGAAAGGTGGGGGGAGGAAAGTGTTCTGAAGCTTTGGTCTGAATTTTTTTTCCTTTCTTTTGGGTCTGTTAATAAACTTCTTTATATTCTTTTAAGTTCTGTTCCTGCTTTTCTTTTTCTCCTAATTCTTATCTCACAGAAGGAAAATAAGTAAGTAATAGATGTTTTGAACCAAACCACTACGCTTTATTGGTGTTTCTGCCCAGTTTACAAACTGAACCCACTACAAGAACGAAAGGTTGACAGGATTGTGGAAGAGGAGAGCAGAGTAACTTTACAAGAAAGACACAGGTATAGAGTGAACTGCAGAGAAAATAGAGATGCAAGAGAAAAAAAAGGAAGAAAGGGAATATAGTGAAAAAACATACAAACATATATAGTGAAAAAACATACAGAAAGGTACATACAAGGAAAATGTGGTAGGAAAGGAAAGCTCATGTTTAATTGTATTTATATCTGGTATACAGTGAAGGCATGTCAGATTTGATGCTATCATTATCTCTTCTTCTAATATTGATTGTTGACCTGAGGAAATCCCTAGTAACAGGTCATAACTCCCTTGTACTCCGTGCTTGTCCCAGTGAGATACTAGAAAATCTATCCCTGGGTTTTTTGGGAAGAAAAGCCAGTGATTTACAGTCTAGATTAATTTTGATGAAGAAAGCAGGGAGAAGAAAAATTCTTTAACAGCTGCTATCAGGTGAGGCTGGCCTTCTCCAATGGGCTAGGCTGGGTCAAAGCAAGGCCAAAATCCTGTAAGAGCTAGAATAAAATGAGATGGGGAGAAAGCAAGTCAAAAGATTTCCCACTGCTTTCTGCTTGCAGAGGTTGAGAAATAACCCTTACTGCAGGCTGAATGGATGGGGGAGGGCATGACAGCTACAGCAGCAGGAGTGTTGCATGACCAGAGCTTCACTCAGTGAAAGTCTGGTTACAGCTGGGGCACATGTCATTTCTTCTCTAAGTCTTGCATTTACCAGCCAAGTCTTTTACAGAAGCAGCTGCAGGAAGCTGGACAGGCTTTTATCTTCTATTGTCAGTTTCTGGAAAACTTGAATCCTTGCTTACATGTACTTCTGCACTTCATTTTTCAGGTTGTATTTCAGAACTGCTGACTTCTTTCCTTTTGAACAGTCTGGACAATAAGATGACCGGAAAAAAAAAGGCAGGAAGTGCAAATTTTAGACAGAAACACCCTACTGAAACTAGTAGTTCACAAAACAAGTCTAGTTGAGCTCAGCTGGTTTTTTATCCCAAATCAGTTTGTTCATCTATAAAATTAATAATACGGGGAGAGCAGGCCAAGAGGAGAAATTATTCTATTATGTATACCTCAAATTAGCAACTAGAAAAAGGCAACTTTTCTTCAGAAACCAGACATGAAAAAAGATTACACTTCACAGGTGTTTTGCTGTAATATCTCCCACAATCAGACTTTCTCTTTAATTGCAGTAAGTCCGTGTCTAGTTTTTGTGTCCTTCTCCCTGTCCTCCCACCTTGCATGTGCTGGAAGACTCTCGTTAGCCAAAGTTGCCATGTAAACTCAAGTATAAAGAACATATTTACTGAGTGGTCCTGTCTAAACTCCATGAGTGCTTCACCCCTTGACTTATACAAGAATTTAAGAGGTGTTGCCTGACGTCTTTTCCACAGTCAGTGCATTTCTTTTGAACACATTGTACCTTTGGGGGTGGAAAATGGGAGATCCCACGGAGACGCCAAGCAAGGGACCAATGGCTTCTGGTTTTATAATTACTCAACAACTGAACTACAATTACCACAGCTCAGGGAGATAATAATAAACAGAGCTGCCATCAAATTAAGTAATGTGCTTCCCATATATCTGCACTTCTTTTATATGCATGTGTAAGCGGAGGGAGAGGGGCAGGGAGCATTCATATCAAGTGATAAATAACAGCCCCTGGGGCTTCTTGGAAAACAAATGAGATAATTATGGAGAACCTAAGTATCATTATTATGATTATTTATTATTAAAAGCTATGCAGTAAGAAAAAACAGCATCAGGTGATTATGGCTATGTACATAGAGAACTTTCAGCATTTAATGTAAAAACTTCCCTCATGTCAAACCAATAATCACCCTTTCAAAATGATGCCACAGAGAGTCATATATATGGAGTGTTGAGTATAAATCTTTTGATTCCCTGCTGTAATGTGCAAAGTGTCGCCTCTCACATGAAGGTTGCTGCTGCAGGACCTTGTGGCAGCTGAAAAGCACATGTTGTGCTTCCCCCACCTTCTCTTTCCCCTTTCCTTACAGTTTCTCAAAATCTCTCTTGATAAATGTCTTCAGAAAAATATTTTATGAGGTGCTTACCTATAAAAATATATCTTTCAAGGCCATGTACACAATGAGACCTTAAACACTAACCACACACAAGAAACACCATTCATTTGGTCCAGCATGGAGATGCTGGAAGAAATAGAAAGCCGTCAATGTTCTGTCAGAGCCAAGGTGGAACATATTAGCAGTTTGTTGTGACTTGATGTTATTCACCTGCTGCCAGGCAGGGGAGAAGCCCCTCGCAGATGATGCCCTTTTATTTAAATGGCCATTTGTGCCTCAAAATATACAGCCTGAAAACAGCAGCATGTGTGATCAAAGATGTGGGACAGCTTCCATATGAAGAAAAACTAAATATGCTTAGACTCCTTGGTGAAAATGAGGGAGTGTTCAAGGTGGGAGATGGCCCAGGTCTGATAATAAATATCAGGAATAGTTTGAAGGAATTATTGGGATTTTTTTTTTAGCATAGCACAGGGACAAGCTACCAGGTTTAGAGGAAACAAAGCCAAGTAATTTTTAATCCAGCACACAAATATGCTGTAGAGTTTATTCTCACAATTCATAGCAAAGGTGAGGAGTAGAAGGACTTTCAAAAGCAGAAGAAGGCAGAATTAGCAAATCCCATAGCCAACACCTTCACCTGTGCAGTGCTTTTTAGTAACTCGCAGAAGCAGCAGTTCAAGTATGACCCAAAGGGAAAAATTTTCTTTATAAATCCCTGGGACATGCTTCTACTGTATTTAACATTTCCAAAATATTATGGCCATTATAGTCCCATTTCAGGAGCAGCACATTACAGATT
The DNA here is from genome assembly GCF_020740725.1 of Corvus hawaiiensis. NCBI lineage: Eukaryota > Metazoa > Chordata > Aves > Passeriformes > Corvidae > Corvus > Corvus hawaiiensis. The sequence continues at coordinate 66,919,206 of NC_063255.1, forward strand.
CTTATTTTTATAAAGTATGTTCCATTATGTGTTGGGTTTGCATGGCCTGGTTTTTTGGGGGGCAGAGGATACAGGGGTGGATTCTATGAGGAGCTGCTGGAAGCTTCCTCCATGTCCATCCCTGATGGCTCCAAAGACAGACGTGCAGCTGGCCAAGGCTGGGCCAATTAGAGATGGTGCTAACGCCTCTGTGATAACATATTTAAGAAGAAAGAAAAAAGTTGTAATTATACAGTTGTAGCTTCAGCAAGAGAAGAGCAGAATGAAAACATGTGAGAGCAACTCTGCAGACACTGAGGTCAGTAAAGAAGGAAAGGGAGGAGGTGCTGCAGGCACTGGAGCAGAGATTCCCCTGGAGCCCATGGTGCAGACCATGGTGAAGCAGCTGTGCCCCTGCAGCCCAAGGGGATCCATGGGGAATGCAGAGATCCACCCGCAGCCCATGGAGGAGACTCAGAGTGGAGCAGGTGGATGTCTGAGAGGAGGCTGCGATCCAGTGGGAGATGCGTGGAGAGAGGGGCCCTGCTCCAAGGCTGAGCAGCCTGTCCTTGAAGGACTGCACCCCGTGCAAGAATGACCCACGCTGCAGCAGTTTGGGGAGGGCTGTTGACCATGGGATGGACTCACGCTGGAGAAGTTCATGGAGAACTGTCTCCCATGGGAGGGAGCCCACAGTGCAGCAGGGGAAGGACTCCTCTCCCTGAGCAGTGGGAGAAGCCACAGGTCATGAACTGACCATAATCCCCATTCCCTGTGTCCCTGTGCCACTGGGGTAGGAGGCAGAGCTGGAAGGAGGGAAGGGTGGGGGGAAGGTGTTTTCTGATTATCTTGTTCTGATTTTGCTAGTAATAAATTCAATTAATATCTCTAATTAGAGACTGTTTTGCCCAGGATGATATTTGATGAGGGATGTCTCCCTTATCCTTATCATTGTTAAATGGAAACCTTTATTAAATTTTCTCTCCCCTGTCCAGCTGCAGAGGGGAGTGAGGAGTGAGTGGCTTTGGTGGGTGCCTGGCATCCGGCCACAGTTAAGCCACTACACATTGGTTTTAGCATGTTTTCTATATTACACTTGAACCTAAGCAGCCTGTGATTGCCTGAGAGAAGCAGCTTTATTTACTGTTAGAGCTCTTCACTTCAGAAGAAAATTTCAAGATGTGTGACTTTCAAAGGAAGTCAAATATCAAAGCAACCTGACCACATGTACCCTTCATTCCTCCTTTTCAATATATTGTGAATACTCTCCTAAGTCCTGAAGTGATTTTTTTCCTACAATAAAAATATGACATCTTTTTCCCCATACTAGTGCACAATCTGCGTGCTCACATCGAATCACAAAATTGTAAGATGTGGCACAGTTACAGCTTGATGCAACATAGCAGCTCAATTCGCCATTTTAGGTGAAATTATTTCAGCTATATAAAACAAGGAAACCTACTGATGAAGCAGATGAGGCAGCAGATGTTTTGTCTTTTCTTGTTTCACAGTACAAACAGCAAAAAAATATTGTCAGCATGGCATATTCTTAAATATAGCTGATTCTATACAGCCACTGCCCTTTGCATTGAGTTTTGTGATGCTGCTACAAATTGCTGCCTCAGTGCTGCATAGTTTGTTTCAGTTGATCTTTAGTTTGAAACAAATAATATGGCAATATCAAAGAAAACAGCACACAGAGGAAAAATGGAAACAGCACTGCAAAGGTGCTATTCCCTGTTCTACTAACCACAGAAAGATCCTTACACTTTTGGGTTAGAAATGTATCCAGTTTCAGGCAGGGAGAGAGCAGCAAGGTCTAACATGCAGTAAGTACTTGAATTTTATTTTGATGTTTTTAAGAAGACTGCAGTGAATTAGATTTTTTCAGGTCATAAGAGGAAGAATAGCAGCAGAAAGATGTTAGACTTGCTTAGAAATTCTTGGCTTTCACTTTAAGGGAGTTCATCTACTGTAGTACCAATTTGCTTAGCTCTAAAAAATATGTAAGACATTGGCTTGTTATAGCCAGGTGCAATTTGTCTGTTGCATTTGTGACTTATTTGGAGGCTTTATTTGAGATGCAAGCTGCTTATGTTAGCTAGAACACAGGAACAAGTCACTTGACATTTTGCATAAATACTTCCCAGTGCCTACCTGTGTTTCTTGGAAGGAAGTGATTAGTGCCTTTGCCTTGGTTAAGCCACATTAGCTGGAATAGCAGCTGACAGAAGCACTTTTGCTTTATGTGCGCAGAGTATTGCCTCATGTGTCCCAGGAGCACTGGGTCAGTGCAGGGGAGTTCCTGGTCCACCTACTCCAACCATAATTACCTTTTATGGAGCTATGTCAGACTTGCTTGAAAGTCACCTTTTTTCCTGTCAGACAGACCAAGTGTGGCAGGGAGCAGATGAGGACTTAGACGGCAGAGTTAAGACTCCCTCTTGCACTCCTCTGTCCCTTTTTCAGGTACTTCTGTCCAAAATGTAGTGTCAACCTTACAATGCGAATGCTTCTCTAGTACATCTTGTATGATGTCCCAAAACCAGGATATACTCTTTCAATTGTACCATGAACTAATATCCCATATGCTTTTCACTACCAAAATTAGGCCTTGTCGTTTAGAAGGGTTAACTAGATGATTCCACAGCTCTTCCCAGGTCTAGCTCTCTCCCAACATTACATGTTGAATAGAGGCTGTATTTTCTTTCTGTGCTTTTACAGATGTATTCTGTACAGTCTAATATTAGATAAAATTGGAAGTTCTATATATATCATGGCTTTCTGCTGATAATAATAAATCTAGGGTCACCTGCACAAAATCAGAGCATTCCGCTTTTGGCAATCTTCATGCTACAAAAGAAAGAGAAAAACGCCAGAAAATTATATCATGCATCTACTTGTACATATGCACCAGTGGCAAAAAGCCACATTCTTGCCCTTCTGTATCTCCCAGACACCTAGCTTTCAGTTATTTCTTTTACTGTGTGAGACTGCAGAGATATATTTGTAATACAACAAGCTCTTTGAGATTTTCCAAGTGTGTGCGCATCTGCGAGTAAACATAGGGTAGCTCCTTTACTTTTCCTCTTTGCATACTAATCTGTTTTACAAATGTTTTAAACACGGCATGGCAACCCTTGATGATAAATTCATGGAAAAAATATGACCTGTGGACAATGACTAATGTCCATCTCATGCATTTCTGCCCTATATTCTGTCATATATTTTGCGGGGAGAAATTATCATATGGATTAAGTTAGTAACACTCATCCTCACATTTTTGGGGAATGCTTCCCTTTAAATCATATCTCTTTGGACCCTGACAGGCTTTCACACCTAGTCTTATTTCATGCTGGAACTTCCCAGGGACACATTAGTTGTGCTTCACAAATCACCATGTTTGCTAGTGAATGAAACACTCTAAGCAAGCATTACTTAAATCTTTGAAGGAGCTGGGAGCATTTTACACTTCTGTTGGTGGTGAGTTAAAGGGTCTATCTCCTTGAAGCTTGTACCATATGTTTTGTTCTTAAAGCAAGTATCTTAATAAAGTAGTCACAGAAGATTTTGATTAGTGTAAGATTCTCATGATATCTTTATCTCATAGTATCTTTCCTCTATAGTTTTCTGCATGTAATTTTTTTTTCCCAAGGGGTACTAATTAGGGATCCTAATAGGGGGTTTTAAGCAATTGCTTTCTTATTTTTATTCACTAAAAATGTGTCTTTTCTCTCCAGTTTAATATATTTCTCTCATAGAAAATAAAATACATAAGCAGCAAGTGTCTCTCCTGTATACATAGACTATAACTTGCCTGATATCAAATATCAGACCTGTATGATCGTATCTAAATGGGGTAAACGAAATTACTTCTGTGAAAGTATGACGTTTTTAATCTGGAAATGAACTTTGAAATAAACTAACTAACAGAAAATCAGAATCGGAAGTCTCAGAGACAACAGAGTCTTTGCAGAAAGGCATGACAGCTTATTTCCCCTCAGATAGGTTACTATCATTCCAGTGGCCATGATTTTCAGAACCCTTTTGAGACTTTTGGCTGTAAATTTGTGGGCCTTCAAAGAGTTGAGTGTATCCAGCCCAACTGCTGTCTTTATAACACAGGTAGAATAAACCCAGGCAACACCAGTAAGCAGGTATTCAAAGTAATGTTATCAGGCAGTAACCCTGAGAGTATGAGACAAGAGCCAGGCTGAAGCAAATCTTACCAGCTCGAGGAAAAATGAAATTAGTAAATTAAATTAGAAAATTTGGCCAGGAGCCCATTTATTCCAACTCATTGTGATGCATTTTCAAGAAGACTTGAAAGAAGTCTGCAGAGGTGGTGCTTGTCAATGGTGTTCTAGTAAGAACAAATATGGATCTTGCATTCCATGAATCATTTCTTGGACACTTCATTGCAACATCCTACCAAATAGCAGAGCACCATGACATAAGGAAATGCCATATAGCCGCATCATTACAGGATAATCTAAACCAATTTCGGCTAATTTTGCGTGTCTCTTCTCCAGTTTTTAAGCTGTCTGTGCAGAAGGTGGTGAGGTTTTTTTCAGAGGATTGCAGCCCTTGTTCCTTAGTGCAACAAGTTATGTCAGCTGGCTGTTGTTGACACAAACTTCCTACACAAGGGCACAAGGTCTTTTAAGCTACTTCTGTTCTTGGAGGAGAAAGATAAATACCTCAAGAGGGCAGTAAATCTCATCTGAAGACAGGCAAACTCTGGAGCTGCTTATCTACTAACCATGAAGGCAGAGTGGACTACTGACTTACAACAGAGAGCTATGTTTCAGACAGCTAAACATGAAGTAAATTTGGCCTGCATCCCACTGCGCACCCAGGTAATACAGTAGGGACAAAGGGGTGGGTGTTCACACCCTGGCTTCTGCATCCAGGCAAGGACAACTTGAAGGCAGGCAATGATTCAATTTTGCAAGGAAGAGAGTTCTCAACATTTTCTTGTGAAATTATCGTGTCTCTGAAAAGAAGTACAGAACCCAGCTAAAAGGCAACTGTATAAAAACAGAGAGCTAAATCTCTGGTTTGCACAGATAAAAAAAATATCTGATTTTTAAAGAGGGCTCAGATCGATGAATTTTAGCAATTAAAACGCTCTTATTTGGTGTCAGTTACATTCCCTGCACTGGATAAACAATAATGACCTTCAAACCTATTGGCATCTTTAATTTTAGTTTTATTTATTTGAATATAATTGCTCACATGCCCAAAACTAAATCTGTGAGCTAGGAGGCATAAGCATGGTGTTAATCTGGGAAAGCAGGTAATCAGCTCAGTAAAACAAATGAAAAAGAAGAGAGAACAAATCAGTGCCACTTCACCAAGAAATCTGGAAGTTGCAGAAATATGCTTTGGGCTGTTTGGTGTGTAAACTGCATGGTCATTGTAAACTAGCATACAGCATAACTTTCTGTCTACCCTTAAACACATTCTTTGTCACCGTAACAAAAGCCACAGCTGTAAGCAGTTTATGCTGCAATTGCTTGATCAACAGCCATTGGAATAAAAGTAAGATGAGTCCTCCTTTGTTGCCTCAACAGCCCTCACCTCTGCTACAAAAACGCTCTTTAACTGGCTGCAGACGGGCTTCTTCACAAGTGTTTCTAATTCAGCTAAACATCTTGATAGGAAATGTCATAAATTACACATATGAGACTGTCAGTAGAATTTTCAACAGAAGTAACATGAGTTCATATTGAAATAAAATGAGAACCTTGGACAAATTTCTGAGCCTATAAATGTTCAACTTCACCTACAATCCCACTCACAAAGACATTTGGGAAAACTTTGATGATCCCAGCAAACATGTGATTGGTGAGAGAGGGAGACTCATAGACTGCAATTTCCCTAAATCTTGCACTGTAATCTTCTTGCACTTTCCACAAGTGATTCCACTTAGGCTTTTCAGAAGTGATAAAATGTATCACATATGAGCTATTGTGTCCGTTTCCTGAATGCTCATCTCAGTCCGGAAAAAAAATTCTCTTTGCACTTTGATATTTATTTCCAGGTGTACTTATTTCTCTGGTAGGCATTTGAGATCTGGGTGCTGAAAAGATGCATGCATGTACTTAACGTTATATATGTGAGTACCACCATTGATCTCAGCAGGACTACCCTCTGTCTGAAGTCAGTGAGACTACTCATGTCTGAAATTGGGCAAGTAAATTAAACCCTTTCAGGATCAGGATTAAAGCAGACAGTTTTTCCCTTTAATAGTGGCGAATGAAAAAAAGTCTGGTTTTCAGACTTTCTTGACACTTCTGTTATCAGAAAACTATTTCAGTTCAGAGACTAATTCTGCTCTATTTTTCCTGCAGTTGTGATTGGCATTTTTGTAAAACCAGGTTCTTGTTTTAACTGCAGAATCTGCTAACTTTGAAGTATTGTATGCTACCATGTAGCCACATTTTAGAGGTGTTGATTGGTTTCCCGAGAAGTTAAGTACGTCGACTGCATGTGGTTCTTTTCTATTTTATGGGATTCATATGCCCCACTACTCACTTTTATGCCTCTGGTTCTTCGTTAAGGAGTGTGATTAACATCTATCATTGTCAAATTTGCATTGAAATAGAAACCATTGCTTTGAAGCATCATGGATTTGAACTCCATGTTCTGGAACTGATGTGATTCTACACACACCACTCATCCTAACACGGTTTCAGGTTAAGGCCAGTTGCTGCATATCTATAACTCACAGTTTTATCCACCCTTTTAACATCTCTGGAGTGCTCCTTCAAATCTCTGCTCTTGTGCTTTGTCTTGTTGGTCAGCTAGGCATTCTCAGTAAAGTACAGCCAGGCTTAAGCAAATGCTGCTTTTCCTTCCCATAATATCAGCAATAAATATAAAAACAACTAGGCAATTTCAGTCAACATACAGCTTATATTAATCAGAAGGACAAGATTTAAGAAAAAGGAGGTTATAAACCAACAAAAATCTGTACTCATGTCCACCTTAAAATAAGATGGGATACCCAAGGAAAAGCCTGGTTTCTTCACACTGCGAAGAAATGTGAGAAGCAGTTCAACAATAGTCCTGTGGATGGAATGGGATGTTTTTGCTGTCTGTTGTGCTCTCCGTGCGTTCATAAGGTCACATTTGGTTACAGTCAAAGAAGCAGGGTTTCCTCAAATAATAACTCATATGTTGCAACCTCCACTTCCAAAGTGTTTAACTCTGAGATGTCCTACCTTTACTACATACTACTAAGGTTTTCTGCTTATTCTACCAGCAGTCAGCAATTAAGTACAGATATTCAATCAGCAACCATTCCAGTAACCCAAACACGAGTCAATAGTACCAAACTAAGCAACAAAGTCCAAATATATGTTTAAGTATATGCATTTACATGTATCATTCTGTGGCTTGTAATGCTAATTCTAATTTCCTATACTTCTCTCTAGCCAAGAGTTTCCTTTTCCTGTGTTCACAGAGAAAATTATATCAACTGCATAATAAAGTCATGATGGCATTCTTTAGGAGTAACTGAAATTGGATGCTCTAAAACCATAGATAAATTGAATTAGACCCATTGCTGTGAAATTGCTGAATCAAATACCAGCTACAGAAATGTCTCCATTTTCACAAGAAAAGGGTCTGGCTAGTATTTTCTTGACAGTCTGGAAATACTCAGCCTGAAGTGATACTTTAAAAATTGTGACTTTTTTCCTGGTAAATAACATTCAGGGAGATCCCAAATTACTTTATATAATGGGTTCATATAAAAAAAAGATTAAAAAAATTTAAAACTGTTGTCTACCTCATTACTATTTTCAGTACAGTCCTTCTCAATGATTATTGAAACAACCAGCATGAGACAGAAAGCAAATCCAGTGAAGACAGATGGATTGGTAGAAACAAGTCAAGGAAACAGTTTTAGCCTGTTTCCTGAGGAAATGTACTTTTATGTGCCTCTGTTCATCTGCCTGTTTGTACCTCTGAGTACTGCGACCTTGCCATTGCTTGTCAGTTTTAGCCAATGTGCAGAGGACATGATGCAAAATACTTTCATGCATCTTCTGTAAAGAGACAGTAAAATAGTGGGGAGAAAGCAATGAGTCAGAGGCTACAGGCTTTATTTAACCCTGATCTGTCCTCAAGGAGTCAGATGGGTGAAAGATATGAATATCCCAATGAGAGAAAAGAGCCTTGGTCAGTGTTTATGCTTCAGAAGGCATCAGACAACTCAGCTTTGAGGCATAAATTCATAGGTGCCCTATTTTTCCTGTTTTTTCTGAAACTACTTTTTGGTCCATCCATTAATTATCTTCAGGAAAGCTGATCACTAGCATCAAGTTTACTGCAACAAACACAGAGGCATGTACAAAGTGACTCACCGGTTAATGGTTGGGAATACACTCCTACACAGCTTTTAAATGTTGCTACACTGTTAGTGATTAGAATTGTCATAATAGTACTTCAAAATTGCTTATGTTTTTGCTTTTTACCAGCGATTACAGGAAAGATTCAGAAAATGCATAAAAATTTTTATTCCTCTTCCAAGGAGGCAAAGAGGGCAAGAGGTGCCAGGGACGTGTAGAGATGAAAAGAGATTTCTTCTACCTTCTCTTCAGTTTTGTCACCAAATGACAGCAGGTCCTGGAGTTAGTAGTAACTACTACAAAAACAGTAGGAGCAATTATAGTAATAATTAATAAATATACCATTACCTGAGAACTACACTGGGAAACAGAGAACCAGACATCTTTACTGACATAACTCAGTATCAGAGCAAATAATAGGAGTGAAAATGCTCACCTCTGTCTCACCTTCTAAACAATAGGCTGTGCTCTTTTGTGCTTATCCATGTTCTCAGCTTTATGAATACATTCTATATAAAATTGCCAAATCACCATATAGTTAAGCAATTCCAGGTTCATGTTACAGTTTGCACTGTGGTTGGAAAAATATTTTCAAATACTGCTTGAACTTACAATAACTCTTCAGAACTTGTTTTTATACTTGACTGTGGCCTTTTATCTCTTCCTAGTGCAGACAAGGACCTGACTCCATTAATCTGCAACTGATTTGTGTGATGGCAACATTTCCAGCTGCACAAGTGCTGTAACATCTACACCTAAATTAGCTCATGCGTCAACATAGCTAGCTGGGTTATTACATGTATTGCATCCATTATCTATAAATGAAATACAGCTGCGTTGTCTGTTGCACCATTTTAAAACATCTACTTAACGAGCCTTAGAGCTCAAAAAGATTGGGAGCATTTGTTGACAACAAATATAAAAGAAACCTAATCTGGTCCTGTATTATCCAGCTGTATTTTTTTCTTCTGGTAGAACCTAATCAGGTGTTTACCATAAATATGGGCAGTACTTCTAGTTTATTTGCTAAATAGGAGTCAGACACAGGAAGCATGCCTGGGTCACAGTCAAAGGCTTTCTCTTGCAAAACAAGGTCACCCAGGTCTTTGTGACAGACACTTGAATTAAGAAAAGCTTTTTTTTCCAGCAGTTCAAGATCAGGCTGACATTTTGATGGATCCTCCTTAATCTTTTTCACATTTTCTTTCACTAAATTGGGCAGCATCACCATGGCCTAGCAGTTTCCTCATTTCTGGGAGGAGGGGGAGGATGGGAATTATGGGAAGAGGGAAAGATGGGATTGGGGGCTGGGAAGTTGTCTCCATATTTTCAAAAGTTGAAAGAATCTCCAGAGGGCTCCCAAATTGCCTGTATACTTCTTTATGTGCAGCGTGTCAGACACCTGTTTTCAATTGCATTGACAGATCAGAAGATCCTCCTCCTTGGAGTCTGCAAGCCTGGCCGTAGCATATAAAACATTCCATGCATATGGCTGTCATTTCAGTTTTCTTTGCAAATGATTTCTGTTCTGTGTGTAGGTGAGAGGCTTGTTTGAGGCCTGCTTACATCATACCTATGGAACTTGATCCCCACTGTAGGAAATGCGTACAGAGGGCATTTGTTTAAACTTTTGGTCAGTGGGGGTCATTCTCATTGTAAATGGATTTTCACTCATAAACTCTGTGAGATTAGTTTAAGTCCTCACTGGAGACCCCAGCTTTACAGAAACCATGCCACATGAAAGCAAGATGACTTCTCATTTGAGCTTGTCACCATGCAACTTCCAGATGCCAGCACATCAGCCAGCAGCTTTTGTACAGCTAACTGTCACAGCTGCAGCAAGGAGGGCTGGGGAAATTCCATATTACAAGGAGCTGTGATACATCCATTCCTGGGAAATAGCTGTTTCAAAGAAAAAGTGGGATCACCAGAAGGAAATTGACCCTTTTGCTCACATGAAGGTGGCCTTTATTGCTCCTTATTTTGTAAATCCTAATGTCACAGACCTGGAGATGGAGCCATGCTGTTGGGTTAAACCTGAGTTCAATTTCAAACATCCACATTTGTGGGATTCTAGAGGCTAGAGATTGACCAAGTTCATCACTGAGATATAGTTTGGGAATGGAGGTCAGTCACTTCCTCCAAGGAGGTGGAAGGAAAGGAGTAGGAGAAAAATGTTTTTGAAGGATGGGTAAACAGTGAGTTAAGCAGGTTGTTCATTCACAAAATATCACAATAGACAATGAACTTGACTGAGGAAGCAAGTTATCTCCTTTTCCCCCAGGGAAGTACATAATATGAAAAAGTGACCCAAGAAGATGAGTGTGGCTCAGTGAGCAAAGAAGCACCGCTGTGTGTGTGTCTGTCACACCGCAGGGTGTGGCTGTCCATGGGCACTGCAGCTGCCCAGCAGCAGCACCCTTCAGTGGCACCCCAGGACCTTCAGGGAAAGACTGCTGCCATGGTGCCCTGAGGCCATGGCAGGAGGAGGCTGTACCATACACTGAAGTCTCCTCATGGACCTGAGATATCTCAGAGCCCATGTCACAAAGCAGGTGCCTCCAAGGCAGAAAACTCCATGCTACCAGCTACAGCCCCTGTGATGGTGTCCAGCCACCAAACAGCTGAATTGCTGTCTTGTAAGCAACCTTTTTCAAACTATTGGAGCCACAAGCTGGTGGGGCCAGTGAGGGTGTGTAGAATCGCAGAAGATGAGGGGCTAATGTGTGTGCCCGAAACACTGACAGCACGATGGCTGTGGAACCAACCGAGGATGGTTGGTAATAATTGTGAGAAAGAACAGGATCTTTCTTTCTTTCTTTGCTTCTTTGCTTCTTTGCTTCTTTCCTTCTTTCTTTCTTTCCTTCTTTCTTTTTCTTTCTCTCTTTCTCACTTTCTCTCTCTTTTTCTCTTTCTTTCTCTTTTTTCTTTCTCTCTCTCCTTTCTCTCCTTCTTTCTCTCTCTCACTCTTTCTTTCTCCTTCTTTCCTTTCTCTCCTTTCTCTCTTCCTCTCTTTCTCTTTCTTTCTCTCTCTCTTGCTCTCTTGCTCTCTTTCTTTCTAGTTCTTTAATTCTTCTTTTCCCTTTTCTCTTCCTTTTCAGCCTATGCCTTCATCCAAAGCCCACAGGTGTGTGCTTACATAGTAGATCAGTGACTAACATACTCATTTCCATGCCAAGTGTGCAATTTACTAATAAAACTTGGTGATATTTTTGTGGGCTCTCTGATTTTAGTAGGTCTTCTTGACCACAAGCATTTACAAATTTTGGGTGCTTCCATTCCCCTAAGGGGATGAAACACCACAGGGGGTGCAGAAAAAAAACAGGCCAGGAGGAAGAAGTACAAGAGAATCTAGATGTCATACTCCAAAATCAGTCAGAGCAGACGGCCAGCTCAGTGGCTTTCTCCAGGAGACAGGTGGCCTCCCACTACCTGCCCTAAGCTTGCCACTCACCTCACTGGGTGCCCAGGCCTCTGCTAGGACCCTGGGGTTACTCAGGGTCCCAGGCCTCCACAGAGTGGCCTGGGGTGCCCAGGAGGAGACATGCACCACCAGTCCCGGGATTCCCGTTTGCACATGGAGGAGAGGGCGAGGGCCGCTCTCCGGGGTGCTCAGGGAGTTTTTGTTTATAGTATCAAACCATCCCTGATGCTTACATTCCTCTGGACAAAGGCTTTCACACTTGAGACCCCCAGTGTTTTCCTTCCTATTATCATGATTACAGAGCATGTAATCCCCTTTCTCCTCTTTTTTTCCTTCATTTGATCTGTCAGCAAGGAGCTGTTTTCTTTGCTCCCCTGGCCACTCTGCCCCTCCCAGCCCCAGCCATCTCTGGGAAGCACACGCAGGCACACATGGCCTTTACTGTAAGGCATCCCTCAAAGCAAGAAAAAAAAACGAGATCAAAAAGTCACAAGTGTAGCAGATGTCAAGTGGTCCCTCAAGACCTCTACTTAACCCCTTCCCCAGGCTTTGCTGGACATTAACAAGAAATCAATCAGTAAGAAAAGCAAAGCTTTTCTAAAACTTTACTGTGTTTTATTACAAATCAGGGGTCAGTTTATTTATCCCAATGCCTTGCCCAACTTCAGGAAACATTTAATGAACTGGCTTAAAACCCTGGCTATGAACACACTTTCTACTAATTAGGGTTGTTTATGACTTTATGTAATAAAGTTTGACATTGCGAACTGTGAACGCTTTTTACAGTACTTCCTTCTCTTTCTATCCCTGAAATGTCATCTAAAACCAGGTGTATGAAATGTCTGTGCAGCAGTTAAGCAATCAATGCCTCTTATCTAAATGACAGAGATGTATGGGGCATTTAAACCCTAATGATTATAAATGGGGGAGAAAATAAGCGTGGAGGAACTTTTCCATCTTTTTCCTCTAAGTACAGTATGCCTTGCAAATTTATCATATTCTCCACAAGCCACCTTAGGATTGCCTATTCCTTACAAAATGAAAAATTGCAAACTGTTTTGCAGAGGGAAAATAACTTCTCAAATTGCAGCTTTGTCTGCAGTTTGGGGAACACTGCCCAAGTTAAAACTGAGGAAAAAAAAGTAATAAAAAAACAGTGAGTCAGCCTGAAAAGGTAGAAAACTTTGAACAGTTTGTTGGAACAATCTGTTGAAAAATTATTTCCCTGTGAGCACAGTGGGTTTTCAAAGTCTGCAGAAGACTGGAGAGGAGGCGGCAACAGTTCTACCTATGTATTTTATTCTGAATCAGTTTTGGTTTACAGCTGCTGGTTCCAGTTCTGAAATCAGTTTTACCCTGGCAGACCTTTTCACCTAGGCAGAGATCCTGTGAGGGCTTTTCATCTTTGCACAAGATGTAACTCCCCCAGTTAGATCAGATTGCAGGATCAGGGCCTGAGCATGAATACATCCAGTCCTCACAGGAAATGCTTGGCTCAGCCAAAGAAGTGTAACTCAAGAAAAAGCACTCTACTTCATGTGGAAAAAACAGCTTCACTGAATATATAAATCTCTTGCATTCTGTCACTGCAACCAGCATCTGCAAGCAAAAGTGACATTTGCTCCTTCTCTGACATGCCAGTTCTCTTCCAGGATCATCCTGGAAGAGTAAAATTACAACCAAATCCTGCACAGGTACAGAGGTCTGTAATTATGTCTCTTCATGCATGACTGGCATCTTGATTTTGTATGATGCAGTTTGATCTTTATCTGCCTGATTAGAGGCAAAATGAGAACAAGAGCATGACCTTCATCTCTACCTTTCCACCCCCAGCAGACTGAGGATTTTCAGCCCATGGTCTGGCTTATCACTGGTGACCCAGCCACTTTCCAAGACACAATAGTGGAAATTTGTTCAGGCGTGTCCAGGATCTGCAGCACATGTACACTTTATCTTTTCATGCATCACAGCCTTATGCCCTTGGAGGACATGAACTGCACCAACACACACACACGAACACATGCAGAGTGCATTCACTGACAGATCTACCTTCAGCAGGTCTGCATAAGGCAAACCCTCTTCCCTTCGTGTTTTCTTCATAACTGATGCCCTCCACTAAACTCTGCTTGTGTGCAGGATGAGTACAATGAATTTCACACATTGAGGCATATACTGGGAGACACATCCAGATAGAGAACTGAAGGTGGAAACCTAGAACGTGTGAGCTAGCAAGGATTAGATCCAGCATTATGGACCCAAAACTCAAGAGAGTACAGGGTGACATGCAAAAGGGGCAGGTCAATGTCAAAATACAAAATCTTCAGCTGCAGTAGGTAAAAGGACACACCAGGCTCAAGGGTATGTAGAACCGTGTATATCTCTGCAAACATTCACCTTTTCATGAGCTCTGGGCTAGGGTTGACAATTCTGGGATACTCAAATTAGTTATAAATGTGTCTATGGATCCAAGCGTGGACATAGACTGGATTTTCAAACCAGAAGTATCTGTCTATCTCTTTCAGAGGTCTGTAAGTACCTCTGAAAATCTGGCCCTTAACGTCTGGGGTCTGTGGAACATGGAGCCCCATTACTGAGAACATTCAAAACACTTCTACTTAGGACAAGCAGGGCCAAGTCTTGCTTTCTGTATTTTGTTTTTTGGTTGGGGTCTTTTTCTAAAATTGTTCTAAGGACATCTGGAACATAGCTGGGATTCTCAGTGCAATGCTTCATGTAGCATTATATATCGTTCACTTAGCTCCTGTAGCTAACGAGTATTTTTCTGTGTCATTTATAGATAAAATACTATCAAGTAAAGTCAGTTTCTCTTTTTTCTTGATTTCCAAAGAGGATAAAAATATAGTGCAGTTGCAATTAATCTTTTTTTTATAAAAGACATTTTACCTTTCTTTAAGTACTTCCAGTATGGCATAAGGGGGAAAAAAAGAGAAATAGTTTTCTCTAGTGCTACAGGATTTTTCTCTTTAATCAAAAGCATTTGATGGCTGAACATTAATAACATGTTTGTCAGTAACAGTAGTCTGGTTCAAACACCGTTCTTTGAACTAGAGTATCATATTTGGGTACATTGCAAGTCCTCAGTGATTTTTACACAGCGTTTTATTTTACCTTTTCCTTGTGTCAAGAGATTCAAGTTACATGTGAACTGACAGACAGATGCAATAGATCCTCTGCAGAGAATAATGGTAGGCAATGGGTTTTGTAACTTTTCAAAGTGGACTGCTATATTTCAAGTGTCTAACCTGGTGATGAATCTGCTATCATTTACCATTAAATGCTTTGGTCTCTGCTTTCAGATATGCTTTTTGTTTCAGCCTTGTCATGAAATACAAAGAATGACCAGTTTTGCTTTTATTAAAATCCATGCCAAAACTGTAACAAGTTCCAGGACAAGCAGGACAAAACCCAAAATAAACTTATGAAATCATGTCACATGGCAACCTAGCCATAACCTGGAAGAGATATGATTGTCATGAAGATCTTCCACAGCCATCAAAGTCTGGAAGGATCTCTAACTTATTATGTCTGGCACTTGAATGGAAGCAAATAAATATTTAACAGTTTAAGAAGATGTAGGCGTTTGTGCCAGATCCGCACAGGGTATCAGGCTTTGATCTTTGAAATAAAAGAATTATTCTTAGTTGTCAGGAAAAGTTATTAATTTTTTTTTTTTTTTAATTTTTTAGAAGGGTGGGAAATTTTACAAATATTTGAGAGAGTTTGAGATCATTTTGGTTTGTCTAATGTCTCTGATACTGGCATATACAATGCAGAGAAACGACAGATTGATGGTCACCACAAATATCAAAGAATATCACCTGCTGGCCCAAATATGGCATACCCTTATGGTGTCAGATTCTACTTGTGCTTTTTATTATGGTTTACTTTAAAAGGTCAGAATAGACTGAGAATCCCAATGAAATTCAATCTCTCCATTTAACAAGGAATCTAGTAAGATGCCTTGAATAGGATAGGAAAACTGTATTTTGAGGACTGGAGTAATCCCAAAGGAATCTTATTCGGGCCACAGATGAAATACAACTGACTTGATACTTTATTCATAGTCAAGCAATATTTTACTTCTTATTTTTAATTAAAATTGTATTTCTAAGTGTTTCTATCTATAGACATAGGATTCGTGAGAGACATCATAGAGTAGTAGGAACAGTGGTAAATTCTCTTTGCACAATGTTTTATATATAGATATAATACAACAAAATATACCTGTCCAAACTCAGGAAAGCAGAAGCCTTGAACAAAAAATGCACTTCTACAAGTAGCAATTTATTTGCCCACATATCTCCTCTGCGAGATATATGAGGAACAAGGGAATATGATCTCATTGAAGAAAGAATGGTTTCCTCATCCAGATTCCCGTCAGCACGCAAACCGTAGCCTCACATTTCAGAATATTAGATTCAGTCCCACAGAACAATATGCCACACAATAGTTCTTCGTCAACTCCTCTTTACCAGAATGCCAAGAAGCTGTCCCATTTAACACTGTGACAAGATAATAGCTTCACATACTCTTCTCCTACCTCTGATGGAGGTGTTTGCCTTCAAAACTAGTTGGCTTTTTAGTGTACGCATGAAAATATCTGAAAAAAAGTTAGAATCTAAGACAAATATCTCCCAAATTTTAAACACCATTTCTACTGGGGGGGGAAAAAAATCATGAGTTTGGTTTCCAGTGTGCTTGCTTTCCTTCACCTGGGACAATGTCACTTTCAAGAGTGGAGAGAGGACTTCTTTCACAGATAATCTTTGCAGCCTAGAATTAGTCCTTAGACACTGTTTATTTTTGACTCTAGTGAATGCAGTTAGTCCCCCTGCTGTCATAACCACCAAAACTGCATGCAGGTTTTTCCAAAGAAAGACAATAGTCAGGTCCTGTTTGCTGGGAAGTAGTCCCATGACTGCTGACAAAATAAAGGCAGCCCTGAGAAAAAAAGTTAGGTTTTAAAGTTACACGTGAGATTTCACTTTTCAGCACACTCTGCAACAAAAAACAGAACCATCAGAAATGTACGTGCAATAAAAGGCAATATGTTCTTACAGCGTCCATCATTTCTGACAGGAAACCTACAAAACCCATATCCCTTTTCTCTTTTCTGCTCTCCGCCATCAGCCATTCCCTTCAACCACAGGTGAAAACCCTTGAAGTGTTCTTGAATTATTTGTTAGCATGTGCTGCCAACACCATATTTTTAGGTGAAATGGTTTCTGAGAAGCAGCTTCTGCAGCAGCCTCTCACCCGCTGTGAGAGCCCCTCAGGAGGGTATTCCTCTGCCATGTCCCTACATTAACATCAATGAGATGATAGGAGGAGTGAGATCAGGAGATACTTTAGACTGTTCTCCTTGGCTGACATACTTCAAAGCAATCCTAGACTGAAGCATTAGGATTGTCTACTGAAAAATGTAATTCAGGGAATTGTGACCAGGTCCCTCAGTCAGCTTCATGCTTTTCCCTGAACTGTCTGAAATCTGGCGACAAGTAGCAATTCAGTCTACTGTGTGTGATGGAAGCAATGATCTTCAGAAGCAGAAGCAGGCAGCGGTTCAGTTGCCAAAATAATTTTCTGATGGGTCAGTGTAAAATACTTCAGTCAACTGCCTTTTAAATGAATTCTGTTGCTTCCACCTTTGCTGTTCTTTCGGCTTCAGGTTCTATGTCTGTTCCCAGACAAGTCAGCACAAAAACAAGCCCTGTCATGTTTTGCGGCACCTTCACATATCCCAAGCTGTCTCCCAGTGGAAAGAGTTAATATTCTGTGGGTGAACAGCAAGAACATCTGAGCTGAGTGGTCTGGGATGGCAATTAGGTCTCCGGAGAAGTCATTGTAGCAATGATAGCATTCAAGTCTTCAGAAGACTTTGCAAGCAAATTCCAAGCTGTGGCTAAAGGAACGATAATCTCTAAAATGTAGCATAAATACCTGCCACAAGGCCCCCAGCCTAGTCTGATTTTGTCATAAATCTATCCTGTTTGGACTGCAGGAGGCTGCAGAGTAGACTTCACTAATGAGAAAAATCATCACATTTTCTTGACTAAAACCTAAAGAATTACAGAAAACATACTTAAACGTTCATTCCTTTGTCTCAGCACAGAATAATTTTCAGCATAACTTTTTAAAAATCTTTCTAACTTGTAAGCAGAACTTAATTTCAGCCTTGGGAAATCTGATGGGATTTTCTCAGATTATTGATGAAAGTGTTGTCAGAAATGGAGTGAACCATGTGACATATCCAACTCCACCAAAAGAGCTTTCACTAGGCTTATGAATTTAGGTGTAGCAGCTGACAGTGAATTAATAGTGCTAGAAATCATCTACTTTCAAAGCAGGAAGCATGGTGCTTTTGTTAGTGTTGGCCCTACCTTGGACCTTCATCTGGAGCTTACTGAACCAGCTGCATGGGGAAGAGCATAACTCTGTGCCTGTGTATTTAATCCTGACCCTCCTGGGGCTGCCTCAGACACACCAATTAATGCTAACTCTGCATGGACACTGACACCTGTCCATTGGAAACTGGGGTGATGTAACCAAACCCATTTTTGCTCAGATTGCGAAGACTTTTGGTGTTGCTGATCGAGACCTGAAAAACTTACTTTTCTATAACTGCCTCTTTTACAATTGCTTTTGAGTTTCTTTCAGTTGGGATTGTTTCTGGTCATTATTACACCACCTTAAAATCTTACAATCAGACATATGCATACTAATAGCCAGGAATTCCGAAACACTGTTTTCAAGGTTACAAAGGACAGTGTACACGGAACAAAGAAGTAGAATCTATGCAGTACACTGAGGTTGCTCTCTGTCTACACTCAGGACTGGACGTGGAGTTAGAAACTCCATTATTGCTGATACATGAAATTCAAAACTGAGAACACTGAAGGAAACAAATCCAAAACTTAAACCATAATCACGCCAGCTCTTGGACATGAAATATAATGTATTCAGCAGCTGCACGTTCTTCAGGTTGCACCAAAACAGCTGCAAAATAACTGTGTGCCTCAGTAAGAGTGAAATCCAAAAACAGAGCTGTCTGCATCTTAACCATAATGTACACATGCCATCACATATGCTACAACTGCACTTTTCATCAGCAGCCAGACAGAAGAATCGATTATTTCCTAGAAGAGATCTGGACATATTTTAAACACAGAAAAAAATGCTGTTTTCAAGAGCTTTCTTTTCAAGACTTACAATCAAATGTCTAACAAAACAACAGGCTTGTGCATTACAAAACTGCATAAAAATGACTGACTTCTGCAACAAGCAGATTCCACAGGACCCAGCTCTTCTTCTGGAGGAAGAACAAAGGATACAGCTGTTCCAAGGATAGTGTTTCAGCAGACTTGTCTGCATCAGCAAGGAACTCTGGATCAGACTAGTGTTTATATTACTTACACCCAACTGCTAAACCTAAGCAAAGCTGGCACTCCCCTAATTCACAAGAATAACAGTACAGAGAAGAGCAGAAATTGCAAAGGGAATGGGTCTCTGTAACTCTGCAGAAGGAAATGCATAAATAAAAGACAAAGGATGTAAATGATGGGCTAGCAAGAATCTGAGGACAAACTTGTATGAGGTAAAGATTTGCAAGTATGCAATTCTATCATTTTACATTTTATTGGAATGGGCAGATACTAGAGGATTTCTTGTAAGTATATCACACCTGCAGAGGGAAAACAGAATATAGGGTAGTATCCCTATATAGAAGATAAATAAGAATAACATTCTGTATAAAAGCCCTTAAGTCTTGATATCCAGCTTTCCACAAGAATACATCAAACTGGAAAACCATAGGTTCTCTACATGGACTAAAAATGGACCTGTGAGGGAAAACATGGAGACAGGTATGCTATAGACTGAGACAGTGGGAATATAGAGCAGCAGTGACAGGTATTGGCTGACATTGGAAAGACTTCTACAATCACGAACTGCTTTCTTCTCACAGAACAGTTATTCAGACTGCTGGCCAGTGACAATAACCTGTGCTGGTCACAGACAGAAAGCATGGAACCACTCAGCAGTGCAGGAACCAAGGCAAGGCAGACATCTTTTACCTGAGGACAGTTTGTGCAGTGCAGCAGAGAAGGGCTCCATCCATGTTCCATTTTTACCACACTGAAGACATTCAAGGGCCAAAATATATCAGAAGAAATATCAGTCTGTCATAGTTTAGTAACAGTACTCCCCAGTTTAGTACTTCCACTGAAAAGAACACCACAAACCATTACCCTCACTGCTCCAGTGGGAGACACAAAAGGTGAATTATTGGATTATAGTTTGAGATAAGAACAATTTACGGGAAACAGCAATGAGATGAAAAACCAAACAGTAAAAGCAACAATAGTGATGACAACAGTGTACAAAGGAAAAGGTGAACTGCATCACCAGCCTAAGACAACAGACAATGGTGGGTAGACCCTACGCCCACCACATTTTCTCACAACCAGAAACCCCACCCATCTTCTTCTCCAAAGTGAGGGTCCCTCAGTTTCACCGCCCAGCAGCGATATGCACGGTATAGAATAACAACAACTACAGACACTCCCACACGGCTCCAGGCTCCACCCCCTCACCGCTAATGTGGAAAAATTAACTCTGTTCTGGCCGAAACCAGGACACAGATAAACAAATATGCAGAGTCAAAGAAGGTTATGAAAATGAGCTGAAGTCTTCCCAGAAGTAAAGTTTGGAGATCCTTTTGCAAACAAATTATGCAGGACTATCTATGCAAATACATAAATTACAACACTACAATGATGGATCACTGTGTCTTAATGTGACATTACCAATTAATTTCCTGCCCCCAGTGCTAAATCCTAACCGTTGACATGTAGGGTGGAGAGAAGAGTACCATTGTGAAACACGCTCAGCAGAACCCCAGCTGATAAGAAACCAGACTCTATTAGGATAGAACCACATGTCATGAAACCACAGGTGCAGAAAAAACACTTTGTGATGACAACCCGCTGTCATCACAAGACTAGCACCCATTACATCCCCCATGCCTCCTGCACAGAAGGTGGAAATACAGGGAAAATAAATGAACTCACAAATAAATAAGGTGAGGGAGTGGTGAGTGTGCAGAAAGAAATGTGATTTTGGAACATTTTGCATTAGTTGACTGATGACATCAGATGTAAAGAGCACAAACAAAATGCTAACGAGGTTAGAAGGCCATGGATATTGTAGTAAATTTTGCTATCTCAAATGAATGTGGCAAAAAGCTGTTATGATGGACAGCTTCCTGAAGGAGGAGGCAGAAGATGATACATATGGTAACATGAAAACTCTCTTCAGAGGAAGTACTTAACAAGATAGACTATGTGGGAAACAGACTAAAGGCTGAATGTTGCATTTTCTTGGCTTCTTCTCTTTCTTTATTATATATGACAGAAAATGGAGAATGCTGCTCCCACTGAGTGCAACTGATCTCCAGAGATCTCCTCGGGTACTTACTGGAACAGCTGTAGCTCAGATTGCTTGTGTTGAGGTTAAAAGCTAAACAAGATTCTGACTTTAAAGACATATCGGAAAATACGCTTGGGCAAAACAGAGTTCTCAAGGCTAACCAATGAGTCAAATAATTAAGGTTCTTCTTGGAACAGTTCATAAAACAATTCCCAGTTTTTGTCTGACAAACTTCCTTTGTCACCTGTGGGTTTTGTTAGTTACCTTCTACCCTTCCAAGAACAAACTTGTACTTTCTGCTTGTCATCATTAAGTGAAATGAAAAGCTTTTGTTAACCACTTTGAGTTGTTTGACTGTGATAAAATAGTTTTGATTAGAGAATGTTTTATGTTACTTTCCAGAGTTTATTTTTCCTTTTAAAGGTAATATGAAACCATAGGTTAGATTTAAAGTTTTCTTAAGTAGTCTGTCTAGAGGTAATAGATACTTTGGTGAAGGAAAGGCTATCTGTCTTCACTTGCATTATGCTTGTTGTTTGTCTTCTTCATAACATGAAATGCATTTTATCTGCTGTTTCCAATACCATCAGCAGTCACAACTTGCCGTTGACCTCTTTAAGATAATTATATGCTTTTAATGCGAGCTTTGTAATTTCCTATGAAACAATAGAGCTGAACTACTTTCTGGTTCTGCTCGGGGCGGGGGATTTATAACACCCCACAGGCTGCAAATACACATGTTCATAAGCTTTACCTGGAAATGGAGAAACCAGGAGTGAAAAGTCTGTAATGAGAACTGCACCCATCCCAACCAATATCATTCAGATCCAACCTGTAGAAGGGGGTGATGGACAAAACAGAAGAGATTCAAGACAGAAGAGAAGGTTGATATAGGATATTTTTAAAGCTAAACTGTTTCCATTTTGGGAAGCTTGGTGTTTTAAAGAGTGATTAACCAGCATTACTGAAAACTATTGTTGGTCAGGCATATCAAAGGAGAGGAGGCAACTGTAGATGAACAGCTTAAAAGAAATATTCAAACAGCAACCTCAAAAGTTTCAAGGCATTTTAAATTTTCCATCACACAGCATGTACTTACTCCTCAAGGATTATGTTTAAGAGAAGTTGGAAAATACAGGGCTTGAGATATATGGATTCCTTCAGCATACATACATGAAGAAAACAAAAGAATATTACTTTTTGAAGACTCACAGCAGAGATTGAAAAAGCAAGAGTCAATTTCAATCACTATCAACAAACTAGTTCGACATTGTTACAGATCTCTGTGGGGAGGTTCCTTGCTCTTCAATGTCCAATGGGCAAGAAAGTGATTGTCAAGGTGTGGTCTAGGGGTTGTACCTATGGAAACCTAATGCCTCCTTTTCCTCTTCTGTCTGAAGACACTCATTCCAAATTTTTGAAGGTACTGCATGGATAGAGGTACTACTTCCACAAACTCAGCTGCTGCTTTTCTGCTCCATACGCCAGTGGAAAGGGGAAGAACCAAACATATTATATTACCATGCTATTTGCATCTGGATCTATTTTAAAACAGATAATCAATACCAACAATTAATAAACAATGTGTATTTTGTCTCTGTGTATGAATTCTTACATAATTTACAAACTTGCTAATTCTTAGTTTATATTTTTTTAATACAAAATGTCAGTGCAATAGAAGCCAGACATAACTGTGCATTGGAATTTTCCACTGTTGAAACAAATAAATAATTCAACACATTAAAAAATAATTCTAAGAAAAACCCAATGCTATTTTTAATGTGGAATTGTTTGGGGTTTTTTTGTTTGTTTTTATCCTTGAAACCGTACACCAGAAAGTAGGTAGGGCCAATATGGAGACACATGGAATAATACAGATTGGATGGGACCCGGGCTACTTGTGATCTGATACTCTGCTCAAAGCAGGGCCAGTTTTGAAGTCAGACTGCTTGGTCCTACAGAGTTTGTTATATCTCCAGTGACAGCGATTTCATCATCTCTCTGGGAAACCTAGGGATTAAAAATGCCTGATCCTAATCTCATCTCATTTTATCTCCTTTTTTTCAAGATCAGTCACAAATATTCCTTCTCTGCTGTTTCCAAGTTTGGGGGGTTGGTTGGGGTTATTTTCACTGCACAAGTTAGATACACTGTCAGGCTATTCACTTTCATCATTGATATGGTACCTTTATAAAACAGCCAAAACCATACCATGATCTTGGCAACACTGATATAATTAGTTCAGGGAGGTGAATCAGGACTGCCACTTTTGCAGACATTATATTTAAATCAAGGAGCATTCTGCATGGTTTTTCCAAAATTCACTAGCACCTAAGTCTCTCTGTTTTGATTTGCTTGGGCCATGCTTTTCTTTAATATGCAATGGTGTGTTACTGATAATGATGTCAAACCAGTAGCTCCGGGCCATGCAGCCTTCTGCTTTCCCTTAGAACAACTATACTGCAACTAGAAAGGCTATCACAGAAGTGTGCCAGCCAGGAGAGTGACTGACGTCAAGAGGAGCAACCTCTGTGTTCAGTCTGCATCAGATCTGTCAGTTACTCTGTAGTGACCAGGAAGAATTTGTTGTAAAAATAACATTTGTGTACTATAAACTGGGGAGGTAAAAAAGAACTTAAGTTCAACTGCAAACACACTTCCTCATGTGTTATCTTAAATTAAATACCATAGAAGTTCTGGAAACACACAAGCAATTAACTTTGTGTTTCCATAAACACTACAGACACAATATGAAGTATTGTGGCCAAGGCTGAGTGAGTATTTTTAGTTGAAATCTAAACCCACTTAAACCAGTTGCATTCAAATTAGCCAGTTCACCATGTATGTTCTGGTTCAAGGCTTCACTGCACCAATGTGATAAGGGAGCAGTTTTCACCTGGGTGCTTTTTCTCCAGCCACTCCCTCACCACAGCTGTCACCATCACCATGTGCTTTGTACTTCCACACAGCAGAGCTCACCATGGCAGAGAAGCCAAGAAAGTAGAACAGGTTAGGGACTCCTGCCCAGGCTTTCTGCAGCATGGCTGGCAGCATGAGCCAGGGGAGACCTGACCCCTGGGGGGTTCATGGGAGGGAGCAACAGTGCAAGGAAAACTGCACATCAGCACCCAGAGCCAGACAGGCTGGGGAATCAACAAGGCATTGCATGGGTGACATTTTCTGGTGGTTGAAAAATGAAAGCAAAGTTTGAGAAAAGGCAGCAACATGCTGAAAGAAAGCTGCGACAGAGGCAGAAGAGAAAGACAGGAGGATGCAATGGTGTTCTCAGAAGGAGAAAGGGATGATGACAGACTCAAAAGAGGGAGCAAGGACACAAAGGTGAACAGAAGGAGTAGGAAGCAAAAAAAAAAAAAAAAAGAAAAAGAAAACAGCAGAAATTTAGGCCTTATGCAAACTACCATAAGGTCACATTGGCCTGGTTGTAAAGGGTCAACAGCAGGCAAGCAACATCAAGGCCAGCTAGCCAGAGATATTAGTGCTTGCCTTTGGCATCAACCTGGGCTTTGAAAGTCACAGACACCACTGAAGGCTACACATTTGCTAAGTAGCCCTAATGAGGCCCTGATATTTTAATGACATCTTTCTTAATGTCATCCCAGCAAGTTAAGGGTACCAAAGGTCTGGAGTAATCCCCAGAACATGTGAGTGAGTGTGTTTGTGTCTACATACCTCTACAGTGCCTGAGACCTGCAGCTAGTCTTGCTTCTACTGCAGCAGAATACTTGGCATGCTTATTCCTTTCTTTGGTCTTCTTTCACTCCTTTCCACTTTTAAAGACCATCCTTCTAGCTCTGCTTGGCTTCTAAGCTATTTCCCACATGCTGCTTCTGTGATCTTTCATTATTATTTTTCTTCTCCTTCTCCCTAGGTGCCATACGATCATGTTTCTTTTTTTTATTTTGTCATTATATGCCAATGACTGGCACCTCTAATCCCGCATTCATTCCTCTGTTCAGGACTTTAAACACTGCAAAGATGGGGCACTCTTCAAATCCCACTATTGTTTATGGGAGCCATGCTGTTCTAAACAAAACATGAAAAATGATACTCAGAAGACCTTGATTTTATTCCAACACATCATTAACTATAACTGCGAAATAGTCAAATGCATTAAAAATGTGAAAATGTGATGTAGCAAAGAAGTTTACTAACAAGGGAAAAACTGACACTAGTCATAACTTCAGTTGAGACTTGAGTGAGCTAACTGGCAAAACATTCTGATTTATTTTGCACAGGGAAAATATGATCACTGCATATTTACAGCAATGACTGAAGGTAAGGTCGTTCTGTAAAGTGCTACTGAAATGTATTTCCTTCATTTCCTTGACAGCAAAAGGAAGCAATGAATGCCTTAAACCACAGAAAATATTTATAATATGAAAGATAAATGGAGGTCACATTCATTTACTGCAGCATGCAGAGTGGCCTATATTTTCCTAGGTTCAGCTAGAGTTTATGGGAAATTATTTTGGAGGTTTTTCTCCTGGGCTGTGCAGCAGGCCACTGCCAACTGGGCCCTGCAGTGGTTGCCTCACAAGGATGACAATCTGGTGTTACATCTCTGACAGGGATTACTTGTGAAAGAAAAGCACAGTGCTGGGCTGCTGAATGGTTTTCCTGCAGCAATTCATGACAGTATTTTTTCCTAGATGGGGCTCTGAGCAATCTGGTCGAGTGAAAGATGTTCTTGCCCTTTTTGAAGACTCACAGCAGAGATTGAAAAAGCAAGAGTCAATTGGGGGTGGGGGGCAGAGGGGGTGGATCTCTTTAAGATCCATTCCAATCCAAGCCATTCTGTGATTCCATGATTTTCACAAGAGGAAAGCCTGTATCTTGGCTCATTAAGTCATCTACACACTGAGGAGCAAGAGATGAGAGGAAAGACAACACATCATGTGCGTACAAGTTGTCACTCAGAACCAAAAATTAATAACTTTAGTCACATTCCATTCTACACTATGTAAACACTCCAGCAAAACAACTTCTGGGACCTTGGACTATAATCAACAGATGTTAGGTACATGCTTGAAAGTACTGTTAGGAAGTAAACCTGGACTCCTTCTCTGTAGCAGATAAAGTCAGCCTCATGCAGCCAGTACAACAAAACACAGACTTCACTGTGTCAAGCCATGTCAAACGCTCCCCAGGCTTTCAATGGCAAGGGAGGGCACTCACATCCAAAACCGAATACTGAAACCACAGATTTTTTGTTCATCTTCTTTCCAGACTTTACGGAAAACAAGCAAACAAACAAACAGAAAACAACAACAGAACACCACCTGCAAGTGAAAAGAGACTAAGAGAGATTTCAGAAGAAAAATTAATTATTTTCTGTTAACCGATGTAGTTAAAATTAACCTCAAGCTAAATATGTTCCCGCTTTGTGTGTCTACCTGAAAAAGAGATATTGCATCATTTAGGCTGGGGTGGTTTTTACCACATTTTCTGCTGGAAAAGCTGAGTCCCTAATTTACACATATCTTTATTATGTGCAGCCAGCATAAAATTCTTGTGATACACCTGTGTGGTGAATGTGTCAGCAGAAATGCAGGAGTGGCTCAGAAGGATGATGTAAGATGTCAGAAGAACTCTAAAGCAAAAACATCTTATCATTTTCTAAGTGAAAATTGAAGCATATGGCAATATCCAGCCAAAAATTTGGAACAATATATCCAGGCATCTTTACTGACACACAGACAATTGTTGGTAGCAAAATGCGGGTGTAGCACTGCAGAAAATGGAGCTGGCTTGCAGTTTGTAGGGGCAGGCAAAAGCTGTTGCAGGTGTCTGGAGAGGCAAGGAAAACAAGGGAAATACAGAGCTCTGTGGCACAGCCTTCCCGAGCCAGATGAGCACAGCACTGCACAGAGGCTGGGCCAAGCTTGGGCAAGCCAGGGACAGCCAAGCCCATCCTGTGTTCTGTGCTTCTCCATGAATTTCCACTGAAACATGCCAAGTGCTCTCCCTGGCCTGAGGAGCCCTGGGTCTGAAGGTGCAACCTGAAGGTGCAACCAGCGCAGCCAAACAACACTTTCATGAGGTTGCCTTGGCCAAGAGTGCAAAGCAAGCAGCAAAGAGAAGGCTAGGGTTTACTTTCCACTTAAGAAAAGTATTTTAATACATTTTGGCTATATTTTTGCTTGCTGTTGCTTCTAATAATCCCATGGAAGCTTGAAACTAGAATATGTCTGATACCTGATATAGTAGTTTCTTTGATTACTGACAAATGCTGATTTATTATGGTAGGTCTGTAAGAAACACAGCTGCTCATAAAACTCTATTTTTCCTAATACTCCCCCCCCCCGCCCCAAAGAAAAAAAATTACATCTGTCTGGATTTTTTCAACATTGTCATCTTTTTCAAAAAGTAAGAAAAAAAACCCGTATTTTGGGATGGGATGATGCTTTATTTCTCCAAAAATAACAAGCATTTTGAGGAAGATTTAAGTTTCACTGGAAAGACTTTTTCCCCAGGAAATATTTCAACAAAAAATTTTAATGACATCTTTAACAAATAGTATTTAATTGCAAAATGTGCTTCTTACTTACTTTCAAACAAATTTATGAAAACAGCACAGTGAATTTTGCAATTAAATATAAGCAAATATAAGCTACATTTTGAATCTAGAAAAACATCCTTAGAAAATGTAACTACCACTGTCCCAAAAGGCACATAAGGATACAGATCTAGGTTAGGAAACAAAATTAGTTGCCTTGTAATTCAAAACATTTCTTAAAATATTTTTTTTTTAAAAAGTAGAGGAAAAATTACCTTTTGATATATCTTCTCTGCTTCAACATGATAGACTTCACACCACAATGAAGGGTCCTGTTACACTTCCAAAGGTTCCTCTGAGCAGCAGAGGTGTGACCACAGTGAGACAAATCAAATAGCATAGCTCAAGTCCACCGCCTCACATGGGCTCTTTAATTTCTTGGCTCCCATATTTCCCTGAACTGCGGAGCAGTGTATGAAAAATGTTGATTTCCTCTAAGAAATAAAATTCTTTCCATGAAGTCGTTCAGTGATTTATTCTTTTCAGGTACCACAGAGAGTAGAATTATGCTGAGTTGAGATTTTGGTAGCATTTGCTTTGCGGAGTGCAGGTGCAATTGGTCATAATTATGCTCAGAGGCTGTTCCATGTGGTTTCTCACCCAAGACAGTAAATCAATTATGGCAGAGCAAGTCCAAGCCAATACCCTGGATGTTAGCTACAGTACCAGGAACTTTCATGCATGAAGCAATATAGCATCTTTACATCACAAAAAAATGGGTCATGGAAGAGGACTAGGCTGTGGTTTCATAGTAAAAAAGAGCAAATAATTTCTCAAGTAAAGCAACATACAGTTGTATTTGGTTTTACTTTAATGTTTTTGATGTGTCATTCTCACACATTTTTTAAGCATAATCACAAGCTTTTAAAACCTGTAATTTTTTTTTTAACTGATGGAAAAAATAGTTTACCATCAAAATTCTGTCTTGGAAAAACTGTTAATTACAATAATGTTCTGGAAGAGAAGTGAGTGACAGTGTTTAATTTTATCACCCCAAAAATACTTATCCTAGAAACCAAAGATCCCACTTTTCTACTTGACAAGCTTCCAGGGAGAAAAGCACATACCACAACACTTCCAAGTGACACAGCTGGATACTAGCAGGAGTTACCACAAGTTCAAGGAGTTCTCTCGTGCCTTTTCTTACCGTTTTGATTTGACTAGAGCAGAAACAATTTGAGATATAACATGACTTGCAGGTCTAACAGCCTGACAATCTTTTTGCTCTTCGGGATTGTATTGGCATTCACTAATTCAAAGTTCCAAGGAGCTAAAAGACTGTCTCTGAGCTGCTTTCACAAACATTGTCTTTCCTTGAAACATACAAGGCACCAGGCAAACACTCCTGAGGATCTGACACTTAGGAGTTAAATGATCCAGCACCTACAACTCACGTAAGTACTTCTACACATTGAAAATTCAGTCTCAGTGAATATTTACATGTACAGTTTTCTCCACACCCACACGTGTGCCAATAAAATTTGATGAGTAGAACATCCCTGGGAAGAAAAAATTCATATAGAAAGGAACAAATTTGGCATGGGTAAAGCCAAAGAATTTAGCAGTCTACCTAATCGTAGAAGGGATTTTTCACAGTATTTGCCCAGCTACAGTGTATACCACTATGACACGTGTCATTTACTTACCTAGCTCGTACGTGTAACACATGGTTGTGCCTGACCGTTTCACAAGCACACCTCAGCAATTAAGGCTTGAAACTGTAACTGCGTACACCCAAATGGAAAAGGGGAGAAATCAATGGGAACCACAAGTGCTTGCTTTCTGGATCACACTGACATATTGCTAGGTGAGGTCAAAGGCTCTGAAGGCTATCAGGAAGATGCTGCCTGTGGTGGCACATCACAAGTAAGAAAAAATGGAGGCAGTGTAGGTTATGCCCAACTAGATTGCAATGGGGGAAAACTCAGAACATGTCCATGGACGTTACAGTGTCTCAGCTGGTGGTGGTAACTTCTTGAAGTTCTGCTTGGACTATTCATCCTTGAATAGTCACTCACAAGTCAAATATTGAAAATTAGGAACAGAAGTAGCAGAAAAATAAAGCAGTACTAACAATGGCTAAGGAGGTGTTTTAAAGGCCAGGTTTTAAGGTCAGAGGGGCAAAAGGTTTTTTCTTTAAAAGAGTGAGGGGAATTTATGCAAGAAAAAATGTCAGCCTTGAGAGGAACACTGCAGAAAGATATTATGAGCATTAGGACAGTTTTCACTACCACATATAAAACTGGGTATCTTTTGAGAGCAGCAGACATCCTTTTTTTCTGAAAAGCAAACAAAGCAAGGGCAAAACACTTTCTATCAAGTAGAACTTGTATCAATACTCTCTCAGTGACATGCCAAGTACAATTTGATCTCAAAGGATTTTAGTAAGGAGACATGATCACCATGTGATCACCAGTCACCAGGTGACCAGGCAGGAACAAAAACACATGGTTCTGCCACGTGGAGTACTCAACCTGCCTCCTTCTTGCTTGCATTTGTTTCAGCAAATCACATAGAAGCCATGCCTTGCCTTCACCACTCATCCCCTGCTCTCCCGCTGACAGCACTCTCTTCTGTTGTGTTTCAGGAAACCAAAGACTCATGCTAATGATGAAAACTCCTATGTTGACAAGGTTCTGCTTCAGTGCAAGAGTAGGGAGGGGGGGGAAATGCCTGCAAGATAAGGACTGACTTTTTACAGTATCATGTCCAGAGCCAAGGTGAAGAAATGTTTTAGATGGAATGACTTATCACTTGTCATCAGAAAAGTCTTTCTCAGTATGGACTTCAACCATTTTCTCTTCCATGGAGACTCTACATGTGATATATTGTTTATTTATCTGAATGCCACTTCAAAAGATAACTGTCAATTATTAATATTGAATAATAAAATACTAAATACTCCTTTTTTTGTTTTGAGGCACTTTATATGGAAAGAGATTTTTAGCGAAGGCATACATTTGTACATTTGTTATACTAATGTTCTAAAAGTTAAGCTATTCAAGACTGGAAATAAAGTCAATACATCTGAGAAAAATAATATACATTCAGCTATAGAAACAGTTGTACAATATTCCCTCTCTATTGTCTCACTTACATTTGTTGAGACTCCCTGTGGAATTATGACTTTCTTTCCCTTCCAAATAAAAGAATTTTCTTTTCAGCAATTTTCATTTTGAAACCCATGGAGTACACTTCATAGTCATTAAAAGTTACAAGTAGTACTGGAAAAGGTTCAATGGACCATAGATCATTTATGAGCTTTTCTGTCACAGCATCAAAGTCTGAGAAAAACATTTGTTAATGTTATTTCCTCTTTTCTATTGTTCCTACTCCATGTCTGAACATCAAAAAGCCTTGAAGAATTCAAATATTTAAACAGTTACAACAGAAAGAGTTACACAATTCATTAGTTTTGAAAGAAATTCAGCATACAAGTACCACTTTCAGCATGTCAGTTCCACCACTCTGGTCTTCCTTAAACACGCGAGTCCTTCCCACCACCTTGTTGCCCTGCAAGGGAACTGTCTCTCATATTAAACACCTCACCTGCTCTTTTCATGTCTACAATGTGCATAAAGGTTTTGGAGCCTTTTGCCAAAGTGGAAAGAGCCTAGCAGAAGTGAGTCAGACATCTACCAAGGCAAGTTTGATCAGGCCATCTTTTTCTTGCGAAATGAAGTGTTTGGGCAGAACAAAAGAGCGCCTACCTAAAAAAGAAAGAAAGAAAGAAAGAAAGAAAGAAAGAAAGAAAGAAAGAAAGAAAGAAAGAAAGAAAGAAAGAAAGAAAGAAAGAAAGAAAGAAAGAAAGAAAGAAAGAAAGAAAGAAAGAAAGAAAGAAAGAAAGAAAGAAAGAAAGAAAGAAGAAAGAAAGAAAGAAAGAAAGAAAGAAAGAAAGAAAGAAAGAAAGAAAGAAAAAGAAAGAAAGAAAGAAAGAAAGAAAGAAAGAAAGAAAGAAAGAAAGAAAGAAAGAAAGAAAGAAAGAAAGAAAAAGAAAAGAAACCTGCGTCATTTCAAGCTATGGAGAAATTAGAAATCAACCAAAATTAAGATAATAATTCTTTAAAGAGGCAAGCTACTTAAACAGAATTTTACCTCAGAAGTTAATGCCAATGCCCTTCATTATTACACCCGTGTGCCACCCAGGGCCAGTATGCAGCATGAGGTTGTCACTATGGACTCCATGAAGATGCTGGCACTTCTCCCTTCAGGAACCAAAATCTCTGCTTAGGGATGGGATTTGACTTTCATTAGCATACTCTGTGTTGCCACTTGTTCTGTTTCCAGAGAAGTTATATGGAAGGCCTGGGAGTCTGAAGGGATGCCAAGTTAGGAGAGCCATTCATTTCCTTCAAGGCACCATTTGCTTTTCTTTCTGGTCAGGAAACTGGCTGACAAGAAGTGGAGTTCCTCACTGTTGCTGCTGGATGTTGCCCACTTTCTGTCCATGTTTTGTAGGTGAAAGGATGGCCTGTCTGGAACATGCCTGGCAAGTTGTCGCATCTCCTGCTGTCAAAGCCACACAGCTCCTTGTTCATCCTTCCTTTCTCTCTTCTTTTCTCTGGGGTCAGTCCAGGGCATCAGCCATCCTAGGCACCTTCTGTCAGGAGGCTTTCAGCACCATAAGCACAGCTCAGGCAAAGCTTGGTGTCATGGTTTAGAAAGGGTACTCCCCAGTTTAGTGCTCCCCCTGAGACTCCCCAAAACATGCTGCTGCTTGCTCATTTCCCCTCCTCCTGCAGTGGGATAGAGAAGAACTGGAAGCACAATAGGTCAAGACTACAGGTTGAGATAAGAACAATTTACTGGAAACAGCAATGAGATAAGAAAACAAACACTGGCAGCAACAATATTCATAACAAAGTGTACAAAAGAGAGAGTGATTCACTTGCAAAAATGCTCACTGCACAGCTTGACCTGAACACAGCCACACAACCTCGACTGCTCCATCCAGCTTGGAAACACCATTACTCAACCTCTCCCTCTGGACTGGAACCTGCATTATCCAACCACTCCTTCCAGCTTGGAACCAGTGTTACCCCACCTCTCCCTCCGTCATGCTTACTTGACCAGAAGGAAACCCTTCTCCTTGGAAGAGACTCCCTTCCCGCTGTCCTTGGCAATGATGTGGCATGGTATAGAAAAGTCTGTGGGTCCTAACCATGCTCCTCCTGGATACTGCAAAAATTAACCCCGTCCTGTCTGGAATCAAGATACCTGGCAAAAGCTCCGAGGCACATATTATCACAGCTCATTAGTGTTGCGATTCCTGAAAATATTGGTGCACAGTTATGAAGGTCTTCCCTATCATGCCACTGAAGGTTGTGAGTTTTACCACAAATGAAATTCATTGGGTGCTGGGTAGAGGCCTGCAGTTTCTGGGTGTTTCTCATTCTTATGTGGACATGAGAATCCAAATTTTCACATGCACAAAAGGTTCCCTCAATACCAAGGGCTTTTCTTCTTTTTACCAATCACAGGCAGAAAAAATCATAGTCGTGGTGGGGTTTTTTCTTGCCATTTTAAAATGAAAGGGCAAGCAATGCAATTCCAGTGACACAGACTTCAAGAAGCATAGTTCTCCATCTCATCACCACCATCTCAGTATTTCATCAACACCACTAAGGCAGAAAAGATTAAAGTGTCGATGCCATTACAGGAGTTATCTGTAAATTTTCTGCCACTATAGTTCTTCCTTTCTATAAAAGTATTGTTAATATATACATCTCAAGGGAGATTTTCCAAACTGCAAAAATAATTATTGTATTTTCCATTAGCAATACACGAAAAGTTGTCATCCAGCTACTTTATACAGATGCAGTGTATCTGAGGTATAATTTCCAGGGGATCCCCATGGACTTGACATAGTCAACAGGCACTGGAAAGGAACTGTAAATTTTGTATTTCCAGTGGCCTACACATGATGGGCACCACAGATGAAATTAACTTCAAACTTTAATAAAGTCACTGATGATAAAGAGAATTACAGACTGAACTGGAAATGGGTGAATAAATAAAGGTGGTTATAAAAAATCATGTGTAAATTACTTGTGATTTTGGGATTAACGATTTTTAAATAGTCTGTAACATATTAAAACTGCTTGCAGAAAACACATTTTCTTTCTGAGATGTACTTTGGAGCAAATTTTGAGGAAGGTATGAATAAATATTGCTGCCTTGGATTGAAATCATCATTTCACCACTCTGAAACCACAACCAGCAAAAATCTGTCTTTGCCAGACCTGAAATGGCCTGTGCTTTACTGAGACCAAGTGGTGGAGTGAGTTTGTTTGCTGTTTGCACCCAGAACACTGAGTTAGCCACAGCCTGCTTTGTGAAGCACGAAGAGAAGTCACAGGACCTCCTACCTTCAAAACCCCTTTGTAATGAGTGATTAAAAACTTCACAGCAAGTCAAGGCTCCCACTGAACTGTCACGGCATACCTGGATGCGTCATTCGAACCATCCCAGCTGAATAAGGTTTTAGATGGGTGGTCACTTTGCTGATCACTAATGTAAATGGCACTCCCTGTGTAACATCAGCAGCTAGAAAGGAGAACTCAAGAATGGCTACTGAAAATCCATTATCTCTAAGAACTTTTCCACAGCTCTCTGTTTTCACCACTGTGTTAAACAGCCATTCAATCCCAGACAACAATACACATTTCTTTTACAGCAGTCAGTGTGCCAGCAACACTTATATATCACGGAGGTGAACTTGCACTTATTCAGCAAAAGGAACAGAGTTTGCTTGAATAAAGATGTTTAACATGCCATGGCATCAGCTGCTTGCTGCTGGGAGAGAAGAACTGAAATGATACATGTTTCATCCCCCACTAATCCACTGCTGCAATGGATGACCTGTTAAACACCCTTCAAAGCTGACAAGCCAGGAAGGCTGAGGTTGTTCAGGTCGCTCTTGCAACAGTGAGCACTGTTAAGTTCAACAGACATTGGCTACAGTAGTTTCTTAGTATGGCTGCAGAGAGCTATTCACTGCTAATTAACCTCTGGCTGCATGTCTGATACATCCTAAATCATGGTTGAGACTTTTTGGGAAGCTGATCTCTGTGACCTGAGAGGTCCTTCAAGTCTCCAGCTGTGATGCTTGCTTTGGAACAGTTTATTCCCAGAGGATATTTTAAGAACACCTGAAATAATTTTAAGTCATCTCTGTTCTCTTTTCCCTTCTGCTCTGGGCATTTTCCTCCTCTGACTATATACACCCTTTCTTGCTCTTTTCCAGAAGCATTGACAATGAGAAAACAGAAACATTTACTTCTTTTTCTGTTCACACAACTAGAATTAATTTTCCTGTGAAATATCATTCATCAAACAATCACAGCTCATGTAAACCTGTATGATTGAGTTCCCTGGGCTACTTCAAAGATCAGTACTTAGAATATCTTAAGCCAGGAGCAAGGATGTCACTTGTTGAGGCATTAAAGACATTCAACTGTACCAAGTTCATTTCTCAGTTAAAAGAGCCCAAGGTCCAGGACTACCACTTCGAAGTATGGGATAGATGCAGGTGGGTTTTTCTGTCTGTGGTTCAGTTCACATGTAGGCTTTAACCGAACACTCAAACCCAGGATTAGCTGCTTTTGGTAGTGTTTTTCCCTGCTGGCTGTAAATAGCAGGATTTTAACTTCGCTTTGGTTTGTTTTCAGTCAACAGTGATAGCAGAAATCATAGTGCAGACTAACCCAGCAGGAACCTATCCCTGAAAATGTGCAAGCAAAAGTGACACACACAAATTGTTTTCCATTATTATATTGGTGAGTAAGGTTCATACTGGCTATTGTCAAAACAAATCCTAATAACACTCAGACTTCATCTTTAGGCAGCTCATAGCATGGGAATTTATCTAATAACTTTTCCTGAATAGCTGTATTTTCTCCCTTTCTTCCTTTACACTACTGTAAAGGAAGAATTGTATTCTCCTTTTAATTTTTCTTTCAGTATTCACCCTTGTTGATAGCTACACAGTATTTTCCATTTTAAGAATTTTTACCCCATAGTCTTCTGTGTGATCATGAATCCATAGTTTCTGGGGAAAATTCTTCTTGGTGATGATTGTTAGCTTGCTTGTTTCTTCAAAACTACTACCCAAGTCATTTCCCAGCACCTTGAGTCTTCACAGCGAAAGAAGAGGAAAAAGCAAAATCCTAGCTTTGCTCTGTCACAAATTAACACACAGCAGCAGTGGATTAGTGGAGGATGAAAAGTAACAGCATCTCAGTATGTCTGCTCTTTTTCCAGGGGCTGAGTGAGAACACAGGAGAAGTAGAGAGCAAAAGGTGAGTCAGTTGTTCAATGAAGTCTGGCATCCATGCAGAATTTTCCTTCTGCATCTTCCATATAACATTCATTACCACTCATGGTTGCTCCTTCTGTTCCATTCAGTCACAGGCTAAACTTATTGTCCCTTTCTGACCACAACTTATTCATTCTGCTGCTCATGACGAGGAGTGCCAGGCAGTGCGTCATTATAACCATCCTGAGAAGGAGTTTTAAACTGATGGGTAGGTCCAATTAGCAAATTGCCTCATTTAAATGTCCTCAGAAGAGCGGAAAGTGTGGTGTTTTCTAAACAAGTTTTAAGTGAAACAAAGCAGGTCATGCGTTTGTTGCCTTCTAATAAATGCAGGAAGTGTCTGACTATTAGGGTTGAGGATTCTCAGGTATGGTTTTGCAGAATTGCAGACATGATTTCTGCTGATGGTTACTGATGGAAAAAAATGGTCTTGGAGGAATTTTAATTTTAATTTAGTTTCTCTACCCACACCAGAATGTCTCCCTCCCTTTTGCCCAAAATGCAGCTAACCTTAATGCTTCTTTTTATGAAAAAGTAGTTCCTTTTGTATTTACTAGAAAGTAACAATTGAATTTTTCATCCTTACATCCACAGAATAAACCTTTTCTGTTCAAACTCACAAGTAAATTATTAAAAGAGAAAACACCTAACAAAGGCTAGAAAAATAGAAGTTGTGTCCAAAGGGTTTTCTTATTTCATTTGAGAACACCCTCCTGATATCTATGAATAAACAGTTTCAAAACTCTTTTGTAAAGAAGAGTTAGAAGTGAGACACCTGACCTTTAAAAACACTCAGCTTGAAACAAAAGTTACAGCGTCTAGAAGCCAGAAGTAGGAAAAAAAAAAAAAAGTATCATAATGCCAGGTGATGGATAAACATATTCCAACAAGGATTTAAATTGTCATGCCATGCCAATATGCTGTCACTCCTGAAAGATTAGTCTGGCATTGTAAAGATTTTCATCCAACAAAAGTACTGAGAAGTCAAAAGTATGCTGTCTAGTTTTATATCAACACAATGTAGAGTTATATTAAGTAAATATGAAGAAAACTGTATAAGAGGTATAACTGTTGACATGGAGGTTTAGAAACAACAAAGGAAGCCTTTTAAAATGTCATTGCATTCAGATAAGAAAACGTATCTTTTATCACTTCAGCAAAAGGGGGGCAGCCCTCAAACTATAGTTTCCAAGAAAAATAGACATTAACTCATGGGGAAGAAAAATTTCACCTTTTCACCAGCTTAATCCACACATGTTTTAGGGATACCTGATACTTTTATTTATGTGTTTCATATCCTATTCCCTTACAAACTTTTTGTTAGCTTAAGTAGCACAGCCTATAAAGGTAGCAGAACTGGCACAACAAAGGCCCTGACACTAAGCAGCCCAACCATGGTTAATGAGTGCCTGTTGAAAACACTGCAGAGAGGACAGCCCAGGCAACCCCAGCCCTGGTCCCCAGCTGCCAGCTTCCCTGCTGGCAGGGGTGCAGGCACCAGGATGCCGCAGGAGATTCCCACTCCCCTGCCCACCCATCTCAGAGGCCAAGAAATGCTGGGAGGGACTGGCCAGAAACTGGGTTATTCTCTTGGGAAGTTCTGCATGGAAAGTAAATTTTTTCATGCTAGTCATGAGCTAAAATACTGCAGCATCCCCCCCCCCCCCCAAGAAGTATGTGTTGCACCACAACAGCTTGGGGAAATGCAGGGAGAGGAGGTTTGAAAGTTCTTGTGAATCTGAGCTTAAACAGGTAGAGAAAATGAAAAACAAAGGTAATGGGTGTGGGGGGAGGTGTGATGAAATTCTAGTTGCTGCCATTCCACAGTTTCATCTTGAAGTAATGATGATGATGACATTCTATGACTAATCACATGAGAAATGCATCTTTGTAGCTGGAGCACAGAACTGAGGGCCAGGAAATTCCTCAGTCCTGCACTGGGACCCTGAGATGAATTGATCTCATGGCTTTGGCTTGCTCAATTAGACTTCCTTTCTCAGCATGTTTGCTTCAACCAGGGAGCTCACTGATGATCACATCTCATGTAGAAAGAACATATCCAACCCACAGCAGGGCAGCAGAGAGTGACAAGTGGCATCATTACTCACCATTGAACAGGGAGCAGGGATGCCCTCACCTCAATCCCTAGGGCAGATCCTAAGGCACTGAAATCTACAGGGACCCAAAGCTAGGGCAGACAAGAAAAGCATCTCTCTCCAGACCCCTTGCAAGCTATGGTGGAGCTGAGCCCAGTCTGTCTGTAGCTCACACATGGCAGCAATCCATGTTCCATTAGATCCCTGATTCATGAAAAACAGCCTGAGCTACCTCAGAGAAACTTATTGTACAAAGCACAGAGAGCATCAGCCCTTGGCCTCACCAGGATAGCTGCTGCTCACTGTGTGTCCATCTGTGCCAAAGAAGGATATACAGTAGAACAACTGCTAAATGCCATCCTGAACCACATGCAGCTCCAGGAATATGGTCCATGAATTTAGCTCTGCATTCTGAGAAGTATGTCTCCATTTCAGCCACCTTCTCCCTGGTCAATTTTTCCTCTGTCTGCCTCCTTCCCTGTGTTTTGCTTTATGCATGAATGGGGGAATACACAATAAACTCAAAAATGCCCTGAATGGGAGTGATGGTGATTATCAGCTCCTTCTGTGCCCACCCCTGATCCTGGAGGATAGAAAGGCTTACTAAGCACAGCCTTTTGACCAACTTTGCATGCAGCTTGCCTCTACTTTTGCTCCACTGGAACACCATAACTGGGCCTCTGCTGCTGCTCACCTTGACCCACCAGCACTGCAGCCTGGGAGATCCAAGGCGGCCATAAGGTGCCATACTTCCCTCCCTGCCTCCATGTTGCAGTTCTCCTTTCTCTTTTCAGAGAGAACCCCCAAAATTCAGTTCCGACCACTGCAAGTCTAGTAATTCCTGCAGGGGATGCAGCCCCTCCGTATCTAAGTCCCCAATTTGAATTCCTCAAGAATATTCCCATTACACACCAGCTGTTCAGGCTATCACATAAGCAGCAGCCTCAACAGAAAGACCAAGGCCTGCAAGGGCAGAGGAAATGAGCTAAACTCTCACCCTCCACAAGTAATCCTTCCAGACCATGGTGGAGGTACGGTGGCTGCAGATGCTGTGGGAAGGTTTAAAGAGCCACTCTGAGTGAATACCAGACTTCAGTCTCTGATCTGTTGTGTTAGCATTATATTTATCTTTTGCAAGCATGGAATTCAATTCACTGCACTTTCAAAAATGTGTATTTTAAATAACTCAACCCTAGAAATGTACATGTTCTCATAGTTTCACATCAGCTTTTTGCACAGCTGCCAAAAGCCTTCACACCCCCTTGCCTAGCCCACCTGTGTAAACACTGCAAAAGTTGCTCTTTGTGAAGCACAGGTAGAGTCTTGTGGCTAGATAATGAGCAAAAAAGGGACAGAGAAGTTCTTTGCAACAGATGTGGGAGGGTTCTGCCCTATCCAAGTTGCTGTGCATTAGATGGTAGCTTCTATACTTCCCTTACCAGTAACATTTGTTTAAAAGTATTGTAGGGGACGTGTTTGGCATTTCTGACCAAACTAACGTTTTTAGAGCCCCTTTAAATGCTTTCTGATTGAATGGCATTGCAGAAGGCAGCAGATACACAACAAACACTTCAACTCATCTTATTTGCCTTATTCTGTGTTTCTTATCTGTGCTGAACAACACTTTTGCATACAAATGCTCCTATTGATTTCAAAGAGCTTAAGCATATAAGAGCATACTCAACATGAATCAAGAGCATTCCTCCTATTTTTCTCTCTAGGTTCAATGAGAGAATGGACATGAATGCAGTGAAATTGGAAAGAGACCATCAAGCTTCTGGGAGAGGTTTTGTGGGTATGATCTGAAAGATGGTCTGAGGAACGTCCAAGTACAAGGTCTTCTAAGCAGTGCTTCCAGGATGGGCTCTCAGATTTACTGGTTAGTGTTACACATTTTGAATTTACCAGCCTTATGTGCTATGAACAGACCTGCTGAAGAGGAACAGCATGTTATTTGTGGAAATTTAAATCACCAAGCATGGCAGTAAAAGTGTGACTGTCCCAGAAAGGACAAAGACAAAGAATAAGTAATTTTCATGCCACTCACACTAGAAATCCTTTCCATAACAACTTGTCATAGAAATGATGATGAGAACTCACTGTCCTTTCATCTTGGACCTGATTCTTTTTTCAGAGAAGTCTGGTTCAACAAAGCACCATTTTCTCTGGAGTCACACCACAGCCCCATTAAGAGCTTTCTGACAGAGAGTTTATGCACCATCTTTGGCCTATGTGTAGAAACCTTACCAGGATTTTCATGCTCAGGCTTGCTCATGCTTGGCAATGAGAAGACAAATAACTGACCCAAAGCAGAGCTGCTATTCAGCTCCTGTATAACCTCAAAACCAATGCAGCACCTCTCATGCCTGGCAAGCAAGAGGAGTGCTTCTCCACATCACCTGTGGGCTGCACGTAGCTACAGAGTGCTCAGGCCCTGAACTGGAAGCAAAGTCTATGCAACTTGCTTCCTGTGTTGCATGACTGAATTCAAACTTTTAAACAGGTTTATTACAATCCAGCTGTATTTTAGACACCACCTTGAGACCAAGAAATTCAACTTGTCTCTTTAGCCAGAGGCGAAAATACTTCAAATGCCATTGCAGAAGAATGTTAAAAAAAAAAAAAAAAATATGGGGAAAATCATGTCTAGCAGGCTTGCTTGTAGGTCTTGTTTAACCAAAGAAAGCAAGCCGTGTCAAGCATTGTACTAGACAGCATGTTTTAACAACTGCAGACTGGAATGTTACTTTGCCCATGTCATGATCCAGGACAGTGAGTAAAAGGAGTGGATGTTAATACATCACATTCATTTCTATCCATTTTCTACCCAGCTAAGGGAAAAGAAAAGCAATTCAGGCCATAGTCTAGACATCTCCTCCCCTTTATGAACCCCCAGAATCATTGAGGCTTTATTGCAGGGAAAGGTATATAGCTGTTTAGAAGTAAAGTTTCTCAGACAGATCTGAGGAGTTACAAGTCAGAGCCTGCCTACACTGTGAATGTAAGGTTATTGTGATGTTTTACAGTGCTCAGAAGTATGAAGTGATGCGGTGACCTGAGCTGCCTGGATGCATTTGTGGATGAGAAAAAATGCTGGACATATGCCCAGTCTTACTTCTTCCTACTGCACAAGGAAGTCCTGAACACTTTTGCCATTTGGAGATGCATAGGGCAAATTGCCTGCTTGTTACTCTTTTCACATTAAGAAACAGTTTTGTGCACTAAACAGCAATAGAAGTGCTGATCAGTAGCAAAAATTGGTAGCATAGAGGGTGAAACTGGGTTAATCTAAAATTCTCTGGGCATTTTTAGTATTCACACGTATGAAAAAGAAAAGACGTCTAGGTAATGAAACAGCACAGTTAGTCCTTCAACTGCTGGCCAACAGTGATCCTATCTGGCATCTCTGAAGTTCTCAGGAAGATTGACAATGAAATCAGGACAGGAATCACTTGGCAGTCTCAAGAGTCCCAGGGTTAAAAAAGAAAAGCCATGGAAGGTGAATCTGTAAACAGTTTCAGTTTCTCTTAATATATTGGAAAGAAATATCTTTCAGAAAACGTTTTTCACATGATGGTATATGTGACTGCTTGTTGTAACTGTCATCATGATCACTTACTTCTTCCTGATTAGAACTCACTTTTCCCCTCTGCCTGATCTTTTTGAAGTTCTGCAGGGGCTGGCCCAGGTCCATCAGAGAAAACAGCCACATTCCATTTGTGCTGTGTTTCTCACTGCAGGGTCCTCCCACAGCCAACACTTCAAGTTGCAAGTGACAGGATTCCACCCTCAGCCTTTGGCAAACTGAAGGCTGTTTTGTCCAAGCATAGGAACATGTTGCTGTGTAAGACTTTTAGTTTTCCCCACCCACATTTACAATGTCACTTGCAGAATAGAAGTAACAAAATGAAACAGGAGCACCTGCTCCTAGAGGAAGAAGTTGTAATTGCCTGTTATAAACCAATCAAGATAATTTAAATAAATGAACTTGTTGTAACTGGTAACAATGACTGGTCAATCTATTTTTATGGTCTGTATTTAACATTAGTCTTAGCTGCACTGTGTGACTTTAAAA
The DNA here is from genome assembly GCF_020740725.1 of Corvus hawaiiensis. NCBI lineage: Eukaryota > Metazoa > Chordata > Aves > Passeriformes > Corvidae > Corvus > Corvus hawaiiensis. The sequence continues at coordinate 66,961,481 of NC_063255.1, forward strand.
TAAAATCCTGTCTTGATTTTATAGACTCAAATATATTTATGCTAAAAAGTCAGGTAGGTGAAAAGGAGTGTCCCTTGCTATTCTTTAACTAGGGCATTGACTTAGCACTGCTGCAGGCATTTCTGAGGCATATCAGCAGCTAGAGGACTTTGGCAACTGAGAACTCGGTTGTCCATTTCCTTTATTCCTGCATATATTCACAAGGTATACACTACAACACGGAGTCCGTGTAATGTACCTGTTTGCTGATTTTGTTGCTGGTTTTTAATTTTCATTTTGAGTTTGGTCTCAGGTTGCACGTGTCAACAGTATTGTATTTGCAGTAGGTTATTTAATAATGTCTCTTTACAATCTGGTATTCCACAAGCCAGGAAGAGACAGGGTGTGAAAGTACAAAATACATCTCTTCCCCCTCAGAGTCCTTGGAAAAATACCCCAGAGAAGATGTTTTCCTGTTTTACTTGATCTCGAGTCTTCTTTGCATCACACACACACACACACAGAGAGAGAAAGAGAGAGAGAGACGCAGAATGTGGAAAATGAAGAGCAAAACTGTGAAATCTTCCACTCTCACGGTTACGAGCTCCTGTTAAAATCAGAGGCGTCATCTAGTGGGCACTGGGAGAAATAGGGTTGCGGCAGGCCGCTGGTGGATGCCTCAGGAAGGAGTAAGCAGAGGGTCGGAGCGGGGATGCAGGCAGTACCGCTCTTCGGCCAGCGGAGGAGGGCAGAGAGGACAGAGGATTTGAGAGCTGTGCTGCAGCCCGGTCACATCCATCCCAAACACCCGGAAGCTGCCGCAAAACGGGCACGATTCTCTGGTTTGAACTGCGAGGGTGATAAGAAGTCAGCCCTAACTCACGATTGATGTAAGACCGAGAACACATGAACTTGGGGAAAAAAATAAAATTTGGATGGTGTCTTCAAAAAGAATGTAAGAGAGGAGACCACTATTCTACCTCTCCACGGTTGCTGAGAATTAATGGTTCGTTGTTTTATGAATGCACAAATGGTGAGCAGACGCAGAGAAAGCAATGCTTCTCAGGGTGGATCATCACCTAAACAAACTATTTGTGTTTGAAAGAAAAGTCATCAATTCTTTCAGTGTTTGTATTTGTGCACAATAAAGGGTGATTTCATTTGCAGTTATATATTGTCTTTCAAATCTGTGTCCCCTCAAGCATCACAGCAACATTATTCGTAATACAGTTATATTGGATGGCAATAGCAGAAAACATTTTAAGACCTGGCCAAAGATCATCATAAGATTCAGATGGCTATGCCTTCAGCTCTCTGTTATCAGCAGAGGGAATCAGCCTCTCTGTTCCCAAATTTGAGCTTTATTACAAAGCAGCAAGCAAAGCTGATTGTGGTATTAATCACCATGAGAAAATGCCACTATAAAGAAGGGGGTGTGGGCTTTAAGCTGGCTTTACACATGTAATAACTCTGTCCCTGCATAAAACATGAGTTTTAAGCAGCCGTGTGGATGCCAGCAGGCTCACACAGACCAGTCCATTCTGAGTGTGACCTCCTGGTTCACAACAGCAGCTGTAAAGGGTGAGGGCAAATTCAGTGGGCAAGAACACGAGAAACAGATGCAGAACTAGCAGTGCCAGCCTAAAAATCATGCCTTCATGTATCCTTATGACCCATGTCCATCCACATGGAAGCACTCTATTTGCTAAAGTCAGATTACTTGTGATATATAGGAGGCTCACTCACAACTAGCATGAAAAACTCACAGTAGGGTAGAATGAACTCGAGTCCTACAGCCTAAGTTATAAAAGACATACATTATCAAACTTGAATCAGAGTCATACTACCAAATAGAAGGAAGTGTATGTCAGGGAATAAGACAGGCCTTTTAGTAGGCTTAAGGCTCAGTTGCAGCTGAGCTGAGCACAACTTGCTGAGTAGAGAGGAGGTAGAAGCAGCCTTTGAATGAGTAAATACCTTACCAGGAGTGTTCCAAAGGAGTAGATTAGGTCACTTAGAGAATCACTGTCAGAGCTATTAGCAAAAATGGTTTTAATATGAATTTGCAAAAGTGCAACTTACCAGAGTTCGATGGCAAGGTCCATTCTATTATTTACTACATGGATGAAACCTACAAAGGCACATGGAATTAGAATAAATTTAGAATTATTTACCCCAGAAATGCAGAAGGGTTATGGAGACCCTTCCAGTCAGTCATGAAATTCAGAGTGGACACCTTATATTCTAAACTGGTGATGGAACTTAGGTATTTCTAGGCCCAGTCATAGTCTCAGACTTCAGCAACAGTTTGTGTCTAAAAGCTGCTGAATGCATACGTCACAGGGGGAAATAAAAAGACTTGCTAGGGAGAGTATTAGTCAAGCAGCCTATAGACGGCACACAAGTGGATGTAGAGGAGCACCTTTCACCACAGCACAGAAGCTCTTGCTCTAGGAACCCCCATAAAAAATGGTTTTAAGATGTCTGTGATGAAGAAGCTTGATGTGTGAAATACATGGATGTGACAAAATCTGCCCAAGGAGAACTGGAAGGCAGTGTTGGAGGTGGGGCACAGCTGAGGAAGGAGTGGCTGTGGGACTAGAAAGAGGACAGAAATTTTAGGGTAGTAGCCATGAAGGGAATACATGGTGCCTCAACCAGGTACTGGCAGAGAAAGCTCTCAGCAGCAAGGAACTCCTGCCCACCAACTGCTGTCATAGCAATTCCTCAAGCACATCTCAGCTGTCAGGAAAGAGAGCTCTTAGGAAGGTGGCTGTGCTCCTTCCTCTCTCTCTCTGACCAGCAGCATTAGCCTTGTGTTGTACAGAACACACAAGCTTCAAGTTTGCCTAAGAAGTCAGCCTCACACGCCCTATCTCTGGCTGCTTTGCATTTCCCTGCTCTGTCAGCCAAGGCAGTGTGAGCGCTATGAGCAGTGGGAGTACCTGAGAGGCAGATCCTGCTCTGGTGCTGCCTGCCTGTAGAACATAGAAAAGTCAGAGGCTTATCAGACCATCTGTGATTTATTGGCTGCCAGGGCCATACCCACAGGTGCCAGCTACAAGCCCAAATTACTGCAATTTATATGTCAGTTCCTTTGCCTAGTTTGCTGGTGATCACTCTAAAGAGAACCACTAAATCGTTTACTTCAAGTAGAGGAACCTGAGAAGGTGTGTGCCCCTAGCAAGGAACCTGTGAGTATTTCAGGTTGGAGAGGGAAGCAGCAGGTTTAGTCTCTGACAACATGTGTAAGAGACTTTCAGGACCAGAAAGATGTCAAAGGAGAGACCATGAGGAGTTTACATGTAACTCCTTATTTGGCAGTAATGGGGTGGGAACAGCAAGGATGCTCTCCTAGCTGTGTTACACCTTCATCTTAACTTAAAAGTTTGCTATACTTCAGATCTATTTAACTTTCTCTCCCTGTAGCTATCTAGTCACACGCTGGGGCACCCTTGAAGCACAGTTTGTGTATACCATGGGAGAAATGAAGCAAGTAATTACAGCCCACAACCTGCTACTTGGGCTAACAGGCATCAAAAAGTTAAATCCCTAGCACAGACATTTCATTTGTGACTCTAATCTTCTTAGAGAGATTATTTGCTTCTGCCTTACTGCTGGCTAGCTTACACATGAGGGAGCATGAGGGTACCCTTCACGCCTTGATAGAGCATGTGTGCATACAGCTTTCCTAGAGGTACTTTTAAACAACTCTCAGTCTCTCAGCCAGAAGGCCACCCATTGCACCACCTCCCTCAAGAGCTCTTAAGAGTTACTTTTGGGCACAAGACAGTTTAGTGGTCTCTAGCCCCATCTTTGTACTTTGGGTGTTACCATGTTTTGAGCAACTAACCTATTTCTGAATGTAGCTCTGTAATAAAGAGCCTTTATAGTTCATCCTTTTCTTTTAAGGCTACCACAGCTGCACAAAGTGGAGCATGGAAGAGGGATTTGTCTTGTCAGACTCTTCCACGAAATGTAGGAGGCTGTAGAAAAGAAAGTGGCTTCCGCAATTCCTGTATCCTCTGAGAAAAAACATTCAGGAAAGTGAGTAGGGAGCTGAGAGCAGAAAGAAGATGCTCTGTATACTAAAAAGGAGTCCACAAATCAATATCTAGGCTTTTCAAATTTAGTTTTAAACTTATGCATCTATACACCCTTCCTGTTACCACACTAAGCCTTCCATGAGACCATAAGACTTCTGCTGAGATGTTCAAGTTCCCCACAGAAGAAGCCAAATGCTGTGATTCCAGACTGCCTACAGAATCAGAAGCAACTGCAAGGTGTTGTAAAAATGCAAAAGTCATTAAAATCCTGCCTGTCTCTGAAACTGGTAGAAGGAGGTTTGATTTAGCTGACATGCTCTTTTGGCTAAACTAAAGCCATTGGAGGAAGGTTAACGTTATCACTTCCAATGAAGTGTTGCCCAACAAGACATAAATACACGTGCTCTTGTGTAGTGCGTATCTGTTGTGGGTACAGGTAAATGCCATATTTGAACACCTTCTGGGCTGGGAATGTGAACAGTGGGACGCCCCTGCACGCTGCTGCCAAAGCTGGATATGGAAATGTAAATAGTTTTCTTGGAAGCTCTTGAAAAATTTATTCTTTTTCACTCTGTGGGATGGCACAAACTCTAAAAGCTGTCCAGTGGTCAGCTACATTTCCCCCTAGGCAACAACTGACAATAGCACCTGCATTTCTTTGCAGCAGGTGTATGTTCCTGTGTAGCATGAGTCACTGCTGGACTTTTCAGATCCAGCCTGGGCATTCTTGAAAATTTTCATCAAACAAGGACTGATGGTAGACTCAATAACAGTTATTTCACAAATCTGTCCTTTTGGAAGTTTTGACATACTGATACACTGCAGATAATTTTAATTTACTTTATTGATAACATCTTCAGATAATATTTCCCCATTTAAAAACCCAAGCCTTTTATGATTAAACCTATTTGATAACAACATTTCCTCATAAGAAGGTAAAATAATCTGGGAATGAAACATTGTATAGGGCTCTTGGAGGCTGACATCTGAATGTACTTAGTGGAGAGGAAACTTTTTTTTTTACTTTCATTTCTTGCTTCTTTTATCCTTAAGCTCAGTAATAAACTAGCACTCTATGGTTAAAAAGTCAGGAGAACAGATGTATGGTAGGAGTCTATCAGGATCTGTATTTCAGCTATGGGGTGTAAATTATAAGGAAGTCCTTCCAAGAAGCTTTGAGAGTATCTAGCTAACTTTCGTTGCAATTATATTGCAACAGTAAAGATGATGATTATCATTATTATTATTCCAGTCACTTGATTGTACTGAAGTAAACACTTCAGTCAAAGTTCATTCAGGGTTCACTATTCAGCTTATTGCTTTTAAGGTGAGTCCTGAAGTAAATTTCACTGAGCACTGCACATGTTCCAGTCAGCTCCAAGCCATGCTTCTTATCAGGGGCCTGGTTGGACTCTGCTAACTCTGCAAAGCATTTGAAGGCCAAACTACCTCACCAAGCATCACACAATAAATGTTGAGGATTTTGGTTTTAGCAACCACATGCTAAAGTGATTTTACATGACTCTTTTCTCATCCCTGGCTTGTCCTTCACTCTTTTCGTGTACATGTCCCTTTTGAGAGGGAACATGTCTAGCGATTACAGCATGTGGAAGCTTGTTTTTATTACATTTGGTTGAGGTTACTTTACCACAGAGAGTGTGGGTCAGCAGTGAGAGAAGAGAGTTGAAATGTTAGGTGTCTGGATGTAGCTTTGCCCCCAGGTGTGGTGCTGGGTAGATTGTGAGATCAACCTCCGCATCTCACTGCTGAGGCACTCCTGGCACCAGCTGAGAACAAGTTAGGGTAAGGGATCTGTTCTAGACCCTACTACAGCCTGCTTCACCCTGTTGTCCCAACAAGCCAACCAAAAGTTCCTGATGTTCCCTCAAACTGCTGGAGAACCTTCTCATGTGATGGAACTGCTTACCGCCCTTATAAAGTTTTCTCAGTTATCAGAGCAAAAAAGGATACACGGTGTTTATCACTGAAGTCCATTAGTCTTAGCAAGGTGTCTCTACCCTCAGCAGGGGGCTGTAGAGGAGAAACCAAGGAGGTGAACAAGCTTTCCCAAAGCACATCCCACAGGGAGGTCTCTCCTGTTAGGCAGGACACAGGGCACCATGCTGCCTCTGCCTAGGAGGAGTATCAGTGATCTGGAAATCTGTATATGTGCTGGGTGAACTGTGAGGGTCTTGCATCACTTTGTTAATACAGTGACCTATATATATAGAGGTGAGGTTGCTCACTTTTAAGAATTTATTACTCTGCATGTGCTTCTACCCTGCAGGAAGAAGTAGGACCTCAGGCTGCTAGCCTGGCAAGCAGACACTCAGATACAGAGGCTGCATTTGCAGATTCACCCTTTCCTCTCCACACATAGAAGTCAGTGCATTTACTAGGCCTTGGGTAAAGGTTTCATGGCAACAAGGCTCCTGACACCAGGACATTACCCCATCAAATTGTCCTTGTATTTGGAGTGCTCTTCTCCCACCTTTCAGGTGAGGGTTGGAGAGAAAAGTTTCATCAGCAGCTTTGGTGGGAACTGAACTGAGCACTCAGGTCATTTCAGACCCCCACACATTGATCCAGACCTCTGAAAGTTCTTGCCTTTTTTTCCAAACTCCCCATAACAAAAAGCCAAAGGACCAGCCCACAAACCCACGACTGAGTTGTCTGAAGCAGAGGTAGACATCCTGCTTGCACAGGATGTTGTTCTCCTGCAGTCTGTGAAAACCAGGCTGAAATATGGAAGCCATCTCTTTGTTGTCTAAGCCAAGTTTGACACAATCTACCCAGATCTAGAATGACTAGCAATAGATCACCAGATGCTGACCCTGGATGGGTCCCTAACATGCAACCCTTCTCTTGGTGAAAGTTTTTCTCAAGAAACTGCAACACATCTTGGTGCTCCTATGCATTATCATACTAGATTCTCTCTGTCTCCTGGGTCCATGAATTGGAACTCTTCAGCTGGCAGAGACAAAAGGAGGCCTTTGCCAGCTCCTTCAGAATTTCTCTGCCCTTTTCTTAGGAGCAGATGGCCTGTATTTACTTCTCACTCAGTCTAACTAGTCACTAGTCTCCCTGTCAAAGTGAGGAGCTGCCAATCAGTGCTGGAAATTATGATTGTATCCGCACCAATGACACATCTTGCTCTGCAATTTAAAATCTAGAAGAATTTAACAAGAGGATATTTCCAATATCAATGTTCTCTAATGATGTCTTGGCAGAAGTTAGCGGACTTTGTCTTACGTGCATGTACTGTCACCTGGATTTGTTGAATACAGGATTCATGGCCTTCCTTTTGGCCCAAACATCAGTCTCATCATTCACTGTATCTTCTTCTCATAGACATTTTTAGCAGTAAGATGCAGTGGATGGCACTGCAGATGGCCTTCATTTTATCTGAACTTCAAATACAAGCTTCTGCATGTACCTCAGCTTTTTGCCTCGTGGTTTTAATCTCCCAAACACTCTAGCTGTATTTGCTTAACACGGGAACACATTTCCTCCATATAAAACAACAGCAAGGAGGGAACAGTTCAGAATAACTGCAGGAAGGACTTAACCAGATCAGCAGCTTAATAAAATATCAGACATAGGATGGAGTCTTGGCTTTTTTGGTTTTGTTTTTGGTTTTTTGGTTTTTGGGTTTTGGTTTTGGTTTTTGGGGGGAGTTTTATTGCTTTGAAGAGTTAAGCCACATTTGGAAGCTCTTGAGCAAACCAACAGCACAGTAGTTTTAAGATAACCACTTCCATTTAAGCAAGCACAATAAGCAACTGCAGAATGCACCATACAAGCATTTTGGAGACCCACCTTCTGGGCTCAGCTGTTAAGTCCAAACAAGCCCCAGAAAGTACAGTGTTCCAGAAAAGCTGAAAATGCTTCTACTGAAGACCTTCGCTCTGTCAGAATACTTACGTCTTCTAAAAGGCGGCTGTGCGGAAATGAGCATCTCTGCTTACTCTTTGACAACAATGGAAATTGGGACAGTTACGATAGCAGGTTGAAAGGCTGAGCCCTATATTTTATCCCACTCTCATGGTGTTTTCTGAAATAACATGTCAGAGTAACATTTACAATTGTAATGTATTCCATACATTTTGTGGTGTAATCAGTACACAAGAGACTCTTTGGATGTACAGTCACTAGGGAGTAGTACCTACCCTGTTTTGACTCAGATGCAGTATGATCTTTACCCTTTGCTGTAAATTGGCTCAGAGCACATCTTTATGTGTCAGTTTTGTTACTCACTTTCAGATGTTACCAGCTTCCAGCATTATGGAGCTGCTTTGCTGTACATGTGATTTTCATTTTACACATTTTTCGGTTTCTTCATACACCCAAATGAAAAATCCAGCATTCAAGGACATCACATGGTTTATGATACTCTGTGGTGGGACTTTGTGTTCAGAACCGAATGAAGGGATTATCCTCATCCACGTGTGGTATTTTGCAGCTGTAGGAGATATGTTATTATTCCTTGTTTTGCAGCTTCTGCACAAGCGTGCTGATCTGGTTGCTTTACAGAAAGCCTTTACAAGTCACTCTTGAGTAGGCCACTTTGTAGCACAAGAGCCCAGTCCTAAGAACAAGTAGTGCTGATACTCAACACCTGCAGCTTGCAAAGGGAAGCAAGGAACCAACCATTTATGTTGGAGGAGTCACTGGTATGTCCTAGACAGAATGAAATATCATGTGTGGCAGGAAGGGAAGGAGCTTAGAAAGGTACATGTGATTAACTGCATGGGAGATGATGACGGGGAGAGCACATGAGAACAAATGTGGTTTTAACACAGTTTTCCGAACTATTTCGCATCTACTTTACTTCGCTTTGGAAACTATTTCAGTTCATTTGCAGACAGCAGCATTCTCAAGGACAGCAAATTCAACAAGTTTCACATATATAGTATGTTGCATAAAGAAGATACACCACACAGATGTCTCCACGCCAGGAGAAAAAATGGTAGGAGGCAGCCCTACTCTTTTTAGTTGTGTTACAGAGAATCCAGCTCATAGACAGCCTTCTGTTGTCTGAGACCCTGGCTTCAACCAATGTGTGTCTTGTGGAAAGTCTTGATTCGCACTTGCAGGTGTCAAAGTGAGTGACAAGCAAAAAATAAAGCAAAAACTGCTAAGAAAATGTTGTGGCACTTGAGCCAGTGGCTGTGATGGCCGAGGGGCCAAAGACCCTTAGAACAAGAGAAGCCCGTTTGGGCCAGCTCCAAAGTTTAAGATCACCCCCCAGCTCAGGGTGAGAAAGAAAGCTCTCCCACATCAGGCTTCGTGGTTCTATGCAGATTCGCTCTGTTTGGTTGGCCCGTTGGCCCTTGCCCCTCACCACTCCCCCAGAGTTTCTCCATTGGCTCCCCCACCCAAGTGCCGCCTGTGTACCACCCCTGTACCCTCAGACCATTGGTCCCTGATGCTCACCCTGCTCCCGTACAAAACCCTGGACCCTTCATAGTGCTGGGTTCTTTATCCTTGGATTCCTTTCACTGCGTGGCTGCAATAAACCTTCGTCCATGGAACGCCATACGGAGACCCCTCCTGACTCTTTGTCTCTGGTGACACATGAGCTATCCAGCTTGAGTGTGAGCATGTGCTTTTCATGCCTCCATCTGCACAGGCGTGAAAGTTAGCCTGCTAGCGTGCTAAGCGGCACCGCCAGAGCAATCCCTTGCCAGGGATGCTTTTGGGAAAACGCGGCGACCTCTCCCCCATGCACTGCACCGCGTTAAGAAAACACATGCCAATATTCCACCTGTTTTGTGTCTGCTGGAATGGTATTAAGCCATATCAACCAACTGTGTGCTTTAGTGCTGAAGTGTGAGCTGCTGTGCTGTGAGCAGTAAGAAGTGGGGGAGTGCAAAGATTAGCTGCCTTTAATTTCTGCATTGCAGAGCTTCCCCCTTCTCCTTCCCATTTTGCTCCCACAAACAAGACAATTCTGAGTTGCTCTGTTCCACTGCTTGGGAGTAACACCAGAAGCTGAATTAAGATACTGCTACAAGGACCCGGTTGTTAACATATGTGTGCTTTCCTTTCTGTAAGCCTGGACTTGTTACTGGTTGCCATAAATTACAGAAGATCATGCACTCAGCATAACCTCCGGCTCATATCCTCTGTTAGACACAAACCCCTTTATGGTTAGCTACACCATCATGGCTTTGAGGTTAAATTATTTTGTATAATTCTCACTGCCCCACAGCTTTATTCTCTATTGTTCTTCGTTCAAAATCCCTGAGCCACTCTCCTCTAATTCTGAGTAGGTAATTTAATGGACTGAAGAAGAGTTTTATCCCAAAAATCTTTTTCCTCTCACTTCTTTGCATTGCAGAGCCTCTGACTAAAGCCTCCATACCCAGCAGAGCATGCTCCCTTACTGTTACATCTGCAAATTGTTAGATTTGCTGCTCATGCAGGACACAGCAGCTTTGTAAGCAAGTGGTTTTGCATGGAGGGGATAATCCAGTGCCTGAAAAAACTAAAGCTTTTTGATGGAAAAATCTCCATCTGCACGTTCCAAAAGTGGCTGCCACCCACCCACCGGCTGTGGCAGCAACTGGCTGTCCTATCCCCCTGTAGTCAGGCCGGCACTCGGGCTGTGGCTGTGCTCTCCCTGGCCAGCAGGGGCAAGCACTGTGGGAAGTGTGCGGGTGCCGGACCACTAGCAGGGCCTTGTTGCCATTCCCCACCTTCTCAAAGGCCAGGAAGAAGGTGGAAATCAGGCACGGCTCACCCACCAGCCACTAGGGAGAGTTGCTCTTGTCAGTTTTGATCTTGTTTTCTCCTGTACCTTTGTTCCACACAGTTTCCAAAGTGACCAAGCTATCATATCTCTCTGTGCACATCCTAGAGGCAGGCAATTTCAGTATGAAGCCCTGCCTTCCTGAATTCAAATCCTAGACCGGTTTGCCAGAGAATAGAAATAATTTTGAACTATGAGTCCTCTTTTCTCCATCCATTTATAAAAGAGAAATACGGAAAGGCACAGTAAGGCACGGTGTGGACATTGTGTTTGAAGTTGAGGGAGCTCCCTAGCATAAAGCTTTTTAGTTGTGGTCTAACACAACTACCTCATCTTGAGCCTGAGATGAAGTTTTACCATCCCTTTAAACCACTCAGGTTTGCGTAGGTGTGCAGAATTTTGAAATTCCAGAATTTCAAAACTATTCCTTTTCTTACTTTCTTCTCAGACCTGTCAGTACTAAAGTTACAGGAAGTAGTTTCTTCTTGCTCTTGCAAGAATCAGTGCTCATCATGAATATAGTATGCAATGATTTAAGAATAATTTATTTAATTCTAGTGAAAATTATAGAAATATTGGGACATGCAAGATCTTCATGACATGTTCTGAGTCACGGTGGCCTGGTGGGCACTGAGTTAACCAGAAGGCAGCAGTGTGCTCTTTGGCAAGTATGTCCAAGAGCATCCTGGTCTGCATTTGGCAGCATTGCCAGTTCATGGAGGGAACTGACCCCTCCTCTCTACTCAGCCTGTGAGACACATCTGGAGTACTGTGCCCTGTGCTGGATTCATCAGTACAAAAGAACATACTGGAGTGATTTCAGCAAAGGTGCCTTGAAGATTGTTAAGGCACTGGAGTGTCTCTCATATCAGGAAAGGATGAGAAAACTGGGCTTTTTAACCTGGAGAACAGAAGACTCAGGGGACCTTACCACTGTATATATATATATAGTGGGAGAAAAGAAGACAGATCTTATAGTGGTGTCCAGGAGAAGAATAGAAACAGCAGGCACACACTGGAATACAGGAAATTCCACCCAAACCAAAAAATCTTCTTTCCAGTGCAGGTGCTCAAACACTGGAACAGACAGCCTAGGAAGGCTGTGGAGTCTCCATCCTTAAAGATAACTCCAATCCAATATTAATGTAGCCCTGAGCAACCTGCTGTGGGCAGGAGTGGCACTGGGCTCCAAAGCTGCCATCCAGCCTCAGTGCCACCACAGTTCTACTCTGTGGTTCTATCACACAGCACTAAGTTCCAACTACTAAATGTGTTGAGGACCTACTAGAGGAAGCAGTACTGCTTTACAGGATGAGGGCAGTTGAAATGATAATAAGTGTAAAGTTTCTAAATTAAATGAAAGATTAAATAAAATATGGTTTTTCACATGGGTTAAAGTGTAAGGCTCACGTACATTTGTCATCTCCAAGACACTAAGATCTTCTGAAGATTTTTTTCAGCTCTCCATTCACACATTCTGCTGCAAGTCTAAAATTTCCTGAAAGAGGCTGGATTTACCTATACGTAGTTTACACTAAGATTTTGGGTTTCTCTCTGTATACATAATTCTGGTCTTTCTAAATCGATGCTACAAAAATTCTGTGACTGCTTACAGCACCTTCCCACAGAAGATGAACTCCCAGTGTGATTTTCACAACCCAGAAGCAAGCCATCTCTGAGGGTGGACAGTTCACCCACGTCTTCTGTCTGACTTTTTAAAGTGGAGATTGCCTGACTCATGAAGGAGGTTCTGTGGGTAGATGAAAACCAGGAAGGGTGTAATGGGTGCCACTATTAGCTCCTGAGACACAAATACAGAAACTGTATCACACATGGCAGTAGTTCAACCTACCTGTTTCCTGCCCAACTGAATTGACAAGGAATGAGTGAAAAATCTACTAACTAGTTTAAGCCCAGACTTGACCAAATGCAGTAAGGTATAGATGCAGAGGCTGTCAGCCAGACAATGTGACTGTAAAATGTAGCCTTCCTAAAACCTTTGTATCTCTTCTGAAATTATTTCTAGATTCCATCTTGTATGGATAAGTGCATATCTTACTGGGCTCCTGTTACTGTACATATCAGTAGGCTTGCCTGTGCAGTTTTTTGCTTTTTCTTAGGTGGAAATTATTATTTTTAAAAATGGGGGAAGGGCCATTGCCCTTTTCCAATGTATTTTTTCATTCTTTCAGTTCTTCCAACATCGTATCTCAACATAACTGAATATGAGGAACCACTCCTTTTTTTTCTGTTGGTCACTGTGGAAGTTTTGTTTATTAATTGGTTCCTGTCTCTCCAGTCACACTGACATTCCTGTCACTGGTTTCCACCTGCCCACACATGCTTCCCCAGCAGCCCTTCTTGCATAAGCCACGGTTTGTCCAGGTTTCAATGCAAGCAAACAAAAAATGGCTGATCACTACTATCTGAGTTAAAGGAGGCATTATGAGTACTTTATTCTGTTCAGCTAGCAGAAATTCAAGCAGAAACTCAGTGATACAGTGAATCTCATACATTATGGGCAATGATTCCTGGTGCCAGCTTTCACATCAAGGTCAGCTGAATGGAAAGTGTTTGGTACAGAAAGTGAAAGGCTTGGTCATGCAAACAAGCTGTCAAATTAAAATGAGAACATACCTCCCTGTTTTACACCTAAAATAAAGAAATTGAGACAGTGTCAAATTTTCTGATTCCAGAAAAATAACACCTGGGATCTGGTTAATGTTAAAGCTCCAGAGCTGTTAACTATACAAGGAAGTCCTTCACAGCTGGCCAAAAAGTGACTTGCTTTTATGACCCCAAGGAGATGAGGAACTCCGACTGCAAAACTCGGAGAAGTCTTCGTCAGAGCAGAAGGACAAGCAGACAGCACAGGGCTATCTCATTCTCAGGACAGAATGCAAAGGCATTTTGGGTCTTGACACCAGCTGAGTGACTTGTGTCTGCTTATCCAGTAATCTTGCCTTGATCTTTTCAAGCCCAGCATCTCGACTTGCTGCTTCAAAGACATCTAAGACAAAGGACAATTTTAAGGCAGACTTTGTGTAAGGTATCAGTGCTTGTGCAGTTACCTCTGAGAAGCCAATTCCTGGGAGAAAGCTGGCAACCCACCCTACCAAGCAGGGACTCTCCCCTGACTTTCCACAGCCCCCATTGCAATTTTCCTGTGCTCGGTTTTCATGAGGGACAAGCACTGTCACTGCAGCAGCTGTCAGTTTTCTACCTCTTCTCCTGCCCAAGCACTACAGAAAGCTGTTGCTTTGCCTTTACCTCCCGAGGGCAGCCTAAGATCTGCACCACCAACATTGAGGCTAAGTGCTTTCCTTGCCAAGGAAGGGTACTCTCATCCACTTTCAGGAGCCCACTTCCAAAATTTGGAGTCAAGCTCCAGAACTGATTATGTTCAAGGATTGCTCTCACACAAAAGGTGCCAGGGCAGAAGGAGGCAGCTTTCCCCTGGGCCAGAGGAGTAAGGCCAGGCACTGCCTGGGGTGCTATTAATTCTGAATTCCTCTATTTGTCTGCATTTATACACCTCTATGCACCTGTAAAAATGTTTGTCTCAGCATGTATATGGAGGGCTCATACTTCCAACAAGTAGTTGGTTGTCTCTGACTATGCCATCACCCAGGCATGCTATTTTGCAGACCTAATGAATAATTGTTTTTCATACTACTTTCCACAGCTGTTTTGTGCTCCACAGCTAGCAGAGGTTCTCGGCCTCCTGTCCAAACCCCAAATGTTGAACTTCCCAAGAGGCATGTTCTACCATCACATGAAAAAAGCTGTGAAGTAGAAGTCAGAAGGGGAGGAAAAGAGAAATACAACCTGACACCCATAACTACAGCATAAATGTGAGTCTTGTACACTGTATAGGAGAGACAGACATCCATACACCGCAAAAATGCCACAGAAATTGTATTTAAGAAGTAGAGAACATAGGGGAGCATAAGATACTTTAATGCTGACTAACTGCCAGCAAGACATTGGCTTGCAGTAAGTGCTAGACAATTTCAGGGCAATGTCTGCTCCTCTTTTCCATGATTTTGCACAGCTGCACCAGCAGATGTGGACAATTGGCTACTTCTGCTCTAGAGAAGCCTATGGCTTAAAGAGTGCTGCATAACCACTGTAAAACTTTGTGAGGAAAATCACATACTGTCTGGGTACATGCTATCTTGCTCAACTACTAATCATCCTCCCTGTGAGTAACAGACTTTATACAAACTTTAAAAAACGGAAGGAAGAAAAACCATCAGGATGCAACAAGCTTTCAGGATGAATGAGAAGTAGGGCCCAGGGTCTATGAAAGAAAAGGAAACTAAGTACAGGGTGATGTAATGGAACTGAAGCAAGACATTAGCAAGTAACTGTAAGAAACAGTAGCCAAATGCTGACTCTAACTTGTTTGTTGTAGAAGCAAACAGTTCGTCCAAGTGTCACCTCAATTTTTTTCAAATAGTAAGAGAAATGTCACTCCTCTGTTGATGACTGGAATTTGAGTAAAAAATCTGGGGCATACATATATTATATATAACAGTGTGTTGTCCTGGGTTTGCCTGGGGATAGAGTTTTCTTCTCAGTAGCTGGTACAGTGCTCCATTTTGATTTTAGTATGAGAATAATGTTGACAACACACCAATGTTTTAGTTTTTGCTCAGTAGTTCTTCCCCAAAATCAAGGACTTTTCAGTGTCTCTCATGCTCTGGCGTTGAGCAGATGCACCAGAATCCATGAGGGTGCATGGCTGGACAACTGACCCAAACTGCCAAAGGGCCATTCCACACCACAGAATGTTGTGCCCAGTGGCTGATTTTTGCTGGGGAACGGACTGGGCATTGGTCGGTGGGTGGTAAGCAATTGTATTGTGCATCATCCATCCCTCTTCAGTTTTATTCCTCTCTCCTTTTCATTACTATGACATTACATTTACTACAGAGTAGTTGTTGTTGTTATTATGTTTTCTTTTGTTTCAATAATTAAACTGTTCTTATCTCAACCCATGAGATTTACGGGTTTTTTTCTGACTCTCCTCTCCACTGTGGAGAGGGTGGGTGAGAGAGTGAGCAGCTGCCTGGTACGTATTTGCAGCTGGGGGTTAAAACATGACATGTGTGTGTGTATACATAAATATCAATATATACATACATATACAAATTCTCAGTATATGTTCAGAATTTGAATTTTTTCAGTTCAATTTTTTCTTAAAAAGGTCAGGAGCTACCAGTCTTTCAGAGGGCTTTAGTTTTCTAGTCTTTTTTATCAAGGGATGAATAAAGACAAGTGATTGCCTGGAAAAATATTTCAGATGTAAAATTGAACAATTTTAGATGCACACACTATCAGGAAAACAAAAAATATTTATGTGGCACTAATTCCAGTATCTGATATTGGTTCAGTATATAGATTGTTGAACTTTCTTTCATCTGTGATCCTAGTTTATACCAGCAGCTCAAAAAACAAAACAAATCATATTTTTAATAACAAAGGAAGCCCTGCTTAAGTAAAACTCGCTTTTTAACACTTAGTGTTCAATGAAGCCAAAGAAGGAAACAGTGGTGAAAGCAAGCAAATATGAATTATGAAGAATGTCTCTCCATTTATTCCCAGTAAAAGCCGCTTAATTTGGTCTGACTGCTAAATAGATTAAAAAGCAGATTCAGCTCAAGCAACTTAAAACTCCCTCTAATGGCAACTGGATAAAGGACAAACTTTGAAAAAATGGAAAGCATCTCACTATATTTGAAACCTATTTTTCACTAAGAAAATGTTGGTATGAATTCTTTTGAAAAGTGAAACTTTAGCCAGTGCCCAAGAGTCTTTTAAATTACAAGTTTTTTTACATTCCTGACATAAAATTTTTATGTGCTTTCTAAGATGTGTTACACAAAAATTTACACGTTATGTAAAATGTGCTTTCTCCAACCTGTCTATTGCTTTAACAAAATGGCTTAGAAAAGCACTCAGGACAGATGGCTCCTCCCAAACACAAAAATGGTCCTTGTATTCTGCAACACCATTCGCAACAGAAACTCTAAACTCTTGGAGAGATTACTTAGTTACAGAATCTGGAATTCACAGGCAAAATAAGTATTTAACCTGTGCAGGGAGTGTAATAAAATTAGAAAAAATTACATTCTGCCCACAAATACCAAACAGAAATTGTCCCTAGAAAACCAAGAACAAACATCAGCTCCTTTCAATTGGATGAGCACTGTGTGCAGGATTAAAATATTAAGGAAAGTAACCAAGGGATTACCTGTTAGCGCTAGATGTGCTAGCAGCAAAATATAGGGAAAAACTTACGAAGTCACTAATTTAGAAAGCTTCAAGCTCTGTCCTAATGAAATCTAGCAACACCTTTTCCTATAACCCTGAGGCCATTTCAATTCTCAGATAAATTCTATTGGACATTCTCTTTTATTTCTATCTTTATTTTCTACATGGGAAATACAGACATATATTAAAAAACTGAGAGATTATTATTTGATTTTTCATAAGCAGTGATGGTTCTGTGCATCATTTTTATAGCCTGAAGGTCATTTCAATTACTAAAGAACAAGAATCTCAGGCTCTTGCTGGTCAAAAGTGAAATGTTCTCAGAAGGGAAGTATTCAAGGGGGTAGAAATTCAAAGTAAAGTGAACTGAAAATTTAAAAAATTTTTAAAACTCATTCTAAAAAGCAGACTTTTTATTCAAAAATTGAACTTCAAAAAATGCTGACTTTTCATTCAAAAGCACACTAGAGCCATTCCCCTCAAAACCAATCCAGTAACTCTCCTGCTTTAGCAACAGAAGCTTTTATAGAGGTGTGGAATAGACTAGTCTTTTATGCTAGCATGCACTCCCCCCTCAAAATAAGAAAGGCATATGGAATCTAATCCAAACCTCACTTAAGTAAATAAAGACTCTTGTGAATTCACACTAGCCTACATGCACTCTTGTTACCTCTTCTCATAGTTACTGGAGGTTCAAAGGAGAAATGACTGCTTACCCCAGCAACTTAAATAGTAAGTACAGTTATAATGGCAGATAGAATAAAAACTGTATTTTGAAAGCAAGGCATACTTGCCTGCAAGATGATAGAGACAAGAGAGAGATCAGTCTGTGCTTGTAAGTAAACTCATTTTATTGAATGGTTTGAAGTGCTGCTTAAAATAACAACACTTTACAGTCTGCACATGCAGTTTCAATTTAAAAAAATTAGATTTGTTTTTCAGAAAACATGCATAGTTATGTACATCACTTTGAAACAAAAGAAAGCATTACCATTTATTGCAGAAATTCCTCTTTTAAAATCTTTTAAGAGATAAGGCAAGCAGGAGCAATTCTGCAGAAAGCAAAGCTTAGAAACTCTCTACTCTGGAAGTTTATTCATTCAGAGACATTAGTAACTGCAGAAGAAGGTCGTTTAAGGATGGATTCAACTGAAAATGACAGTGGCTCGGTTGTTGAAAATTTTGTTGTGGCCTGTTTGACCCCAAAGAAGTCTTTTGCACATTTGTCTGCAGTAAACTTGTATTTTTGGTTCTCTTTAACAGCACACTCTCTGTATTTCTTAGAAGCATCTTCAAAAGTCTCCTTCACAAATGACATTCTTAACTCTGCTGTTGGAGTGTCAGGAAATGTCTGATGGAACAGTGTCTGAAATGCACTGTACTTGAGTGGTGGAGCGGGTTTGGTACTGTTTTTGCTGATCTTGCTTAATGCCTGTTCCTGAGGAGACAGAGAACCCTTATCAGAAATTTGGGAGAAAGTCCTTTTTGGAGGAGAGAAAGCTGACCTCTCACGAGCTTCCTGGTGAAGGCACAGTATCTCATTACGTGACTGCTGAATGTCTCGTGTGTGAGTCAGAACAAATGAATTTTCCAGTTTTGGAGGCATGATATCGTGCTCAGTGTTTGGACAGTCCTGACTTTGTGAGACCTTGGCATCCCAACCTGCCCCGGGTTTGAGAGCTTGTACAGCAGTAGCATTTAACAGGCATTGCTGGTAGAGGAGAGCATCGTTAATGGGGCCACATTTTGGCCACACTAAGAACCTAGAAGACAGGGGATACTGCCTGTAGGTAGTAGCTACACTGACATTCGAAGAAATTAGTTCCATGTTGCTAGGTCCTGAATACTGCATCGTTAGATCAAGGCAGGTTGGTAAAAAATTGGAAAATTCCTTGTTTGGATTATCAATTTGAGAAGTGTTGAAGGCTGTTTTATATGAATTGTATTCAGCTCCACGCACCATACGGTTAGGGAGAAAAAGGGCAGCTGCTTGTGTAGCTTCCATCATCTCTCTCTCTTTATACTCTCTCTCTAGCATAATGTTCTCCAACTCTTTATCAGCAAAAGCCCGTCTCTTTCTCATCCTGTCACTTACAGGAGGTGGCAAGGGTGAATTCCCTCCCAGGTAAGAGTCTGTTGGAATAGGACGGTAACCTAAAACAACAAAGCAGTATTAGCAATGAAGCCACTTAAGAAAAACATTAAAGCTGTGTTTGTACAACAGCTCCATGAGCCAGTCCCGCCAAGCACTGTGCACTTGCCACAGACCCTGGTCACCATCAGCTCCTACAGAAGTCACCATGACACAGAGGCTTAGCAATCAGGCACATTCAGTTCCTTGGTGTAGATAAGCAAGCCCTGCTTTTTTGACGTGTAGTATCCCTCAAAGCTAGCTGATTTGTAACTTTTTAAAAAGCAGTTCCAAACAAACAGATCGAAGAGGGAGGGGGGAAAAAAAAAAAAGACAAAGCCCCGCTGTATATTATGACTGATATTCCATCATGAGGCTTAAGGAGAGAGATAACCATTCACTTTTAACACACATACAAAGCATTCAAATATTTTATTTCTTCTGAACTAGAACTTCAATAAAACATAGAAATTCAGTGTCCAGTGTATTCAATTACCAAACTTCTTGGTTTAATTTAATATAACAGGTCCAATCCTGTTTGCTCTACCCAGACAAGCAATTCCATTGACTTAATGGAACTATTTACAGGAGTCCGGAGAACAGGATTTTACCTGTTTTCACCCTCATTCCTCTCAAAAAGGTTTCCCCTTTTCCAATGAAGATACCTATATCTACAGCTGGTGTCTTTTCTATTTTCTAAAGATGAATCACTATGTACACACTGCTAGAGATGGTAGAATATCCCAAGGAGAACTAGGAGAAAAGAAAAAGACAGTTAAGATAAATTAGAGGAAAGAATACAGAAGAGTTTTCAGAAGAGTGAACTGTAGATGTAAATTAGAGGTTTCTAAAAGGACCAAATATTAACAGAGCTTGCATAGGCAAAAAAAAGAGCTTTCTATTTCAGAAAAAAAAAAAAAAACCTGAATTGAGAAGTACAATGATTTATAGGGATATGGTTTGGAAAGTAATTAAAGCAGACATAGGAATAAATACGTGCACAGTCCCAAAAGGGTATGGGGAAAGAAATACACCCTTTTACTAAAATACCAATATTTAAAATGTCATTCTTCCACAGTTAATATTTTTGACAGTAAAAAAATTAAGCACCCGATTATGCAGCTCTTACTATTGATAATGTTGCAAACGGTACTGCTGCGTTAGGCGTTCAGATTAAAAGAAAAATGAATCAATTTACTCCTTTGCTGACAAAAATACCCGCGAATAAATTACCCTGCACTGCAAAACACTGCTGGGCAGCCATGTAAAAAGACTGCCAGCTTGTAACAGTAACACTCAAATTTCAAACTACCGTTGCTAGCATTTCAGGCATTATTTTGGGCGGAGGGGGCACGGAACTGAAATTCTGCCACATCGATTCGAAGGGCAGGAGCCTCCGTCTCCCGGCGCTGGCAGCGGGCCGCGCTTTAATGCCTATTTCGGGAAAGGACGCTGCGTTTCACGCGCGTTCCCGAGCCGACGCGCCTCGGGCGGGAGGTGTGGGTCCTCCTGCGGCGAAGCGGAGTTTCCCCGCTGCCAGCGCCGCTGCGGGGCTGAAGGCAGCCGTGGAGGGGCAGGGGATGCTCTTACCTTCCAGGATGCTCTTGGCCAAGAGGCTGGGCGTTCGGACGTGCCTCTGGTAGACGGCTTTGCGCTCCAGAGTTGCCTGCTTCCCCGTCAGCCCCTTCTTGTCCTAAGAGACCGATCGAATGGCGCCGTCAGACCGGGGCCGCCCGTCCCGTCCCGTCCCGTCCCTCCGTGTCGCGCCGCCTCCCGTCCCCCCTCACCTCGGTGGCCTGTTGCCGTCGGAGCGCCACCTGGGCGGCCATGACGCGCTGCCGCTCCACCACCAGCAGGCAATTGGCGCACTGGCAGTCGCGCCAGCGGCAGAACCGCTTGTGTCCCTTCAGGCACGACACCACGCCGTGGTTGCGGCACCGGGCGCACTTGGGCGTGCGGCTCAGCTTCCGCGGTTCGCCCCGACGCGGAGCCGCCGCCGCCGCCTCCTCGCCTTCCTCCTCCTCCTCTTCCTCCTCCGGGCCGGTGCTGCCGCGCGGCGCGCCGGGTGCCTCGTCCGGCTCCCCTTCCAGGCTCTCCACGTCGATCTCCCAGTCGGCGGCGGCGCGTTCTTCAGCCATGGCTCCTCGGCGGCGCAGCTGCAAGAGAGGGGTCAGGCCTCCCGCCCCCGCGGCGGAACGGCAGCCAGAGGACGCCCGGCTTCCGAGGTGCCCGCCTGCAGCCCCGCCGAGATGCGCCCCCGTCGGGAAGTCACGGCAGAGCCCGCCTGGGATGTCGTCTTCCCCCTTACCGTCAGCTCGGGTCTCTTGCGCACGACCCACGCGGGACCCAGTTTAGCCACGATGGACACCTCACCCCCTCCCTCCCGCCCCGGCTTGCGGGGAACTGTGATCGCCCGCCGCAGGCAGCAGCGCGTCTCCTGCAGCGAAGGATGCGGGAGGAACCGTCCCAGGGCAATGCCCCGCGCTGCAGCGCTACGAGTCTGTCAGGTCTTCACAGGGTCCTGCTTATTACAGGATCCCGAGAACCCTGCCAGCTGCGTTCAAACTTGGGAGACAGGCAGAGGACAGCTGGACTTCACACATCGCCGCTGTCCGCTCCAGCAACCAAGGGCAGTATGAGCTCCTAGAGCTCTCTGCGGAAGCTGCATCTTCAGACCCTCACCTGCTCTCCCACACGACCTCCCCGTCCTTGCTCCTGCACACTGCACTTACCAAAGGCAGGTGGTGCAGGAAGCAGGCAGCCCCCACCTCCCCGCAGTTCGCAAGGCGCCGCTGCCCCAGACCGGCCGGAGACAAGGAACTCCCGATCCCCGTGCCTGGGGCTGACAGGCTCCCCGACAGCCGGGACGCTGCGCCGTCGGGGGGCTGGCTGCGTGGCGGGGCGGCCGTGCGGTGCGCGGCTGTGGGTGAGCGCTGGCCGGGCCGGGCCGAGCCGAGCCGAGCCGAGCCGAGCCGAGCCGAGCCGAGCCGAGCCGCAGCGCCCGCCGCCGCCGCCCCGCCGCGATATCAGCGCCCGCCACCGCCGCCCGCGCCGCCCATTGGGCGCCCGCCTCGCGGCCGCCGCTCCAATTGGCCCGGGCGGCCAAAGCCCCGCCCCCCGCGCGCGTGCCGGCCGGCCGCTCGTGGGTGCGGGCGGGCGCGGAGCGGAAACGGGAGTGGGCGATGAGGGGGTGAGCTTTCATTTTGGGGCGAAAAAGAAGTGGGAGAGGAAAGGAAGGGAGAAAAGACCGTAGAGCTCGTGATGGTCACAGCTAAGAAGCCCGCTCCGCAGGCGGGCGGCGTCCCCCTACCCGAGGAGCGAGCCGGGGGCGCGGGTTTAAAAGCCTCAAACAGCCACCGCGTTTTTCGTTTGCGGTCGTTCCCGTTGCTTGACCCGCGAGTGGAAGGCACGCGTCGCAATGGCCTGATTTTCCGAATCTGAAAATGTGGCAGAATCCTTTCCTTTCGGGAATTAAGGCGAGGAAAAATACTCGTTTATTTTTTAGCATTCCCTCCCTTCAGCGGGAACGTTTTCCACCGACCACTGAGGTACTAAGTGACTTTATTCCCCTCCCCTCCCTGATGGAAGCTGCTCTTTGGGAGCTGGGTAATGTCCATTGTCTCCCAAGTCAGAGAGCGACCGAAATTGTGACCCACAAAGTCTTAGTCGTGCCACTGAGAGGCTAGAGCTCCGTGCTTCCGCTTCTGAAAATAGAAATTCCCAGAGGCAGAAATGGACAGAAAACACCTCGGCCGCGGTGAGCACCGGGCAGGGGAAAAACTGGTGAATTTAAACATTTTTTGCCCAGGAAAAAAAAAAATAAATAAAGGCATGCGGGAGAACATTAGTTTCCCACCATTGTGTTCTGATCGCAGTCTAACGATATGCAGAACATATGGCCGAAACTAGTTTCCTAAAAAGGGAAAATATTTTGCTCTTTCCCTGAGAAGGGCGTGTGTATAATAAACACGGACAATATTCATGTATATAATAAACACGGGCATCCACTCACGGTAAGCACACGGACCAGCTGCCGGCCACCGGTTCGGCACGGAAAAACCCTGCTCTTGCAGCCCTTCGGGACAGAGGCCATCGGGCGAGTGGCGCAGGCGGGCAGCTCAGGCGGGCAGCTCCGTGCGGAGGCGGGGACCCGGCGTCCGGAGCTGGCACCAGCAGGGCACCAGCCCTTCCCGTCGCCCCACGGGCTGCGGGCACCCGCCAGGAAAGAGGGAGGGTTTGCCCCCGGGGAGGTTTGTCGTCCTCGAACCGCACCGCCGGGAGAGCGGGAAGAAGGAAGCGCATCCCCCGACGGCAGGTATTATTCATCTCAAAAGAGAGCCCGGCTACTGTTTGACTTACAAGCATGACTAAAAGGCAAATACCCAAGGAATTCCACTTTCCCCCTTGGGGTCCCTCTTAAAAGGCGCAAGCATGACAAAGGACCTGCTAGGTTAGGAAACAGAAGTCGCCTTTGTCTGTAAACCGACACCAAATTACAAAGTACGATTCTGTGGTCCGCTGGAGTAAATTACAAAACAGTTCGCCTCCTGTTTACTTTATCCACAGGGAGCTGTGAAACCCAGCCACGATTTTAAAGCGTGTTTGTATAACTTTCTTCGGCTCCTGTTGTTTGCGCTCGGCTCCGCAGCGCGTTTGAGCTGCCCTGCAGCCACTCCTCTCTCTCTCCAGGCTGGAAGAAGAGGTGCCTCTGCCGTCCTCCGGCGGGACGCACCCGCGGGAGAAGGCGGAAAGCGATCTTCGGCGCTGCTTCTCCCACTCAGTCCTCCGCTTTGGTCCGTGGTGTCAGCCGTGCCCGTTGTGAGCTGATATGGGCAGATGCGGCGCCGTGCCGTGCTGGGAAAGGCGCTGATTTCCACGCGAGGGGAGGCTTTGAAGCCCGCCATGTGCAGCTGTGCATCCACCTGCCCCGCACAGCGCTCCCAGCACAACGCCCCGCCGTCCAGCCAGCCCAGATGCCTGCGGGGCCCGGGGTTGCACACCCGTGGCCGGGGCTGCTGAGGTGCTCCGAGGCTCCTCCAGAGCCTCCGCCGCGCAACCTCGCCCTCGCCTTCCCCTCCCGTGCGTTGCCACGGGGGTGCCCCCAGGAGCCAGGCTGCCCAAGGCGGGGTGGGGGTGTGCCAGACCCCGAGGGAGGCCGGGGATGGCTCCTCAGGCCTCGCAGGCGGCGGCGGGGCTACGGCTCTTGCGGCAGCGCCCTTTCCCGAGGGCCGGAGGAGCAGCCCCGGGGCCCTGCGAAGGCTGCACACTCGCCTAGCCCGAAGGCTAGCGGCCCCGGAGCGCCCAGCGCTAGGCCCTGCTTTACATCATGGCTCTGCGAGCAGGTGCAGGTGCAAGTGCCGCGGTCCCCCGCGCCTGGCCTCCCCAGCCCTCCCTTCCTCCGGGGAAATTTATTAGCGAGGTTAGGGCAGGCTAACCAAACGGCAACTCCGGGCGCAATTTCCCCGGAGGAATGCTTTGATCCTGCCCTCTCTCCGCGTCGTCGAGGGCAGATTGCAATGACAAACGCGAGCGATCCCAGCCGCTTGTTAGGTCAGAGATGTTACCGTTTAATATGAAACAAATTGCCCCTGCCTGCGCCCCGCCCGCCGGCCCCTTCTTTGCCCTTCCCGGGTCCCGGTGCCCGGGCGGGGGTCCTGCCGTGCCTGCGCCCAGATCCAGCCCAGGATCGGGCCCCGACGGAAGGGGTTCTCCTCCACGAGTTACCGTGTATTTGCTACAGCGAAGATGTTTGACATTTCGCGGGTGATCTCAGCTGTGGGAAGTAGAGGAGGGGGATAGGGAAAAGGAAAAAAAAAAAAAAAACCTACACCAAAAATCCGCACCAAGTCATCACCTTTTCCTGTGCTATACGATCTGTACAAACCGTGATTTCTTCTGCAGGTTTTTTGTTGTTGTTGTTAAATGTGGATTTTATATATATATATGTTAGACAACCTCTGTCTCTTGTAAATAGCATTTAAGCAAACCTTAGCACTAAAATAAACCTGGATAAGATTTTTATTCGTGACATAGACCTTTCTAAACTGATATACCTTAGAATATTTCTAAAAAGCAAGGTTTTCAGTTTGGATTTGGGGTGGGTATCTTTGGTTTTGAGGAGGTTTTGATATTCTGTTTTAAAAGAGCATTTAATTGTTTATGTTTTAAATATATTGCTGCCTAACATATTTGTAGGTACAGCGTCAGAGGAGGAATTTTCTGGTTTTCCTATATGCCAGTCAAGTAAATATAATAAATACATATTATAAGGAGGATAAGGAGGTAAGAAACGTTGAGGTAACGTATTCACTATAGCGTGATAATGGAAGAAAATTTTACTGTATGTGACAGTGATACCTCTGCCTTTGTAAGAATGTTTGCTTTGGCAAGGAGGACAAGGGTTAGCCTCTTTATAGGAAGACTTGCTTATCATACCAGGATAATCTTCTGTCCTACTAAACTGGAATGGTATCAAAAGCAGTTTGGGTGAACAGAGCAGAACTGGCGCTTCTGACACAGTTAGTGAAAGTCTGACAGGCAGTCCAGAGTCATCACTGAAAGGATTCACGTGGACATAGACAGGGTGCAACAGAGTTTCCCATCTACAATCCTTCTCACCCTGGCTACTGAAGGGATGAGCTCCCAGGAAGGGAGAGGAATGAACTGTAGAGGAAGGGCAGTTGTGCCCTCTGCAGCTGGAGGCTCTGCCCACTTATTGGGCCATACTGAGGAGGCACAATTTGGCCCATGCCTCTGCAAACAGGACCACACAGTTCTGGTGGTCATTTGGTGAAGCAAGAAGAAACATATCTCAGTGAAATAGAGCAGCCTCTTCTGCAGCCTCCAGATTCGTGGCCAGGGGATATGAGGGCAGACCTAGAGAGACTGTAAGTCAAAACCAGTCCAAACCAATCCCCATCCAATCATGTGCTAAAATGTTGAATTAAAAAAGAAAAAGAAAAAGGCATGAGGAGGGTTTGTGTGCCATTCGTAGCAGCTTTGCTGGGACTCATAAACAAGGCTGACCTTTGGTTTGCCAGCATTTAATAGGCCAGTAGACATTTGGCAGGTCTCTTGCTAAAATGTACTAGAAAGTTGGATCAGCTCTCAGCATGAATATCAAGAATCCACTATGCAAGCAGTGAGCACAGCAAATTGTCAAGTCAGCAACTAATGTACTTCACTATAATCTTCCCAAATGTCTTAAGTAGTTTGGCAAATCTCTTGTTGCAATAAATTCTAGTGAAGTTTTAGGGTTTCAGATTTTTTTCAACATATGGCCTTAAAAAGTTACTTAGCCAAGAATATTTTTAGAGTCAATGCAGAGTTTGCTGGAGATGTTTTCTCAAAATTTGTTTGCACTCTGGCAGTTTTATTCAAATGTCAACCAGATGCAGAAAGTGTGGGGGTTGGGGTTTTATTTTACAGTCCTGGAAAGTAAAGGTCAATTCTCTGCAACATAAATTGTCTTTTTGATTGCCATATTTTAGCAGAACAGCAAGAAGTCTTACTAATAAACTGGTTTGTGGTGTTTTGTTTTGTTTTTCTTCCCTCAGGATGCATTATAATCATATGTAAAATATTTTAAATGCCAGTAAGACACCTGCTAAATCAAATAAGTTGGGTAGGCTATGCTGTGCTTAGCAGTAAAAATTCAATCATATAACTGCAACTAGCCAGATTGTAGCATTGCAGTCTCTGAGCAGCCTCACTGAAATTAATATGATGACCTGAGGTAGCAGTCAGCACAAAAACCAGCATCAAATCTGGCAATATATCAGGTAAAACAAGCCAGCCAGCCAGCCAGCCTCAGGCGAAATGATACATGTGGGTCTCTAGGCCGCATTTGTTACTCTCCAATTAGCAAGAAAGCTTTGTAGAACCATTTTTAGATTGTGATATTGTACCATACTAATACAAGTATCAGACTCTGGCTCATTGTGGATCCGCTGTGGAGTATACAGACGTCTGAGATGGTAAAGGGGGAAGATGTAAATCTCAACACTCACAGCCTGTCAGAGTGAATGCAAGACAATTGCGCTCTCTGAAAATTGGCAGAAAACACAGTGGGCTGCATCACCACCTGTGACATTTCCACCAAAGCTCTCAGAAGGATTTTACCATCTATCCTTGTAAGAACAAACACTGAAAATCAGATAAGCTTGTGCTATAACTCCACGGTCAAGGAGATCTATCTCCGCAGCACATGGTATGGAGAGGTACTGAGAACTCTCACTCTCGTGATTCTTGGACATCAGTTGAGAAAACAGCAAGAGGTGTACTCCCAATACAGCAAATATGATGCTGGCGTGTCATAAATTCCTCTCATAATTAAAAGAAAGCATTTATGGGTGCAGAGTCCCATTCCACAAGATTTTAGGTAATGTTTGAGGTAGAAGAGAATTCTGCTACTATACAAATATAATCAGAGCCCTTTTAAAATTATTTTTTATTTTCTTCTTTTTTGGCTAGTACTTCTGCACATCTTCTGTTTAGGACTCTGTAAATAGAACCCTTTCATTGGAGGTGTTTTAAGTACCCCAGGCAGACTGTAAAAATTTTTCAATATGCCACACTTGGTCTCTACAACATTCCTACTAAGTATTTTGGATAGGGAATGAATAAGACTCCTTCCAAACTCTGTCTCAGCTGCCATCATTGGGACCTCTGGCTCTTCCCAGAGCCAATACAAATGGAGGGCTGACACCAGCATCAGCTTCTGAAGGGGTGGTATTGCCCCCACAGGCGGAGAAGCTGGTGCCCGAGCTGGACACAGCACCTACCTGCTAAGGGGCATTTAGGACAATCTCATTCGCTGCTTCTCTTGCCCTGCTTTCAGTGCACTCTTGGATGCAGTGCTAAGAAGTGGTTTTGCACACACTCTTACCAGACAGAGGTATATATTCCTGATCTTGTGAATTTGTCCCATGGCAGAAGGGAGCTGAACCGAAGTCTCCATTCTTGTTCTGGCTTATATCCGTGAAGAGGTGCACAGGAGCTGTGTTCAAACCCATTTCTTCTCGCAAGAGCACCTGCTCATTGAAAGGCTTTAATTTGATTCTTGGAATAGATCCTGATCGTGTCTCTAGGCAGAGAGAACCCTTATCAGGCATTTAGCATTGTGGCTCAAAACATGCCCATATGTCAGATTTATCCGGATGCACTGTTTTCTGAAATCATAAAGAGAAGGCAAGCAGTACATCAAATGATTCCTACAGTAGACAGACGATTGATAACATGGAATTTATTATAAATATATATTTAATAAATGCTGTGTTTATTATTATAAACACAAATCTAGGTGAAATCTAAGGCATAAAGTCTTGCTGAAAGGTGTGGCCGTTGAGTATTCTGGGATCAAACTTTTCCCTTCATTCCATACAGACACCCCATTGAAATCCCTGAGATTAAATGGGCTTAAGTCTGAGTTTAACATATTGCAGATGTGTATATATATTAAGAACATTGGATGCATTGTACTCTAAAATGCTATTTTACTTATGTTATTTTTTCAGCACTTACGATTACTGGCAATAATAAAAGAGACTATCCCACAAAGTGCACTAAGATCATATGACATACAGAGGACACTGTCATCTACTTCATGATTTAATATCTGTGACACTTAGGTAATTCATGGTCTCTGGACATCCAAGATCATATCAACTATGCAAAGTGTCAAGCCACTCAGTGCATAAAATTAACCAGTTCTGGGAGTAAAGGTCTTTAACCAGCTCTGCTGAAGTCAATAGAAAACCTCCTGTGCCAGCTGCCAGGGAAATTGGATAAAGTCCATATTTAATTAATTTTGCCTTAAAAGAGAAGACAACATGCTGCTTAGAGATTCTACCTGTACTCCATGACCTGTTCACTGACAGTATGATCCACAAAAAACTGGGCTTCAAGAGTTTGTTGCCAGTTCTTCTTCGACTATTCATCTCATACAGGAGGTGAGAGGAGTTGCTGTGCCACAGAGCTGGGGCTGAACCACCTTGCTGTCTTTGTTCTGCACATCTCCTCTCCTCTGTGACTCTCATCCAAGGGATATTTTCTTTAGGGACACTTTCCTGGCCTGTAGGGGACCTTTTCCATCCTGTACTGGACTGCAGCACAGAAATGCTAGCATGTCAGTCGGAACATCCATCCAGTTGAACCCATCTGGTTTAACCACATAGTAGAGACCTGGATGATGCACAGCTGGGGCGATATATAGCTATAAAATACTAGCTCCCTCTTCTAAACAGTAATGAGAAAACTCTTTCAAATACGTGTATGATAGCAAGACAAACACACAAATAACTGGTTCAGGAAAAAAATTAATAATCTAAAATTTTTACTGAGAAGTGAGAACACATGAGAATATACCCAAGGCCCAAGTCATTTGTAGTGGTGTTTTTACTGGCAAAACTTGGCATCACTCCAACACCGTACCAGGTTTTCATGCCATAATGATTAAACTAATACTATCTATAATCAGCCCACCAAATGATGTGCAACAGCAGGAGATACACCTTAGCCTCAAGTGCTGGTGAGTGAATGCTACTGAGTTCAGACAGAGGCACCATAAAATCCTAACCATGAAATTGTGGAAGTAAACGGCAGCTTCCACTGCATCCACTTAGGGAGAACTGCAACACAATTGTGATAACCTCTTGCTGTCCAGATTCTTTCCAGATTATCTTTGGCTATACATCATGCGTCTCTTAAAATCAGTGGAATTACCATACATTAAAAGGAGCATATTGCCGGGAATTGCAGGGATGTCACTGTCTTTCAGTATAAGAAAAAAAATTCCTGGAACCTAAAAATGAATGTTCATCTAGTCAAGAATGGATTTTAATCAAATGTTTACCTTTTTTTTCCTTCCTTTTCTGCTGAGGAAGTACTTTAAGCCTGGGACAATCATATTAGTAAAGGTTTAAGAACAATTAGATTTTCATTGCAACTTAACAGCAAATAACATGGATGCAAATCAACAAATAAGGTCTTCTTTTCATTTGTGCAGGAGCAGAATGTGCCCCCCAACACACAGACATCACTCCACAAGTCAGTGGCTGCTCTGCCTGTGTTAGGCTGCCTGCCTTGCAGCAGGCAACACACACAAATACTAGCAAAGGTAGAAAAGTCATTGTACACTATTTGAGAACTCTGTTCCATGATATACCAGAATAATAATGGACAATAATAACTGAGAGTCCTCAGCTCTCTTCTTTGGCTGAATAGGTCTAGCTGAGTCAGAAAAGACCATTTTTTCCAATGTGTACTTTTGTTAAGTCAATAGAGAGACTCTCATAGAGTGGTAACGTGAGCTGAGTAATGTGTGCAGGTTCTGGGGCTTTATTGTGTCCCTGCTATGTTAATTAGTATTAGAAACATGATGGATTGGCAACACGTGTATTTTCTGAGTCTTAAACCAGCCCTGAGAGTTTAGCGCTCCATTAGTTACACATCACAGGAACCCAGGGATGTTTACTTTAAAACGTATCACTTACAAGAATGAAAATGCTAATTCATTCCTGATAGGAGCTGTGGGGAACACCCACCCAAGACTCAGGTTCTGCTGGACAATGCGCCAGCCCAGCCCAGGGTCACCCTGGGAATCTCACATCAAAACTTTCTCTGAAGCATCTCTCCAGGGAATGAGAGATGGGGTAGCACCAGCCTGGACAAGCAGATGTTTTCTCTCCATGACCTATCTGGTAGAGAAGATAGGAGCTGGGAGTTTGGTGAGAGATATGTAAGACACATCTCTCAGTGCAATTCCTCCACAGAAGAGAAGGCAGAGGAATAGACAGTGCTGTTGCCTTCCCCTGGCTCTGACAGACCTCTCTCCCCAAGAAATGCTACCATACCAGCATACCGGCCAGCAAGACAACTTTTCTCTCTGCAGTCTGGAGGTGCAAATCAGCATGGAGGGGACAAAATCCCAGAAGAGCCTCAGACCTTCTCAAAGAGCCAAGGAAAAGTCGTAGCAACAGATGCTGAATGCAATTTTTCCATAGCCAAAACCAACAAAATGATCCTTCTATGCACCAAATAACATAAAACCCTTAGCTCTGCTCCCTGATGATGTGCCTCCCTGCAAAAATTATGTGAAGTTTCCTGCCCTTCAGTAGTGTGGGAGAAGGTCACTTACCCACATAATTCTTCCAATGAAGCACTGGTACCTCCAGAAGACAACATCTGCTCTATTTCCTCTTTTTGCTCAGTCTTTCTCATTACCTGGCAACCTTTGGAGTCTCAGGAACAGCTGTCTTCCTTGCACATACCTTTATTCCCCATCCCAATCTCCCTCAGCTCAAACCTTGACTGACAGGCTAATATTTGTTTTCTTACTATTAATATTAAAAATACCATCACAGAAATCTGCACGTATGGCAACATAAACAAACAAACGAACAAACAAATAAATAAAATACGTCTTCACCTTCTAGCAAATCAGTCAGTAGCCAGCCACCAATTTCACAGCAATTCTTTAGTGCTGATTTTGGCAAATGTCCTACAACACTCTGTGTTCTGAATGTATGCATGGGATTACCCTTCATCATCCCAGTTATGGTGGATAGCAATTAATAATTAGCAGAGTGGGGTCGGGTAGAGTCATGGACCTGAGGCTCACCTCATACTTCTCATTGGTTTTTCAGCATGGCTGACACCAGCTAGAAACCAACGACTTGTGCAGCCAAGTCTGCAAACAGTAGTAATTGTAGTTGTAATGAGCTGAGTTGGCTTTGTGTGTTAAAGTGTATGTGTTGCAAACCCCAGAAGTGTGAACCCAAATGGATGATTACAATCAGAAAAGAAGCATCAAAACCACTTCCACATTGTCACTGAATTATTTTTACTCTACAGACCATGATTTTATAGTCAGTTATGTCTGTGTAATCTGACAGAGACAATTTATGTTAAATATTCATACCCATGAACTGCATTTTTTTGTGTCTTCCTGGCCATATATTCTAATCCATAGACAAAGCCACTTTCTCTTATGTTCAATTGTCTATAGATTAGACTATGTGGCCTAATGAGGCCAGCACATTTACAATTACCATATGAAACTGGCATGGTCTTGGTACTCTAGCCATACTGGCAGTCAAAAAGAAAAGTTACTTCAACTTGAAAGCTAAAGGTGGCCACTCTGCTTCTTGATGGAGGCAAAAACATATTCAATATATTAATATTTCAATGCAGTATTTTAACCAAGTTTTGGTGCAACCATACTCTAAGGACTTCTGTGAGGCAATTCAAGATAATCAAGAAACAACAGCATCTAAAGAGATATTTTTTGGGTCTGTGTCACATCCTGCAGTATACAATATGTCATCATAGCTTGCCTACCATTCAGCTGTCAGACCATGTCAGCATCCGAGCAATAAAAAACATCCCCAGGACAAGCCAGATGTGCTGGTATAAACGACCAATTTGTTATTGTTGCAGAGAAGCCAGATCAGCATATGGCAAGGCACTTGTGCACTGCAGATCACTTTGCCACCTCCTAGTACATCAGACAAGAATGACCAAAATCAGGAGTGCAACAATCACCTCTCACAACTTGCTCTCAGGCAAAGCCATTCTTGCAGTTGGGCAAATGATCCTTCAGCTCTTTAATATCAGGAGTACAAACTTAATAACTTGCATTCTGCATTGAACCTTGCACACTGCAGCCTCCGATCAATGCCAAAACACAAGCAGGCAAGTCCAATCATAATCCTTTGCAGGATGTTGTGCTCTGTAGTCATTTCCTGCTTCTCACATGTAAAGGTAACAGACACAGCTAAAGAGTCTGAAATGGGCTTTATGGCTTGGCACATCTCTAATAAAACAAGAGCCTTGATCATATGAAGAAAGGGACAGTTCTGGGATATAAATACTGCAGCACTTGGGAACTGCTGTGGCAAGCAGAACATCTGTTTATTACATTTTCCAGTGTTTTATTTTCAGTTGCCCATGACGAAGAATCAGAACTTTTACCAGTGCAAACCATGCTCAGCCATAAACACAGCACTATCCTTTTGAGGTATACCATGAGCGTTATAAAGCAGCAGCTTTATTATAGGGAAGTCACAGAGAGTCAGAAATCAGGGCACAGGAAAGACAGTTTGAGAACAGGCCTCGTTTTATGAAGAAAGGATTTTACTTACAGGTAAGGGGATTTATTTTGTGTGAACACAGATACTTTAGGGAGCATGAAGGAGAATTTTGAGAAAAGCTTCTTGTGGTAAAACAATCTACACTAGAGTTCTCCACAAAATCCCTACAATGATATTAACCTATTGGCACTCATCTCAGGGAATGTGTTTTGGTAACATAAACTTCACTCTCTGTTGTACGTTAGCTCAATATCACTACTGAGTGAGAAAGAGGATGTGTTCCAAAAAATGTTATTGTTAATGAGAAAATCAGAAAACACCACACTCAGCAATGAAGTCCATAAGGAAATTCACTTGAGGCCACATCCAAGGCATTACTATCCTTGGTTTAGTCTTCATTTTATGTGCACCATTGAAAAGTGTTACATAGTGAATTCACTTCACTGTAATGAAATGCTATGTTATTAAATATACCCTTGATGGGTCTCTGGGTCAGCCAAGGACCTCAGAATGATGCAAACATAAAGCAAAGCAGTCACCAAGTAAAATGAACATCCTAGTCAAACTCAAAACAAACCAGACCAAGGTATCTCTATGCAAAAAACCCCACTGGTTGACTCTACTGAGAAGGAACCAAATGTAAGTTTAGAAAATGAATTTATTTACACAACTAACCATTTTCCAAAATCTTGCACACTGGAGACAGGCAACCATCTTCTCCACAAAACACTGTCTCACAAAACACTGGTGGCCTGAGCATCCACACAAAAAAAGATTTACAAAGGCAGCGAGGCGAGAACAGACCACTGTTTCTTGTACTGCCTTTTTCCTAAGCATAAAGCAAAAGACCCGGAGCAAATAAAGTGAAAAGTGTTAGATATTACTGCCATCTCTCCCAACACTAAAGATTTGTTAAAGTGAATGATATTAATTGTGTCAATGTCGGGAAGATGTCCCAATGCATATGCTTCCCATATTGCAGAATGTTTACTGAACTGCCTGAATCTTTTTTTTCCCCCAGCATCTGGAGTTACTATAGGAATTAGCAGAAAAGTAATGGCAATGGGAAATTCCTATCCTGTTGAAGTGGAGAGCTTAGCTGGAGAGAGATGTACAAGAAATGTTGGTGACCTGCAGTTTTCACAGCTCCCTGCCTCCTGACAGGCCAATCCCTACATTTATTCCAGACACAGAGACAGTTAAAAGTACAGGAAATCAAACCCACACATCCTGTCCCTCATTCAGAATTGAGACCTTAGCACTGTCAAATAGCAAGGCAGTTAGGATATTTTTTAGGTAAAGAGGATGAAATTCATCCTATCAGCCTTTCAGGAGGACTGCTTCATAGACAGGACATAATAGGGACTGTTTGGCATGAAAAGAAAGATAGCCTAGATAAATCTTCCAGTAGGTACAACAGACATTACCACAGGCACTTTGTTTTGACTGCAAAATATTTGTCATTTGACAATGTGAAACAAGCTGCTGCATCTGACATTAGTCCTACTTTCCAAGGAGACCTAGAGTTCATCTTGTGATACAGCACACCAAAATAATCTAGTACGGACTATAGCCAAGAGAGATCAAGATACTAAGTAGCAAAAAAGAGGCTTGAGATGTCCAAGACAGAGGTAACTGGGAAAAGGTTTACATCTTCACATCAAAAAGCAGCTAGCAGGTAGTAGTCCAGCACAGACAACCTCAGTTAAAAGGGCATACACATCATCCACGTCTATATTAACATTGCTGGACATCTCTGGACTGACCAGACACGAATTAACTTTATCCCACTGACATCATTCAGCTGCCTAGTAGCAAGAAAAATGTAAAATTTTGGTTACATACTGAGGAAAAGAATAAGTCTCTTGAATGATAAAGGAGAAAGGCAATGCCAAATATCTTGAAACCTCAATATACTAGATGAACCAAAGGTTTGTCATATTGCTTTGTCCTACTTTCAGCTGGGATAGAGTTAATTTTCTTCTCAGGAGTTGGTACAGTGCTCTGGTTTGGATTTAGTAGGAGAATAGTGATAACACACTGATGTTTCAGTTATTTCTCAGGAGTGCTTAGTGTAAGTAAGGGACTTTTCAGATTCCTGTGCTCTGCCATCGAGCAGAGACACAAGAATATGGGAGAGAGCATAGCTGGGACAGGTGACTCAAACTGGCCAAGGGGATATTCCACACCATAGAACAACTTCATGCTCAGTATATAAATGGGGGATAGCCATCCAGAAGGAGCTGATCACTGCTGGGGGACAGGTTGGGTATTGGTCAGTGGGTGTTGAGCAACTGTACCATGCATCAATTTTTCTCTTTGGTTTTATTCCTCTCTCCCCGTCCTTTTCATTACAAGTGTTGTTATTGTTTTTACCATCATTGTTAGCAGTGATAGTAGTTTAGTTTAGTTTGAATTTTTGAACCGTTCTCATGTTAACACTCAAGGTTCACTTTTTTAATCCAGTTTTCTTTGCTAGCTGGGGTCTGGGGACTGAGCAAGTGCCTGCATGCTACTTAAGTGATGGTGGGGTTAAACCTCGATACCCTTCTTCAAGCATTCCTCCTTCATTTGTTGGGCCCACTTCCACAGTCAAACAGGATAATAGAAATACGTTTGACATCTTCGACTTTTTGTGAGAGAGGAGGTCAAAGAGAAGCTGTTTGTGCATGTAAGCATGCAAGGCATATGGGAACTCCCACTGCACCGTGGGAGCTACATGCTGCTCAGGAGCGGGCAGGGGCTGCAGAGAAGCCGGTGCCAGCCACGGTGCCTGCCCTCTTGTCTTCAGGTTTGAAAAAACCGCCCCAAGGGGGAGGGAGTCCTGGTGACACCCGCCCTGCCACCCGCTCCTCGCCACACTGAGCTGACTCCTTAAGCAGAGCGCAAACTGACCCCTGGCCGAGCTGCCAGAGCCACCCAGAATTAGGGAGGAACAGACCCTTCCTTCTTCAATATAACGCCACCCGGCCACAACACCACACAGACACAAGGTCACCGGGCCACAATGCCACCCCCGGGCCATAACATCACCCGGCAGCGGCGCCTCTCCTGCGCGGGGCCGCGCCGTCGGGGCCGCGCCGTCGGGGCGGCCGCGGTGCGCGCTGCGAGCGCGCTGTCACTAGGTGGGGCCATCGGCTCGGGGGAGGAGCGTCGGCTCTCCGAGCCCAGCTCTCTTCTCCTCCCGTCCCAAGTTAATGGCCGCTCCGTAGCCCGTACAAATCCGTCCAGTACTTGGCTGAAATACAGCCAGACCGCCTTACTTTGCGTGAGGACAAGGCCGTGCTTTTGATGTCCACGTCACCTTGTGCAAGAAAGCATTTGCTTTAGGTATTTGTTTTAATAATGTATGTTACGTGGTCTGAGTAATATATGTTACAGTCGTTTGCAACTGACTTTTTCCTCCTCTAATCTCTACTCAGGGATGAATTCAAACACAGTTGAAATTCCAGACATTTGGAAGGGGAAAATATAACCTATTTCCCGAGGAAGTCTTAAATATCTTGTACACACAGTTCGCATTTTTGCCTGAACTTGCACTTTTCCAGTTTAAGGAGGAGAAGGGAACCATGGGCTGAATGACTGCAGTCACCAGTTCTTCAGCATCAGTGGTTATTTGGGGTACTGGTGAAATAAAGAAGTTATTTGAGTTCTTTCAGGCAGCAATTTAATCCTCTGCAGATGAATTTAAACCCGGTCACAGTAACTAGCTGACCTGCACTTTCAGGCCTCAGAAAGTGTGCAAAAACACTGGAGGAGTGGTGCTGCAGAGGAGGTGAGGGGTCAGAGTAGAGCCGCTAGGAGCAGGATGGTGGGATTGTACTGCCTCTCACCACACCCACCACCACAGTTACTTCTCCTATTGCCAGAACAAGAGAACAGCAGAGAAAAATTTAAAACTATTAAAAAAACAGAGAGCAGTGATGGCCGTATCAGGAAATACATGAACACCAAACAATAATTCAACAAGCAGAGTGTTTACTCGAGTTCTTCTATGTCAGAAAATAAACCAATCACCTGGGAATTAGGCATAGCTTTGCATACACATACACCATGCAAGTCTGCTAAATACTCATGCGGCGAACTTTCTGGGAGAGGAGGGAGGCATGAGGACAGCACAGGGAGACCAGCTCTGAGCAGCTCCTGGCTCTGGTGTAGATCACTCTGTTCCCTTTTCAAGGCAACAGAAACGTGGGCATAAAGTCTGATAGCTCCGGCTTAGGCCTGGGAAAGACCCACTCCCCAGAAGGCATTGAAGGTCAGAAATTATTCTTTCCTCCCCTCCCTTCCCCTCCCTCCCTCCCTCCCTCCTCATGTGTTCCAAGGTTCTGCAAAGCAACCCCAAATCCAGCCCAATTCCCAGTTGTTTGCAAGGGCTGTAGTGATTGATGCCTGTACTGTGCTCACCAACATAGGTGAGAATAGCAGAAAGAGATTGTGTGGGTAAGTGAAACTAATGCTCTCTTCCCTTTGGAGCCTCAGAAAACCTATCACTTTTGTTTTGTTAAATTTTTGAGAAAAATTAAAAATAAATTAACCATACCACCCTTTTTGTGAAAATTAGTTATTTGGCGATAATGGAGATAAAAGAAGCAAAATACATGTGGCCAAATATTCCTTTTGTTTATATCTCTGAAGATCATTAGAAAAAAGAGAAATTACAGGAGAAGGAGCAAGGAAGAAAATTCATAACTTATATGTAACTGACCATAACTGTATTAGTGACTAAGTCACACGGTCTAAAATGTAGTAACTGGGCTGTAAGTTGGGTTAAATCTATGAAGGGTATTGAAATCTCCTGAATAGGATTTTGCAGTAAGGATGGAGCCATGTAGAATAGTTTTCTGTAGTCTAGGAACATTTCTCTTGTGATAGTGTTGCTTTTTATACATAGAATATGTAGCCATACCAGACATTAAGCCTTGTCCTTATTTTACTAGAGAAAAAGGCACGTTCAAGGTAACAACCAACTGGTTTCTGTTGCCAGGGAAGTTGCTAACTGTACAGTGTGAACAGCTGCAAGCACCCTTCAGGAGCCTGTTCCTAGTGAGTGAGTCAGAAGATCAATAAGCAGAGGCAGAGAAACTTAAATTTTTATTACAATGCTCCCTCAGGTACAATGGCCTGTCAGGATTGCTTCTGCATCCCTTGTCACATGAGTCGTTTAGCCCTCATAAATGATAAAAACATCTAGATTTGCCAAATAGCACGGAAGTATTTCTGAGTATTTCAATTTCTCCTTTATGTTTTTCTGTGTAGGATGAATTTTATCTCTCACTCTTCCAGGGGTTTATACTCACCATGGCAAGAAGGAATGTCAGCAATGTGCAGAGGGATCAGGCTCCAAAGAAAGATGTTTCCAAAAGTGGGTTTGAGCTTTGCTGTGTGCAACAAAGCAGGAAAGCTTCTATCAGTTACCGCAAGCACCTTCACAACACGCTGCTGCCACACTCCTCCCTTCACTCTGTCTTTCTCCCATTGACGTGGGCCCACTCCTGAGGGGCTGCAGCCCCCAAGCTGAGGTCATACTGCTGGCCTAAGTGCTGCGGTCTGCTCACCCTCCCCAGAGAAAGGAGACCAGCTCCTCCTGAGTCTGCACACCTCCCTGAGCCACACAAGTCCTAGAAGAATGAATAGATTTCACTGTGTCTTAAATTCTGCTTTCTCACTCTTCCTCAAACTTTTGCTGATTCATGTATTCATTGCCTTGAGGGGAAAAAAAAAAAAGGCAATTAGTACAATTTTGTCACAAGATTTCTGGTTTTATCTAGGTGTTACAGAGGAGAAAGTTGGAATGTATAAAGTCCATAAACTCAGAAGAGGAAGGAGGAAAGAACCCAAAGAGTATTTACCTCAGGTCTCACAACTTTTAGCCATTTTATGGCAGTTGTTTGCTCAGGACTATCTAAGTATAATCCTGAGGTTTTCAGGAAAACTCTTGCTGAAGGCAGTCACAGTTCAGACGTTGAAAAGCTGTAGCCTCTCTCTCACAGAGAAAACATCAGAAAGGGAATCGTACCATACACAATCTGGTAAACACTATGTTCTGCTCTCTTATTTACAGAACACTTAAACTCTTTGAGAATTTTCAGATAAAAACAATTAAATCCTTGTAGCAGTTATCTTTATCTCATGGAGGGGGAAAATTCTTCCTCGGGTTATAGGGCAGAGCAAGGATGTAACCCTGCAAAATTCCCCCTATCTGTCGGCTTAATCTTCTGCACAGATTGCAAAGAGATGAAGTAGCAAACCACACTCCTAAATTGCTGTAAATGTTTTCTTTCTGTTGCAGATTCAGGAGAGCCCAGTCTCTGGCAGCAGGACTCTTTAAAGTATCTCTCCCTCTGTAGAGGCCAAATCTTTCTGTACATGTGATTCTCTGTATCCATCCTCCACATGATTTGCTTCCTGATAATGATCTAAGGGTTGGATTCTCCACTTAAGATCAGGTTTCGGCCTGTCTACAGGCATGCTTAGTGAATATCTGTGGCTGTGGCTCTCAAGCACTGCTGTTAATGTGGAAATTAATGAAATTAATCTCTAGTGAGAGACACAACCATCAACCAAGATTCCTGTTGTAGCATGTATGCAACACAGAGTCATGCATGGAATCTGTGACTGCAGAAATGCTGCAGGGAGCACATTAACAAAACATCCTTTAGGGTAAAGAGGCTTGTCTTTGTCATCTTCCAGTGGCAGACTAGTGCAAGAATGTTAAATACTGTATTAAGTTAGTTTTTATATGGAAGAGAGAAGAATGATGCGTCAAAGTTAAGTGTCCACTAAAATTGAAGTTTAGATAGTATGCATTCAGAAATAATTTTATTTTCCAGTAATGACAATATGCAATATCACGTAAGAAATGAAATTGAAGAATTGATCTTATTCTTCAAATACAGGATAGCTTCAATATTAAAATTAACATATAAATTTAGCATCAATCTTATTTCCCCACTCAGTCTGCTGAATAAATGCACATAAAGAATGAATCACTGAAACAGTATACTGAGAGAATCAAAGTCATTTTTCAAAGTTGTCAGCACAAATGTCAGGTGAGCCTGTTCACCAAGCATACAACAAATGTTGCAGAGGTGGCCCTTCAGACCCATAATGAGGACAAGTCAGGGACCCCCAGGAAAGCAGCACAACACCAGCAAGGACAAGGCAAGGGATTGTTTGGCGCAGGACACCCCCATTGTGCTGTGCTTATCCCTGCTGTCCGTCTGACTATTCCCTTATC
The DNA here is from genome assembly GCF_020740725.1 of Corvus hawaiiensis. Lineage (NCBI taxonomy): Eukaryota > Metazoa > Chordata > Aves > Passeriformes > Corvidae > Corvus > Corvus hawaiiensis. Next base: position 67,002,000 of record NC_063255.1, read on the forward strand.
TACAGGTATGAGAGATACCAGAGAACATGAGCATCGCATTAGAGCTGTCCATGGCATTCCTTTGAGGGAGAAACTATTAATGTTACATCATTGTTGGCCTTAACCACCTTGTCACAGCTAGAGGTCAGCTAGCAGGGGTTTGGCAATGTGCCTCTGGGGCAGCAGCCAGCCTCTGCAGAGCCCACTGCACTGGTGTCTGGTGGGCCTGAGACCTGGACAAGCAGAGCCATGAGCAGAGAGAGCTTCCTGTGACATTGCCCAGAGAGCTGACAATGAAATCACCTCTCTGTCAGGAGAAAAAACAGTCTTGGAGCACCCCAAAGAGGCTCCTGAGTGGCTGCTCAGACAGGAGCGGGAGCTCTGCAGAGGGCACAGGGCTGAATGTCTCTTGCTCCAAGAAAGACACAGCCACACTAGCACTCAAAAAAGACCTCAAAAAAACCCCAACAACGCGTTGGATTCTGAGTGCCAACAGAGACTTCACCAGGCTCAAGGCATCCTTCTTGATACTTTTTTTTTTTTTTTTTGGGCCTCGGGGAGCTTCTGAGCCTCAATGCTTCCAGCTTCAACCCAATGTCCTCTCTCCCTCAGCGTGAAGCACTTGCTCCGAGGCGGAGATGCCCCTGTTTGCCACAAGATGGAGCCAGGAAACGCAAGTTCTAGGCGGTGTACCGGCCGACCTTCTCCCGGGTCCCGGAGCCGTGGGAATCCCGGGAAGCTGCACCGCCACGGGCGCTCCGCCGGCTCCGGACCAGTCCCGCTGCCGCCAGCTGCGGTGACACGGCTGTCAGCGACCTCGGGGAAAGCACAGCCGGAGCCATGGGGTGGCCGCCAGCTCTGGGGTGGCCGCTGCCGGCCCGGACTTGATGGGGCTCCAGCAGAAAAGGGGTTCCCTCTCCCCGCGGCTGCCCTTGCTGGGATGGTGGAATTGCGTGGGCAGCACCCACCAGCACAGCAGAGGTCTGAGGAACAGGTCCCAACACTGTTGTCGGCAGAAAAAGATTCCTGCCAACATGCCAAGAGATCTTTAAAAATTTTATCTGCCTGTAGTGCCAGCCTGGACAATACAACTGGATGAACAAAGCAATTTCTCAAAGATAGCATTGCAGGCCAGTACATATTTTTGAAAAAAAAAAGAAAAAATCTCCTGTATAGCTAAAATATTGTGTGTTCGAACAAAAATTACTGTTCAACATTAAAATTTGCATTTCTTGTTTTGAACAGGGATACATTTGCTTTATTTAAGGAAAAAAGTATTTGCCAATTGAGTCAAAAGTTATTTTATAACACCACAGACAAGGATCATTTTAATTTGTTTCCTTTTTCGGAAAACTGCTTGTCAAAAGAGATAGAATTTTAAAAATCATACCGTCAAATCTGCATTTTTCACCACAAGTGTGATAATAGTTAATTCCATGTAAGCCAAGGGCCACCTTTCTTTGAAAGACGTGTCCCAATTGCAAGATGCCAAAATTCACTTCTCTGAAAACCCACAGACCACAGAGGGCATGAGCTCTTGCAGGTACCACAGTTTGGTCCTTCTGCTGAAGATGATTCAACATCTGTAGCAAAACAAATACACAAAAAAACAAGCAAAACAAACAAAAAAACTCCACTGAGATTTCATTCAATGTACAGTGATGCCTACGATTTCTGCAGGAAGGAAATCTGCTCAAAACTGGAGCTCCTGGGCCTATCTGCTCTTACCTAGCCTTTGACAATTTCTCTACGGTGTTGGAGCACAGTGTTTCACTACCTCCTGCCTTTCTGTTCACGAGATCTATTTTGCATATTCCTTTTTTCTCTGGAGTGGCTGTAAGAGGAATTTGTTTATAAGTGCCATGTGAATGCAGGCAAATCTGTCAGTACACAACTGAAACCGTGCATTCAGGAAAGCTCCGGATGCTTTCAGATTTACACTTCCATAAGGGAATATTTTTTCCTCCCTTCCCCTGCTTTTATGTCTTTGCTCTGTAGCATAACCAATAAAATGCTTTTTTGAACAGGTTGGAAAGTTATGCAAGATAAAGTATCTTTCGGTTAATTTATCCCCTAAGGAAAATAAAGTCATTATCTTATTCTCCTTTTTGTGCGTATGCAGTACCTTTATAAAATGAGAGATTTACTGTGTGCACAAGACGTACAGAACATGAAATGCCAAATGAGAACACAGGCATTCGTATCAACAGTGACACCAGATAACATGCCTGATACATTTATACAACAGTTTTAAAGCCCATCTGCTTCAGAGTCCAACTTCAGGGTGGCCTCACCTTTTTTTTTTTTTTTGAGGTGTGGGACTAATCCCTACACCTGAAAGACCAGAGAGTCATTTCATCTGCACTCAGAGGTGTGTTTTGTAAAAGTCAATTGTCAAGCATATGCAGTCACTTGTGAACAGTTGAAAAAAAGACACTAAAAGCTTAACAAACTTCTAAGTGGACATTAAACTTAGTGGCATTCCTCATCAGAAGCAATTCCTAATGTTACTCAGACACACATAAGATATGCAGTGTAATCAATGCATGCAATCATGCAATAAATTTTTCAAACCATTACTTTTCTAGATTTAGGGAAGCTGCCATTTGGCTAAACACTATTTTAAAGAAATGCCCGCTATTACATCCTATTTCCTTTTTGTACTACTTCTACAGTATAGGAAAAAAAGACGCTTCTGAAGTATTTGGAGAGCCTTTTGTTTTCTGCTTTCTGTGATTGTAGCAAGCTCTGCTTTACTCAGCTGAGCTTGGAAATGTCTGCAGTACAAATGCAAGAGACCTCAGCTTCCCTGATGACAACTTTTGCCTAATCTCAGTTGCAAGTTACAAGGCAGGGAAGCAAAACTCAGACTTGGAAAAAGAGGTTTCCTCTGACTGCAGCTGCTGGAGCTGGACGTTTTAACCCTGGCTGAGAACTAATCAGCTCTCTATCTTCAGAATGTTATTTGCCCAGTATAAATGACATAAACCAAGATCATCATCTTAGTTTATTTTTCTAGAATCCTTAGCATGCTACATTAACCTGACAATGCTTAATCTGGTGTTCATTTCACGATACACTTCATGCAATTCACAGCTGTAATTGGTTTTACACTGACATTACACATTTCGACCTAGCCATGGGAAAAGAATAACTCTTAATAATATTTCTCTGAAAAGTGTCCAAGCTCAAACAGCACAGAAGCAGCTGATGTTAGTTGCATGTGTGTATTTCTTTCTTCTGCCTTTTCTTTCATTGCAAGGATGATCACTGGCATAAGATTATAAGGTCCTTGTTTTAGTCCATTTGCAATTGAACTACGTTTGCTTGATTTCTTATGTCCTGAGGAGTTCTCAATTATAAAACAGCATTCAAGTATTCTAGTTTAACATCCCCATTTTTCTGAGTTAAGGAACAAAGTAGACCTTGGGCTTCTATTTCCATTATGAGTCTTCTAGAGTCCCATAAGTGGTAGCCATAAAGTCTTCCTTTGTAACACACACTCAGCACTAAAGCCAGAGTATTGCTATTTGGCATTATCCAGTGAAGTGCAAGAAATTAAATAAGTTACGTCTTTATTGCTATAGTACAATACCAAGCAAAGTCACTTTTTAATACAATTGCAAGAGTTTTGTAGAGTATGTGTCCCTCCTCTTAGGGGCCAGCAGTTCAGCTGCACTGTGAGCATCGCTTAGCTGTCACATGTCAAATGTCGGTCTAAGAAGATGTGTTGAGTATTCTTGAGTCTGAAGAATCAGACCTTTCCTCATAATCATCCTCTGTGTAAATTGGTTGCTTAGACACAATAGGACATCCATCATCAGGAATCGAGATCCTAGGATCTTCTGACGAGCGGGAAGGAAGGACAGGTGAGGTTCGGAAAACACTGGCTGAGTTGCTAGAGAAAGGACTGACATACTGGGACCGCAACTGGTACTGCTGCTGCAGCGTCATGGTGTTCCACAGGGTGACGTCGTTGGGCAGGAATGGGCTGGACTGGTTTCTTGCCAAAGTGTTCCTCAGCATCAGCGGGTAGCGTGGTGGCTGAGGGAAAGGGTGCTGCAAAGGTACAGCCAGAGGATTTGGCACAACATTACTGGAATCAGCAGAGAACCTCAGCGTGTCAGGAACCCTAAATGCCGAGCCCACAGACCACTTGGAAGACGAAATAGGATAGGAACTAAGTGTGTGTTCAAAAATATGCCCGTTGGAAGGCAAAACAAGACTATCAGATTCTGCAGAAGTTCTCTCTCCGCTGGCCACTGAAGACCGACTAGACAGGAGAACCTCTACAGCACTCACCAGATCACCGCCACACCCCTTCAGGATCAACTCTAGAACAGTTGGCTTTTGGTTAGGGAAGATCTTTTTCAAGACTTCAAGTGGAGGTCTGTTTGCTTTCAAACTGAATGGTAGGGAAACTGTCCCAGAAGGACCTTCTATCAGGAGGTGGTTCTGCTCTGGGTGGTACTTGGGGCTATCTGGACGGTTCTCTGTGCTCCCACCATTTTTCTGAACTGCAAAACCAACCTCATCCACTGAAACAATTTCAGGGCTTTCAGGGTTGAAACAACTTTTGGCTTTAGTCATGTCTGGGGAACTCCTTTGGTCTGTGTCTTTGTCACTGTAGGTCTCAGTACTGTCTGCTCCACTCGCATCACCCAACCGCTCCTCATTCATGTCTGCAAAGAGAAGTCAGAGAAGTTAACAGAAAACTGAGGCCAAAAGCTTTTACAGAGATTTGGGGATGCTGTCTTCTTAAAGTGAACAGACCAGGATTCTAAGGGGAAAAAAGTGCTTTTTTTCAGAGATCCTTCCAAAATTAAGGTATCTTTGCAACATCTCATGAGAATAAAACTGCAAAAGAATAATGTGGCCTGATCTAGGCGTACTCTGTCTCATTCTCTCATGTGCAAGCAAAGAAGCTGTAATCATTTTTCTGCTGCATCAAAAATGCTATATACATCCTTTCTCACTGGTTACAAGGCAGCAACACACCACCAAGTTCTCAGAGGAACTTCAGCACTTTCACATCGTGATTCCTCACTAGTACGATCTCATTGTGAGCTGAAGAGGGCACTTAGGAGATGAAAATTCCCTCTGCAGCTCCAACAGCATTGGTGGAACCATTCCATTATAAGTACAGGCTGAAGGTTTAAAAAGTCTTCAAATAAATAAATGCATCCCAGTTCTGGCTCTGAAGAAACTGGTTCCTCCCATAGAAATTGTTCCTTCCACAGCAAGGATCACAGGTTTTCCTCTAAACCCTTAAGTGTGGCTGATGCCTTGTCCCATTCAAGCACATATTCTAGAAAATTCTGATTTGGAGAGGACGTCTGGAAGGCATTTGGTCCAACATCCTCTTCAAAGCAGGAGCAGCGTTAGACAAAGAGCAGGTTGCTTGTGTCCCTGCTCCAGCTGAGTTTTAAATAATTCCAGTGATGGGGACCCCACAAGCTCTCTTAACAATCGTTCCAGGTATCTTGCTTTCTGTGTGCTAAACTAAGAAGGATGAGAGCTGAGTATGGAGCTGAAAACAAGTCCATTGACCATGCCATCTCCAGATGGACACTCAAAACTCTTTGGTAATGCCTGACCAGGGTATGGGATCCTTTGAAATAAGACTCCTTGTCAGCAAGAAGGGAAGAATGCTTGCTTTTGCAAAAGGGGGTCAATATACTTGCTTGTGATTGTTCATGGTTATTTCCCAAGAACACAGTTCTGCTGGCTTTTCTCAAAGAGCGCATTGATACTCTTGGGAAGCATCAATGCATGGGGACAGGATCATTTTCCAAACTGCAGCTGACAGAGTCTACTTTAACTGCACAGGGTAGTGCTTTTGAATACACAAATGGGAAGGACTGTCTGCAAAAACCAATCCAACTCTTTCCTTGGTTTTCCAAGCCCCTGGCAAACACCCCAACTAGATAAAGTACCTGTAAGAAGCAAGCAAAGATTCCTGAAATGTGCTGATGATCCCACCTGCCCAGCTGAGATGGAACCAGTTAGAGGTGTGCAAGCACCTGAGCCTCAGTGCTCACCATCTCCTGCCTTCCTCTCACCACAGGAACAGGCAGGGCATCTCCTCATCCATTAGTGGGCTAAGAGTAATGTTTACCAGATCAGCATGAAAAAATACTATTAAAGCAATTTATCCACCAGATAGAAATAAGTCAGGGTCTGAGCAAGCCCGAGCTGAGCAAGAATACACTATGCTCGCCACAATGGGAGTTACAAAGAGGAGATCCTGGCGGAGCACAGGACAGTGTGAGCATGGCAAAGGAAGGTTTTCCTCATGGGGATGGATGCACCTGGCAGAAATGATGGGCCATTTTACAGAGATTGGGATGCTGCTAATTTGGGCTGTGGAAGATAAGTGTGTAGCTGAGGAATACAGACGCCCTTACAAAGACCTCACTCCTTTTAGCAGGATAACCTGTTTGGGGAACCGGTTTTTACACTGGTTACGCTGTCTGTCTAGTGCAGAGAAGCAGCAGCTCTGCATGTTGTATATTACAGACAAGGCTGTGTATGTTTCCTTTTTCTCACACACTCAGCGCATCAATCCTGCTTTAGCAGCCGAAGTAGAATGCAGGAATTGCTGCCGATAGCAAACTGGCACGTGCCTCCTTTTGAGGAGGTGCTAAGGCATTGGCACAGCTCATCCACTATTGAGAAAACGTGAGACTCACGCTACCTTTCCCTTCTAATCCCTTCACTATGCATTTATTACAAATCTTGGTGAATGGACAATTTGTGTATTGAAGGCTTATCGGGCAGTCTGAGGACATCCAACTACCCTGTCCCTGTCTTGACAGAGTTAGAGAGGCTGTTAAGGGAGATGATAGCCCTAATTTTCACATAAATAGATTGCACTGTGGTGACCAATATTACCAAATGGACTGAATGCAAGGAGGACATATTTCAGAAATACCTCATGCTCACGTTTACAGTGTATCTTTATGGGAAAAAGTACTATTGGGGAGGAAAAAAAATGTGTTTATTAAAAACAAACAAACAAACAAACAAACACACACACACTCCCAGATCAGGTAAGATATCTCTAATATATTCCCTGATCCTTACAAAATGTTAATTTCAAGATATTTCAGAATTGCTTAGTTTTCTGTACACTTAAAAATATCCTTATGAGGCTTGCCTAAAAATTTTTCTTACAATTCTGAGAACTTGTCCCACTGAATTTTGCGTCTTTATCATCAGGAGACCGCACAGATGCCGGCTCTTAGCTTTTGCACAGGGATAATCTCCTCGAACAGCACAGGTCATAGCGACGTATCTCACCGGGCTGTTAGACTTGCAGGAACAGACCCGGAAAACGAGATTTTGGTGATTTAAATCGAAGCGCTGCTATTAACACATGGAGGATTACCCTCTGTTGGCTACCACTGAGCATGAAGGCTGTTGTATTTTTCCCTCTGCCTTTTTTGAGAGCATTTCTGGCTGCCGGTGTCAGGCGGCTCCATGCCCGGGCTGGGGCGGTGCGCGGTGTCACAGCCCGGGGCCCGAGCCTGTCGCACGGCAGCTCACCTGGCCGGCGCCGGGGCTTCCCTCTCTGTTAGGCTGTGCTTTAACTGCTTTCTCCCCATCGAAACACCCCTTGCCCGCTACGCTGAGCGCTCCGGGAGAACCAGGCGTGCTCCGGGGACTGTCCCCAACCCTCCATGGGAACCGCCGCGACCGGGATTTTCGTTTGTTTAAAACTGGCACAAAATAGACATCGCCAAATAAACAAAAATTTATGAAGATACATTGTAAATGTCCCTACGTGGGCACTGAATTGTAGGCATATTGCATGCATGTATTAATTGCAAATGTTTGTATTTTCAGGTACAAAAACAATTTTGTATTTAGAACGTACAACCTCCTGCTCTTCACCAAAGCTTTTTTTTTTTTTCTCCATAATTCGTAAGTTTCACATGAGGATGTTCTAGACTTCAAGAAAGAAATCTCGTCCTCAGACATTTTACGTTTGTGGGTGTTTGGGTGTTGTATTTTGTTCTGTGTGAGCTTCGACTTTTTGCTGTATTTTTAGTGGTGGTGGTGTTTGGTTGGTTTGCTGCCTTTTTTGGTTCTTTTTTTTTTTTTTTTTTTTTTGGTGGGGCTTGTTTTGCCGTTCTGTGGGGTTTTTTTGTTTTGGTTTTGGTTTGGGGAGGTGTTTCTTTGTGTGGTTCTGGGGTTGGGGTTTTTTTTTTGGGGGGGGGGAGAGGGTTGTTTTGGTTTGGTTTTTTTTCTGTGATTGTGCGTGTGTTGGGTGGGGTTTTTTTTTCTCCCAACACCTTCTATTTGAAATTGTCTGCATTTAAGTATCTAGTTTGTGATTCCTGGGAAAACTAGGGAAACTGTTTTCCTACTGATATAAAAGATGGGGAGTATTCACCAAATAATATGCATGCAGAGACACCAACCCAGATCTACAGAGATGCAATGCAAATACAGATGCACGTGAAACAGAACAGTGGGAGAACTGTACATGCATTTACAGTAAAATACAAATTAATGAATAAAGCTGATACGAATTTGGCACAATATTTACCCCAGTTCTTCTTGATTATTTATACATTAACAATCGTGAGTAAAGTGTTGCAAAGGGGCCAAATAAAATTAAAATAGGTGAGGGGGAAAAGTTATTCTCCTCAAGTTAATAACTTGTCTGGAAAAGTTGGTCTAGTATTTTGGAACCAAATTTGCTTCTTCGATATTCCCACCGCTGACTCCCTGTTAAAACACCTTGTTCTTTGATTGTTAGGACAGCTCTTTTCGCAACAGAGATTTTCTTTTATCTCAAAAGCACCTGCTGTTTTCCTTAGTCGTATTATTAGGAAAGACTGATACCACAACTAGTATAACTGCACAAAAAGCTAAGGCTACGTTTTTGGTGGGACCTTTTATGTTTGCTTTGGATGAATTTTTTGACTGGTGGGTTTGATTTTTTTTTACTTTTGCTGTCTGTCTGAAGGAGTGAGCTGTTTGTTAGTTTGATTTGGGTTGTTGGAGTTTTCTTTTGGTATTGTTTTTGGTTCTGTTTTTTTTTATTACTTTCACTTTAGACTTTCTTCCCTGTATTTGAAGGTCTAAATACTCTGTAGGAGACTAATGACTGTTCTCAAACTAACACAGAGACAGCTGCGCTGCATTAAGAAGCTGTCTCTGAAAATATCAGACGACCGAATATAGCATTATATTGTTTACAAGTCTTGGTAACTACTACTAAGGAAATGCAACATGCACTCATGTGGGCAAGGAAAGTTCGTGAGCATGGTATCAGGAGGAGGAATCATTCCAGGTTAGCAGAGGCAGATGCAACAGGGGTTGTTTCTAGAACAGAACTTCGGAACTGTCCCACTGAAATGGCTGATTGTAGCAGGAATCAAAGCAAACGGATCTGATTTTGCCAGACATCGGGAAATATCCCTTCGGCAGTGAAAAAATTTTCACGAGAATAACGTCCTCGAGAAGGAAGGGGTCGCGTGTGTGTTTTAGAAACCGGGTAGACAGGAGGTTCATCCCCTGTTTTCACGGCAACTTTTACAGTTAATGGGGAGAGAGGAAAGAGAAAACCCTGCCGCTCAGAGCACGCAGGATAGTTGGAAATAAACAAGTCTTGTGGTTAAACAGCGTCTGGTGGCAGGTGACAGGAGGAACCTCTAAGGAGATATTTTTTGCTTTGCTCTCATGCATCCTCATGTTCATAAAAAACTGGGGGAAAAACCGTCGGTGACAATCAGGGACCGGGGACCACGCAGGTGAGTTCTGTGTAACTAGAAAGGTTCCCCGATGGTCCCGGGGTGCCCCGGTCCCCCTAGCCCGGCCTCACCGCGGGCGGGAACGGGGGCAGAGGCAGCGCCGAGGGCCTTGATTTATACAGATCTCCGTTATGTTTTGTTTGTTTGTTTGTTTGTTTGTTTTTTCTCTCCGTAAAGCTGTTATCAGAAAGTGCTGACTGGCTGGCAAGGAAGAATTTCTCATCAATACACTTTGATTGTATTTTGCAAACAAAATGCCTGTTGCTTGGTAACATTTCACTTGAGCCTGACCTTCCCCAAAAGTTATTGCTATCAGATTCGATTTTACACTCTCCTCCCGTGATTACTGTAATCTTTTAAACCGGGAAGTCCATATATCAGGGTGAAGGAAAGTTGAGCGTGCAAGTTAATATCGTTCCTATCCGACAGATTTATATCGTGCTGGCGCATGGGAACTTTCATTTTCTGGAAGAAGCAAGGCGGGTTTTTCTCCTTCTCTCCCCACCTCCTCGGCCTTATCCCCCGCCACCTCCTCGCAGGGAGGCGGCCCCGGCCAAGCGCCGCCGCGGCTGCGGAGAGCGGAGAGGATCCGCGCTGGCGGGAGGCTACGACTAGTGGGAAATTTGGGCAAATACCCCCATGCCCGGCCCTGGGGAGAGGCCAGCGGAACCAGGCCGCGATGCGGGGGACAGGGCTGCCGGAGGGCAGGCAGGCGGTGCCAAGGGCCGGAAAAGGGCAAGCGGGTCCCAAACCACCGGCATCCTCGCCACACTGCCGGAGTCAGGCGTGCCGCGCCTCGGACCCGGTGTGCGTCTGCTCCGGTACTGGAGGAGCAGAGCGCCATGCCGGGGCCCTGGCGGACGCCTCCGTGGCCGGACTGGCTCCATAGCGCACACGGGCCCGCGCGGCGGGAGCCCAGGGTTCGCCATTCCCCTCCCGGGGTACCGCGTAAAATTTAGTCACAGCTTGTCAGCGGAGCGCAATGGGCTGGCAGCGGCCTGCCTGCCGAGTATCCCTATCGCGGAAGACTGTCAGCTCCCGCTCAGACAACGGACGGAACGCGACAGTGGTTCCGGAGCGTTAGTTTTGCCTTCAGAAACGTGTATTACCGACAGGTCGCACTCACAAGGTGCCCATTGCAGGCGGTGGTTTCAGCACCCCCGACCTGTCGCAAGCTGCCCCGGGGACAGGCCTGTGCAGGAGGACTGGGTTGTCCCGCTCATCCCCTGCCACCACCCGGCTTTCCCCGGTCGTCATAGCTCCGCAGAAGCCTTCCGGCTCCTGGCGCCGCTTTTGGTCCGAGGCTCTCTATGCAGGTCTTGTCTTGGACGACGTCCCGCAGCCCGTTGCCCGGGGTGCGGGAAGCCGGGCACCGACTCCAGCCCGGGAGCAGGACCGGGAGCGGCAGAAAGACATGCGGCTGTGATCCACGCGGGATGCGGCCCGTTCCCGACCGGCCTGGGGAACGGGCCCAGAAGCGGCACGTCGGGGAGACGGTTGGCAGCGGCGACGTTCGCCGGCCCCCTCCACTAGTCGCGGTGGAAGCGATTCTGGCTGGGGAGCGGGCCGGTCGCTGTGCGGCTCCATGCTTTTTAAGAGCGATAAAGTGAACCCGACGGAATTCCTGTCCATTCCCTTTCCACGGAGCCCGTCGGGAGAAAGGGAAAGCCTTCGCCTTTACTCGTTCCGGCCCCATCCCCCGAGCCCCGACCGCCGGGATCCCGGCCCTCCCCTTCCCTCCTGCCCCGATACCGCGGTGCCCGGCCCGGCCCGGCCCGGCCTCACCTGCCTTGGGGAGCGGCCCCGGGAGCGCGGGAGGCGGCTCGGCGGCCCAGCGGAGGGCGGCGGCGGCGGCCAGCTCGGCGGGGGCCCGCGGCTGCGCGGCACACGGCGACGGCCCCGGCGGCGGGGTGGGGGGCTCGGCGTTGCCCGGCGGCCCGGGGAGGGAGCGCAGGGAGTCCGGGAGGAGGCTCTCCAGGCTTTCGTTGGCCTGCTGCCGGCGGAGCGCCACCTGCGCGGCCATCACCCGCTGCCTCTCGATGATGAGGATGCACTTCTCGCAGGTGCAGTCCTTGAAGCGGCAATAGCGCTTGTGGCCCTTCAGCCAGGACAGCACGCCGTGGTTGCGGCACCGGGCGCACTTCGGCGTCCGCTGCAGAGGAGCCCGCGGTGGCTGCGACACCGGGCCGCCCATGTAGAGGTACGGGGAGCCATAGCCGTTCATGCCCGCGGGAGGAGCGCAGCCGGCACCGGGGAGGAGAAGGCCTCAGCGAGGGCGGGCGGAGGCCGGGGCGATGGAGGAGAGGAGGCGGGCGGCTGTGCCCGCGGGCTCTGCGGGGGGCGCGGCTCCGACCCCAGGCCGGCGGGAGAGGCACCGCCCGCCGCGGTGGCACCGGCGGGCAGAGCGCTGCCGCCGGCCGGAGCGACACTGCCGCTGCCCGCGCCGCCCCGCTGAGCCCAGAGCCCCTCAGTCCGCCCCCGCCCCCTCCCGCCCCCACCGCCACCCTCCTTCCCCGACGCCGACAGGGGAATGGAGGGAGAGAAAGATAGGGGAACAGAGGGAGGGAAGGAGGGAGGGAAGGAAGCGGCGCGGGGGGGCCTCTGCCCCGCCGTCGGGGCGGCGGCGATGCCCGTGCCGTGCCAAAGGGGTTCGTCCCCGAGCGGACCGGGACCGCGGCTGTTGCCACCCACCCCCTGCCTCCGCACGGCTCACCCCCCGAAGGCACCCCGGGCTGAGGGATGAGCGGGTCTAGGAGGTTTCTCCGGGCTCTGCGTCGGCCTCGCCTCGAAAGCCCACGGGACACCGGGTTCCGCGGCACGGTGTATGGCTGCTAGCGCCTGTGGCCCAGCGTCGCGAGGCAGTGGCAGGGAGTCGAGATCAAAGTTTTATTAAAGTTTTGCAGCAGCAAAGAGCTGCCCGGAGCAGGAGCTGCCCGGGACCAGGAGCTGCCCAGAACAACTGCGCCGAATCGGGTTGCGGCCGCGTCCCGGAGGGATCGCGCCGCAGAGCTGGAGAGCCGCGGTAGGCACCTGCCCCCATGGGCTCCGCTGCCTCTCTGCGTCCCGCGGCAAGACAGCTACCTAAACGCAAACGATGGCTATAGAAAGGAACGTGAAATTCACGGCAAGTCAGGTTGCTTGAAACCTAAATGATACGTCTCACATGGCGGACTTGTAATGTTCTGCATTTCCGTACGCGGAGGAGTTTCTCGCTGAAACACGGGTATTTCCCGTGTGGCAGCGAGAACCTTGAATCCAAATGTAATACATTGGTGGGGGGAAAAAGAAAGATAAAGTTATATGCATTTTGGCTGGGGGGAAACAAATTACTGCAAGCGTTCATCTGCCCGCGGCGTAGCATCCGCGGGAGGGCAGGGGCTGGTGCTTGGACCCGAAGCCATTTCGTCGCCTCAAGAACTCCCCTGCTCTTCCCTCCACCATAACCGCTACACGAAATAAAGCTTTTAGCGAGGCTACGTAATAACGAAACCCGATTTAAAACTCTGGAATTATTTCGCCGGAGAGAATAAAAGTCACAGTGTATGCTGAAAAGGTATTTGCGTGGTATTTCATTATTAGGCTCTTTCCTCATTACTCTTCTACTTCTAGAGGAAGAGATATTCACCGCGATCTTTCTCCCCAGGGCCGTGCGCGGAGCGTGAGGAGGATGAGCACTCCATCTGTAAATCGCACTGAGCCGGGGAAGTGAATTGCATCAGATACGGGGAACAGTGCATTTTCTCGCAGCGCTAGTGAAACATCACCTTTTTGCTGCCGGGGTGCATGCACTGAACCCTGCAGCTCGCAACTGGCCTCCCCCGCGTGGTCTCTTGCACACTCGGGGGTCCCCACAGAGGGGAGAAAAAGAAAGAAGCGGACCAAACATTCAACTACCACAAAATTACGTAAAAGATGATGCGCACCCACCCTTGGAAATACGCTCCCTCAAAACGAAGAAACGGGGTGCAAATGCCTGCGGGGTGGTGGTGATGGTGGAAAACCCTACTTCCTCACTAGCTGGAGAGGGTCCTGCGGGGCGCCTCCGCCACCGCAGCCGGCCGGGCGGCTGCCGGATCCCGAGCCGAGATGCCCGACGCGGCGGTAGGCTGGCTGAGGGCCGGGGGCCCCTCTCTCGCTTGGCTGCACATCGGGCGTTTAGGCTGAAATAGCCGTTTGATATAATGCTGTAATCCTTTTCTCATATTTGATGGGAATGGTTTCCATGTCCTAGTATTTGACAACATCTACCCATTGGGCCAGATTCGTATTTATGTTAGCAAAACGTCCCCTGCCTGAAAGTCCATTGTAACCCAACACCTGACAACCCCGGTTCCCATTTCTGCTCGCCGAAAAGGTTTATTCAAGCACATAATGGGATCCCAGCAGAAAGCTTTTCAGACGACGGAGCGATGGTAAACTGCACCACATGAACTCCGTTTCCAGGGCTATTAAGCTTTTAATTGCAAAATAGCAGAGGAAATTTCAAGGTGACTATGAGGTGTTAGCAGTTAGCGCCCAGAAAAATAGACCGAAAGAGAATGAATGTGCAAAACATATGCTGCAAATAACATTTAGCCGGAAGGGACCGGCTCAGCCAAAGGGCCAAAGAAACCCCGCGGACCGGGCAGGGCGGGGGGCGGTCTGGAAACCGGCCCGAATCCGCTGGCGTTTCGCGACTTTTCGATGTAGAGCCATCCGGAGGACACGGCGCTGTCGCCCAGCTGCTGGAACCCACCGTGGGCCGCGTCTCAGCCGGGCGCACAGGGGCGGCCGCAGGGTCTGCTGCACCGGGATGCCCCGCCGTTCCCCGGGCACTGCGGGCGGAGGAAGGGGTC